>NC_134266.1:128866884-129176384 GCF_031893055.1 Leptodactylus fuscus | reverse complement strand
CCATAATACAGCTCTAATGTTTTTCTATAGAAGGCTCAGTACCTTTCTTTGATGCTATATATTTGCACTGACATTTTGGTAAGCTCCACCTTATGTAAGAATGGAAAAAATAGTGAAAAATTATTTGATATGAATCCATGGGGAATACTGCTCCAGATATTATATGAGTACTATATGTTTTTCCCAAACTACAGGTACATATGGAACTCATAGTTTGGGGTCGGGAGTTTTGGTAAAATCCACGTATTACAGGTTTGACCACAGATTTCGCCCTATGCACTGCTATGAGTGGTATGGTTTTGAAAGCCACATTTATTGTACAGTAAATTGCCAAGGATTTGTAGTGTATATTCACTGCATATTCCAAGGCAATTCCACCTCATCTGGAATTACTGAGCTGAGGTCACATATCTGCAGAGTGCCATATAGTGCCATAGGCTTTACATGGTTATGTGCATGAGACTTACAGTATATGTATAGGCAAACAGATCAGGTTGTGCTTTATAGTGAAGAAATCATGTACAACTGTCTCGCAACAAAGGTGCATAAAATACCCCAGAAGATACTGAAATATACTTTTTGCTGTTTTCATTGAAACATAGTCTCTAGGGTACTGTAAGGCTATTGCTATTGCCCAAGCTTGCTCAGTTCCCACTTGTTTACAGATGTAAATATGGATATAACGTGGGTTCTGCTTTCATAAAACCTATTCCAGTATGCTATGCAGATAATATTAAGCAACATAAAGGGATGTTTGGCTATGTTGAGCTTTAAAAATAGATATTGCCTTATTTTGCATGCCGACTTCTTAAAATGATGTTCAAGACATTGCCCTAGATTTTTAAACTGGAGAAGTAAGTGGGTGGCTGATTTATATGGCAGGTGGCTTCTCTCAAATATGAATTTGATAAATGTAGGTCACTATTGTAGCATACACTTCTAATGTGCATAGTAACCCACAAAATACTTATAGGCACACTCCATTTAATACACAGACACATTTTAAACTCACGTCGATGAGAAGAACAATTAGTCCTTGTCTGGAACAAAATGAGTCTATATCTACACTGTTCATGCCATGACCAGCAATGTAATAGAAACACTTTGTTGGCTTATTGTATTTATGATATATTTACCATATATATAAACCATATCATTTGCATCTTACACTAATCTCTATTTATCATTAGTCTTGATGAAGTGACAAAATGACTAATATTATCGCTCTTGAGCTGATCTGAGGGATGATAATAAAGTATAAATTGTCCCGATGACTTCCACTCTGGTAATACATAGATCAATAGAGGTAATATTTATAACATTGGTATAGAAAAACATTCAGTCTTCTAAGTACAAAGGCAAGATATGCTCTTTTCGAATTTTCTCACATTGGATATCTGCTACTTCTACCAATACATAATACCTTTTATATATTTTCTCCATTCTTGGATGCATTTTAGTTCTGTTCCATTATGTTCACAGCCACCATTGCTGATACCGCCAGAATAGCATCATCAATGGAGACTATGACAGATGGACCTCATTATAAATCAGTGTGGTCTGTCAGTTGATGATCTGTCTGTCGTGGCACAGATATGGCATTAAAGGGATCCTATCATTGGATACCCTTTTTTTGTAACATGTAGGAATAGCCTTAAGAAAGGATATTCTTCTCCTACCTTTAGATGTCTTCTCTGCGCCGCTGTTTGGTAGAAATCCAATGGGCCTTGGGCAGAGCCGACTGCGTATTCCCACAGCTACAAGAAAATGGCCGCTTACTCCAGCTTACTGTGTAAGTGGCCATAAGAAAATGGCTGCTTACACAGCTTACTGTGTAAGAGACCATTTTCTTGTGGCCGCGGGCATGCGCAGTCGGCTCTGTCCTAGGCCCGATGGCAGAGCTGACTGCGCATGCCTAGAAGATTGAAACCCAGGACGGAAGAAGATATCTGGGGATGGTGTTCCAGAAGAAGATAGAGGCGTCGCTGGAGATTTCTCTTTCAGCATTGGGGACGCCCGCAGTGCTGCGAGAGAACTCATTTGCATACTGAAGAAAACACGAATTTCTACCGAACGGCGGCGCGGAGAAGACTTCTAAAGGTAGGAGACGAATAGCCTTTCTTAAGGCTATTCCTACGTGTGAGTCAGAAAAAAAGGGTATCCAATGATAGGATCCCTTTAAATTGTGGTCCCGGTTTTTAATGGATACCATGATGCTGATGTGAACAGAACCTTAAACAAAATTATGATTAGTGGTTACAGCTACTGTGCAGTGCAGTTATAACTGTTCTGATTGTCTTCCATGTACTTGCACGAGCTCCACAGAAGTTTATTTCATGAGCAGCTGATTTTAAATACTTACAAAAAAACCCACATCATTTGTGGGTAAAATATCTAGAAAAAAATCACATTGTCCACTAAAGCAGGATTGAACACAGACAGAAAAGAGCATCAGTGCAATATATTGTGTTTCTCCTAAAATAAGACCTACCCTGAAAATAAGCCCTAGCTAGATTTTACACATTTTTTTTGGAGTAGGTTTGAAATATAAGCCCTACTCCAAAAATAAGCCTTAGATAGTTTAACCTCTTCCTGATGTCTGCCGTGCGATTACAGCAGATGCTGGGTCCTTAAATATGGTGGATGCTCTGCTGCAGAGCGGCTACCATAGCTACTGTACCAGGTCTTGAAGTTAATGCCCGCAATCAGTATCTACTCTGATCGTGTGCATTGCTGAATGTGACCCCCTCCCCACCAAAGTATTAGAATTGCCTGGTCCATGACCCCCCCAAACCCACCCCCAAAGCAAAATGGCTGTCCCTGAGGCCAGTCCCCACTGGCCTTGTACCTTTCTAGTTGCAGGCCAGCTTATTTTCGGAGAAACATGGTAAGTATATGGTTCTCGTCTATCAAGCATCTCATTGCATAGCACAGGAAATATCATAAGGGGTTGTTCACACAAGGAATTTGATGGTGATTTAGGGGTGGATTGTTTTCAATGGGAGGCAGAGATAAAAAAAAATACCCTGCTTGATCTTGCCAAGGATGCAGCAACTAATTCAGCCATGGAGTCTGCGGCTCGAGAATCCCTCCTTATTAGGTCCATTCATTTGGACCTAATCAGCATCGGAAAACCACAACAGAATGCTGTTGCATTGAATCAGCATCCAGTCGAAGGTAGCCGATGCCTGGAATTCTTCTTTGTTTTCCAACTGGTGAGCAGCCATTAAATGTGTGAGATATGCAGATTTTAAAAGTGTAGTGATGACAGACAATAAAAGCACTCAGCTACAGTTTATGTCGTTTTACATATCAGCATATAAGATATTGTGGGCAGGTGGAAGAAGAGCCATTCTGTGACAGCTCAGTCTAGGAAATGCACTGCACCGGCATCCAGTTGCGCACTCTGCTCCGAATTAGGCCCAATGAATGGGCCTAGTTGGGAGGAGGGAGTGTCTTCAGGCTGATTCGCAACCAAAAAACTATGTGTGAACTTACTCTAATACCCATTGTGGCCAGATCACCCTTTCAGCACTAAATCTCATCTTCTTATTAAAGATTTTTGAAATTGTGTTTTTGTTAATAAACACAACAATGCAATTATCACAGCAAAAAAGCTAGCTGAGTCATGTTGCGTATTCTACACTAATACCCACTGTGGCCAGGTCATCCTTTCAGTGTTAAATTTTATCTTAACCTTTAACTTGAAATAGTCTTTTTTTGTTAACAAATGAGAGAAAATACCATTACCACTGCAAAAATTCAAGCCAATTCATGCAGTGTGTACCTAGTAATACCCACTGTCTAGGTTACCCTTTCAATGATAAATCTCATCTCCTTCTTAAGTATTTTTTTTAAATAGTGTTTTTTTTACTGTTTTAAATAGTGTGTTTTTGCAAAAAGAAAACCCCCTAAAAAACTGTGTCAAAGTAATCTCCAATCACTAGTATATAAGCAATCAAGTAAAAAACAAAACAAAAACAAAAAACAGACCAGGGCACGAGCTAAAGGAGGAGGAGAAAACACGTGTCACGTGACATCCACCAGAGCAAGTTCTAACACTAAGAGAGCTGGATGGTAACAGCATCACTACTTTTGGTCTTAACAATGTGCCATAAATTTTTTTTTTGGAAAGTCTTCAAATTGTCATTTGACAAATGCTATGTTGCTGTGGCATTTACTGTCATAAGGCATTATGGGCAGGACAGTTCATGTTCTCCTCTGACTTCCAAATTTTTGTATTTTTATATGTCAGCTTTACCAGTTGACAAGCGGGTGTTATGCTGTTTGGGGACCAGTATAGTCATAGCATAGTAATCAGCCATCTGCCTGGTAATAAGCTGTGCATCACATGACCATGGACCGTATATCACATGACCATGGACTGATTTTTTTTCCCACTGGAAATAAGCTGAATAAATGAAAGTAAGCAGAGATCTAGGAAACTGTGAGGAATTGATACAGAAAGTAGATTGAAAAATTGTACAACTTTTTAGTATACCAACAACAACATTGGTCTCTCAATATTGGTCTTAAAGTGGCCAAGCCCTTTTAGACTGTATTACACAGCTGTATGTCAACCCAGTGGCAATCAGCAAGAAACACAGTGATCGGTACTCGTTTGCATTGGCCTAATTATGCGGGGGGTGGAATGATCTCTACTATTGTGTTGTTATGTAGAGACTGATATGCTGCCAATAATCTACTATTATAATTCACCCGAATATTGGATGGCCTAATAGGACCTTTAATCTTTTACATGTAACCTTTTCCTCCAATTTATTTTTACCTGTAATCAAATAGACAATTTTTATCTGCTTTTAGGCTTACAGGGGTCCTTTTTGCTGATGGTTCCCTATATAACTACATAGGGGCACATATATTACGCCCATACTGCACAGGAGTTAGATGTAATGAGTAGAAGTTATTTTTTAATGCTATAGTATATGCTGTGTCTAAGTAAGAAGATTTATGTAATGTTTGTGGGTGCAATAACAACAGATAAACTGAAATAATGACTGTTTCCTGGATGGCATTGAACCATAACAAGTAATTAACAGTAATTAACCTTTATCGGTCTAGTGCAGTTACATGATAAAAGCAGATATGCAACTGAATCGTAAGGATTAAGCTCAAATTTACACTTAGCATGTAAGTAATAGCAATGTGCACTGTCTGTATTTAGTTTTAGCAGGTGCCCACATAACACTCCCATTTTTGTAATTAGCTCTGCTTTAGTGCTAACACAACTCATGACACTAACCACCCCAATGGCTCATTTTGGGCTTAAATTTGGATTCACCATATTTTTATAGTCAGTGATGTCACTTGTAGGCAGCAAACCTGCAAGCAGAGTTTTAGAAGCATGCATTGCGCCCTCAAAACACTTGCAACTATTCAAATTCAAAGGCTTCCCTTCAAGTTGTAATCATTTGCTAGGTGGATAGAGAAACCACTCGGTAAACTGCCAGTAGTTGTGATTGTATCAGCTTGTGCCCTGGTGCTTGTAATTAGGCTATTGAATGAGTACAATACCAGAGAAGGAAAAAAAATAAAATATTGCAGGACAATCTTCTACAACAAAGTCGAGATTCTTAGTACATATTACAGGGCTCTTCTTCTCCAGGAAAGCTTTTCGCTAAGAGCATTCTGATGCCACAATGAAACGTAAAATAGCAAGAATCAGACAGCTTCCGAAGGCTATTTATATGCTAATGCAAATTCCCCAAGCTGATGCAGGCACCTTAGTCCTACAGCGTCTACTAATGATGATTATGCTTTAACCTCTGCGGAAGAAAGAAAAGTATTTTCCGTAAGAAAACAACTCATTCGCTTGAAGATGAAATGTAATTATCTATTATCTGATGTCCCTTAAGCTGTATGGGCTATTAAACCTGCTAAAAATATTGAAGCCCTAATTTCTCCATAATAGCATTTTAATTTCAGCAAATCATCATTTCATTGTTAAGGAGCGTCTTGTTTGAAGGTGTGTGTGAAAGGTCCAGCATTGTGCTTTTCTTCTTCTCTTTCACAGCTCACTCATATAACACTTTCCTTTCTCCGTGAAGTGCTATTAAGTTATTTTCTGACTTTTTTTTTTTTGCATTTTTCCAGCAATCACCTAAACTCTCCTGACATAATTTTTTACTCTTGAAAAACAAGCAGTATTTGCATTTTAATGATTTGTTTTTTTAAGGTGGCAAAAGTTTGCAAAGCCTTGGAATGATATCAGACTGCAAAAACACAGGGTCAGGCGGCAAGAATATATGTTATGTTATAATTAGATGATGGTGTTAGGAGTGCATTATTACACACAATCTTCTCTAGCACTGACTGACCCAGAATAGTAGCTTTCATTAAATTGCTAGCACAACTCAATATGGCACCTAAGCTGAATCCTGCACTTCTGGGAGACATCAGCATACCAACAAAACAAAGTTCTAATCAGATGTTCTGGTGATTGCCCAAGACAGCTTTGGAGAACACAATATCACATAATTAATATAAAATAATATGGCAACATAAAATATAGTTGTCCAATTCCATGCATTGTCTGCTTTTGTAGTTTATTTCTCATATGGAAATGTAATGCTGACGGTATTTTGGACATATAATGCTAACTACCCAGCAATATTCTATCTGTGTAATTTATTTCACCCGTACTCAGTTAAAATACTTTTAAAACCCTTTAATTTTGGTCCAATAGATACTTGGAAAAGGGGTTTTAATTTTCTGAAACGCGTTGTGTGATTTGAGCAACTAATATTTACTGGAAAGAGCAGAATTCCTCCTCTCTGATTTTTGGAGTTCCTAAACCCCTCTCCTCCTGCACTTTGTCTGATCCTGCCCAGATTTGGAGTATCCAGACACCCAGAGCTCCTGTAGGTTCGGATGGTATTACCATTTCTTAATGCTTTAAGTAAAAAATATGCAAATCTAATCTCCTGGATGGAATTAGGAGAACAGAGTGCACTCTGTACACCACCCTATAGAGGGCGGCATCCTTAACATCATGAACGACTCAGTTATAAAGTCTTTTAATCATAATGTGGATTTAATTGCTAAATCAGTATTTCTGTCCCAAAAGGAACAGATTCCCAACTATGGACAGCGCTGTTTCGGCCTATTGGGCCATCCTCAGCATAGTGTAGGGATACTGATTTAGTAGAGTGAGAGACTATAGACCAGGGTATGGGGGCACTCATCCACATTAGGGAGAGTGTTTGCCTACATAGGCAGTACGGAGACTTACAAGTCATTCCTGCTCCGCTAGGGATTATGGGTAAAAAATATGCAAATCTAATCTAATCTAATGCTTTATAGTGGTTGTACATCCCAAAAAGGTAAGAGTACATCCAGACCACTGTGTGAGTACACTCTCTCCAATCTACACTTCCCTTCCTGAGTAGAGTTGTGTTTCAAAACCAAACAGTAATATGCTATGTGCCGCTCGGCGTTATCCTTTTTTTCCTGTCCACACGGAGTAAATGCGTGTGTTTTTGGCAAAATACACATGTAAAAAATACACGTGTAAAAATAAGACTCCCATTGACTTCAAAGACACTTTTTTACACGTTTAAAAAAAACACGTCAAAATACACTTGAGTTTACTCCGTGTGAACGGGCCCTAAGTGGTTTTATTTTGGGCAGCTCTGTCCTGTGATACTTTGTCAGACAACCATTCGAAAGCTTTCTCTCCTGTGCAGAAAGTGGTAGAAACAATGCCAGTCTCTCCTATGTGGTTGACATACTGTGAACTACTGGATTACATCATTACCTATGAATTATCTCCTGGCAACTCCTTTTTGTTCTTCTGTATGTTCCTTTTAGTGTTGTTAAACATATCATTATTGTTATATAAAGCTGCCATGACTTACACTTCTCATCCAATAATATCTATGTGTCCTGTTTGCAGAGTCTCCGTTGTATTCTATAAATTGATGCTTTACACATCTGCTTTCTGCCTGTTGCTTGTAAGAGCTGCCAGAGAAAACTTTCATAAGCAGAAAGCACATAGTCTGAAGCTGGATCACTGGGACTGTTGTAGACTGTTTTTTGATGCAAGTTATAGTAAATTTTCCGGGCTAATACTTGACGGCCTGCTTTAATCCCCACTCCACTCACATTTTAGAAAAATCGGGAGCAGGGCACAAAGTCTCAATTTTTTCATGTTTTTTATATTATGATTCATCCGGCCCACTGAATTAAGACCTGCAGAATATCTTTCTCTCTATGGCCTTTAAAACACCCTGTTGCGGAAGCACAGTTCTTTTGTCTGCTGCAGAAATGCAGCAGGAAAAAAATGCTGCATTTTACAGTATCAGCAAAGTGAATAAAAATTTGGATAGTCTCAAGAAAAAAAAACACAGGAAAACTCAATAAAATACAATACAGAAAAACCAACGCATTTTTGCTGCATTTTTTCCTTAGCTTTTTTTTTTTTTTTTTTAGCTACGTTTGGCCTTAAAGGGGTTGTCCCATCACAAGGATCCTATCTATACTGCTAGTTTATGTGGATTTAAGACTTTTCCTAAATGCATTGCTTTATCAAAACTGCTTTGTTTGGCCGCTATCTTAATTTATTCACTTCATTGTTTGCACTCCGTTTCTATGGCCCTTGGGATTATCTGCTCATTTGTCAAGTGATGTAGCTGCCTGCTCTCAGAGGGGAAGGGAAGGGCTGGTAGCAGCTCTGAGGTGTTTGTGTCTTTTAAGTAGCGGAGCTTCTCAGCTTCTCAGAGAGCTCTGGGATTTCTGAGCTCTTATCAGTTGGTTTAATTGAATTTGGCTGATAAGGGCTGAGATAAGGAGTCCGTTACCTCTGTATGTATTGCAAATTGACTCAAATCCAGCTCTGCTACATCAGCTTCACACTGTGGTAATTCATTTACAACCAATCCCGTGCAAGTGAAACCCCGCCCACCTATGTGCCGAGAGAACCAGGAAGTGAAAAGAGCACAACAGCCTGCAGGTTAGTGAACAAGCGTCATGGGAATACCCCTTTAACCTAAGTAAGCATCAACTATCATGTTTGATCGTTGACTGGACAATCTTAATCAACATGTTCTCTATTTGTCAAAGTTTGTTTCTCATTGTATAAACCTATACACTAATGTCTGTAGATCTGGCATTGGCATACTGCTCTATTGGCATGTTACTGGATGAGTTGTTGCTGTACCTTTGGAGTCAGTTTGGCAGAATACATGGCACTCAGACACAGGACTTTTCATAATTCCAACCTTGTGTTATTGAGAATGGAATATGTATCTAAAATATGCACATTTGGCCAAGACCCTAACACATGTTACAGAATCCAAGTATTTCAAACAATAATCCATATTATCTGTAATTTAATACACAGTTGTATACAGTGTCGGACTGGGGTGTCTAGGGCCCACCAGTGGAATTATTTCTAGGGGCCCACCATCAGGATCCCTGCAAACCAGCGATACCAAGACAGGGTGGTTGAAGGTAATAACGTATCAGGAGCCATGCTGCTCACCCGCCATACAATGTGCAACACTGCACTACCTAAACCTGCTACAGCCTGTATGGAAAGTGAACAGCGCACCATTATCTATAGCCGCGCTGTCCTGGAACAGCTGATCTGCAGAGGTCCTGGCTGTTGTATCATCACAGATGTAATATTGATGGTCTATCCCAAGGACAGACCATCAATATTACAAAGATGGATAAACCCTTTAAAGATTTGTCCAGGAATTAGAGCGACCCATGTGCTGGGAGGGAGGTGTAAAATAAAAAATAAAATAAAAAGCGCCTTCACCTGTTCCTGTTGCTCAATTGTCTGCCGCCAGTGTCCAGTCTCGCGCCGGTGCCTCCATGCTGGGAGTCCTGCACCTCATGGGACCACTGAAACCAATTAGGTCTCATTTCTGGAAATCCTGTATCTAACAGACACAGGCGGGGACAGCGGGGTGCTGGGGACAAAAGCTCAATGAAAAACACTGTGGAAAAAAATATATTGGGATTCACTGCAATTTTTTCCCACAATGTTTTTTTAGTTGCATCTTGCTGTTGCGCCTAATCCTTAAAGAAGACCTATCACCATCTGGGGCACATGAGGTTTAATACACCGCTAGAAAGCCAACAGTGCGCTGAATTCAGTGTACTATTGGCTTTCACGTTCTGTGCTGGTACTGTAGATCTTCATCGTCAGAAGTGCGTTATGACAGTTAGTCCGGAACGCCCTTACTTACGGTAGTGTCTATAGCGCTGTACTGTAAGAGGGGCCGTTGCTTACCAGCCAGTGATGACGCTGAGCGCCTATAGCGCTCTCACAATACAGCACTATAGGCGCTGCTGTGAGGAAGGGCGTTCCGGACTGACTGTCAGAAACACCTTTCTGACAGTGAAGAGCTACGGACTGATAGCTCCTCACCGGGAGCAGAGAATGGGAAAGCCGAAAGTGCGCTGAAATCATCGCACTGTCAGCTCTCTAGCAGTGTATTAAACCGCACCTGCCCCAGGAGGTGAGAGCTCCTCTTTACCATCTCAATATACTGCACATCACACTATAAGGATAAAGCCTAACACAGCGTCCCACAGCCTAACACAGCGTCCCACAGCAAAAAAACGCTTTTTGCAGAAACTCCACAGAGGTTTCCGTTTCCGCGCTTGTTTTGTACACGACACAGGACTGGGAGCAGAAAGCTTCATCCACTGTATAGTTGCCTGGCAGATTCACTGCAGCTCAGCTCCCACTGACTTCAATAAGTGCCGAGATGCAGAGAAGGTGCCGGCTGATATACAGTGGACAGAGCTTTCTGCTCCTGGCCCCGTATTGTGTACAGGACTGGTACCAGAAGTGGCTCCATACAGCTGATCGGTCTGAGGGCTGGGTGTGGGCCCCTACAGATCAGGCATTTATAGCCTATTCTAACGATAAACCATAGAAAATTATGCCTGGACAACCCCTTTAATTTTCCCCACAAATGCCCCACACTTTAAAGAGGTTGTCCAGCATAATTTATTTTTTTTGTTTATAATTAGTCCGGGGAGGTGAAAAACAAATTACACATTAAAAAAAAAACCACACTCATCTGTTCCCAGTGCTCCGGTCCTGCAATTCTGCTGCTAGTTACATGCCGGACTGGACCGCACTGGGAGACACTGGGACAGGCAGACTTCCCCCTGCACACTCCGATCGGCAGTGTGCTTAAAAAAAATAGAAAGTGTTTTTAAGGGCTCGTTCACATCTGTGCCTGGGGTCTCCGCCCTGCAGGCATTTTTCAAACCCATTCAAATGAAGTGTGCGTCCGTAAGCTCCTGTGAGCGTTTTGTGTTCACCGCCGCGAAACGTTTTTTTTTTTAACCAGACACAGAGTCGGACATGCAGGACTTTGTGTCTGGTTTAAAAAAAAAATGGTTTTGCCGATAGGTTTCCGTCTTCTACATGCAGAAGATGGAAACCTCAGAATGGAGACCAGACGCTGGTGTGAACCCAGCGTTAACTGTGTTTTGCTCAGTAGGGCCTAATCCTTAGTGGCCCCTGCACACAGTATTATCCCCCATAGTGGCCCCTGCACACAGTATTATCCCCCATAGTGGCCCCTGTACACAGTATTATCCCCCAGAGCGGCCCCTGCACACAGTATTATGCACCATAGTAGCCCCTGCACACAGTATTATCCCCCATAGTGGCCCCTGCACACAGTATTATGTCCCATAGTGGCCCCTGCACACAGTATTATGTCCCATAGTGGCCCCTGCACACAGTATTATGTCCCATAGTGGCCCCTGCACACAGTATTATACCCCAGAGTGGCCCCTGCACACAGTATTATACTCCATAGTGGCCCCTGCACACAGTATTATACTCCATAGTGGCCCCTGCACACAGTATTATACCCTAGAGTGGCCCCTGCACACAGTAGTATGCCTCATAGTGGCCCCTGCACACAGTATTATGTCCCATAGTGGCCCCTGCACACAGTATTATGTCCCGTAGTGGCCCCTGCACACAGTAGTATGCCTCATAGTGGCCCCTGCACACAGTATTATGTCCCATAGTGGCCCCTGCACACAGTATTATACCTCATAGTGGCCCCTGCACACAGTATTATGTCCCATAGTGGCCCCTGCACACAGTATTATGTCCCATAGTGGCCCCTGCACACAGTATTATTCCTCATAGTGGCCCCTGCACACAGTATTATGTCCCATAGTGGCCCCTGCACACAGTATTATACCTCATAGTGGCCCCTGCACACAGTATTATGTCCCATAGTGGCCCATGCACACAGTATTATGTCCCATAGTGGCCCCTGCACACAGTATTATACCCTAGAGTGGCCCCTGCACACAGTATTATACTCCATAGTGGCCCCTGCACACAGTATTATGTCCCATAGTGGCCCCTGTACACAGTATTATCCCCCATAGTGGCCCCTGCACACAGTATTATACTCCATAGTGGCCCCTGCACACAGTATTATACCCCATAGTGGCCCCTGCACACAGTATTATACTCCATAGTGGCCCCTGCACACAGTATTATGTCCCATAGTGGCCCCTGTACACAGTATTATCCCCCATAGTGGCGCCTGCACACAGTATTATACTCCATAGTGGCCCCTGCACACAGTATTATACCCCATAGTGGCCCCTGCACAAAGTATTATGTCCCATAGTGGCCCCTGCACACAGTATTATACCCATAGTGGCCCCTGCACACAGTATTATGTCCCATAGTGGCCCCTGCACACTGTATTATGTCCCATAGTGGTCCCAGTACACAGTATTATGTCCCATAGTGGCCCCTGCACACAGTATTATGTCCCATAGTGGCCCCTGCACACTGTATTATGTCCCATAGTGGTCCCAGTACACAGTATTATGTCCCATAGTGGCCCCTGCACACAGTATTATGTCCCATAGTGGCCCCTGCACACTGTATTATGTCCCATAGTGGTCCCAGTACACAGTATTATGTCCCATAGTGGCCCCTGCACACAGTATTATCCCCCATAGTGGCCCCTGCACACAGTATTATGTCCCATAGTGGCCCCTGCACACTGTATTATGTCCCATAGTGGTCCCAGTACACAGTATTATGTCCCATAGTGGCCCCTGCACACTGTATTATTCCCCACAGTGGACTTCCCGAAAAGGGAAGATGTGAACCAGGCCTAATACATATAACATACATTTACACACATACATTCATATACATACACACACACCTATCTACAAGCATACAGGGCTCACACAGTATATCAGACACTTTACACAAATATACACACATTAAATATACATATTTTACACAAAAAATGTACTTACATTTGGCTGTGTCCTGTCTGTCCTGTCTGGCTGTGGTGAAAGCTCTTCATTTACAGCAGCCGGCAGACGTCCCCCTGCACACTCCGATCTGTGTGGGGGAGGGGCAGCACAGCTCCTGCTAGTGACGGCAGTGTGCAGTGCAGGGAGCAGAGACGCACACTCCCAGTGATTGATACAGGGGCCCATTTTGGCACGGTCAGGATCCCGATCGGGCCCCTGAAGATCCCGATCGGGCCCCTGACAAGTGCATTTAGATAAAATTAATATTCAGGCTCGGGGGCCCACCGGGGAATCCCCCGGTGCTCCGGCGGGCCAGTCCGACCCTGGTTGTATAGTTTGCCCATTTTGGGCTTTGGATGTTGCTGGTTGAATTATGGTTGTGTGTGCAATGTTACTAAGCTGGTAATGAATAGTGGCATGAGTAACTCTGCTGTTGCACCTGTAAATACGGTGGCAGTTTTCATGCTGACCTGGCTATTGTAAGTATAGTATAGGATGTTTGTATATCATTTATATTGTATGTAGAATGTAGTTGGAATTTATCTGGTGTACTGTACATGTATTTACTGTGTACAATCTATACCATGTTAGAGTAGGCATGTAATAAACATAATCATTTAAAAATAAAACAAGCCCATTAAGTATCATGTGTACATGATAAGATTGATTAATTTAATAAAAGTCTCTTCTACAGCCTCCAATTACTAACAAATTACCATCCAAGAATTGTTAGAAATTATAACACACAACATGTAAAAATAGATTCCTGAAACAACATAAACATATACCATAACTTATTTTTTTGCATTCTTTAAAGTGGTGGTTTGTGAAATAACACACAATTCACATAGCACAATTGCATGAGTGACAGTAATTGTGTGCGTTACACTAATAGTCCTATGTAACGTTCAATTACACATATGCCTACTCTCTACCTGCTTTCTCACTTTAACTGTCATTTTCATGTTTTGTGTATTTTTTTCTTTTGCTAAGAATGTGTGCTTTAACCAATTTGACTCTGAAACGAGTTGGAGTTCCGGTCTGTTTTCTTTATCCATGTACATTCTAGCAAACATTAGATACGAAATGCTCAACAATTATAAATGTTTGTTTCATAGATTTTCCCATATTTTTTTTTTTTTTATTTCAGACTTGTACTGAAAACAGTTAAAGGGATTTTGTAATTTGGAATTGGAGGAATTGACTTGGCTACTTGCACTTTCCACATGTACTCTGAACACTTTAGATTTAATTCGCCATTTCTACATTGCTGTGTGAACAGGAGTGCCTTATGATCTGGGTTTCCTAGCAGATGAGAGGAGCTTAGTGGTTGCTTAGCCAGGAGTATTTTCGCCTCTGATACCTCTAAACGGAAAGTTTAACTTCCACAGTACTTTCTTCTCTATAGGTTATATAGCAGTAGTTAGAAACAAGGCTGGGGCAACATAGTGGCTCAGTGGTTAGCACTGCAGCCTTGCAGTGCTGGAGTCCTGGGTTCGAATCCCGCCAGGAACAACATCTGCAAGGAGTTTGTATGTTCTCCCCGTGCTTGTGTGGATTTCTTCCCATTCTACAAAAGACATACTCATAGTAAAAAAATAAAAGTATGTTGTGATCCCTATATGGGGCTCACAATTTACATTAAAAAAATCAAACATTTATAACCCCGTTGTTTACTGAACATCTTCACCGTTGACCAGAGCGGAGACTTAGATATCCACAGCTGAGATGCCATGTAACATCTTTGTCCGTTCGGACTTCTGCGCCATCTCTGGTCACATACTATGGCGCAGGAGGTGTGTCCACTTATGATCCCCTGATCCTTGGCCTCCTGTAGTATTCTGTGTTAGCACAGCTGAGAGTTTGATTCAATGTATCAGTCCAGCCAATACTCTGAGTTCCCTTTTGTTCGCTAAGAGTTAACATTAGTTGCTCCATGATTCACAGCTCACCTTCCAATTGCATCTGGGATGGATTTCGAGCTTCCCATATACAGCCCATTAGTCCACGCATGGGTGCTTGCTATTAGTCTCTTAGAGCATGCTAGCATTTTGACATCCTTCGTTTTGACATCTTGACTATTCTTCTTGATTATGATTTTGTACCTAGTTGCCCATCTGGTTCTGACCTCTTGGCTTGTTTGACCTTCCAATCTTGTTGTTTGTCTTTTCTGCATAATAATAATTATAATAGGAAGGGACCGTTGTCCAGTTGTCCTCTACCATTTAGGGTAGTTGAGGTAAGTAGGTAGGGACTTCAGGGTGGGTCTAGGATCAGGTCCCACTGTCCTCATCTTTCCCACTCCTCCCAGGTTCCAGAAGCAGGTACTAGGGAATTGCTTAACAGGTAATTCCCTAACACTTCCCCTGCATTTCCCCAATAGTGACTGGAAAGGAGGCCTAGGTCACTCCAGATGGTCTTGGCAGAAAGAATCAGAAACACTCCTGTCCATGAATATAAAGTGTCTTACATGTGGAGCCTACTACTGTAAGTAAATTGTGTCTCCATGTTTCTCTGTAAGAGGATGATAACTCCTAAGTAGACTGAGCCAGTTGTGATTATGACCACTTTACCATAGCTATATGAATTAAGATTTCACTAGCTGGCTAATCCAAGGAGCATTTCATTATCCCACAGAATGAAAATAACACAAGCTTTGGTATTGTTACTTTACATACTGTGAAGAAAATATTTGATCCCTTGCTGATTTTGTAAAATTTTCCCACTGACAAAGACATGAACAGTCTATAATTGTATGGGTAGGTTAATTTTAACAGTGAGAGATAGAATATCAAAAATAAAATCCAGAAAATCACATTGTATACATTTTATAAATTTATTTGCATTTTGCATGGAGAAATAAGTATTTGATCCCTCTGGCAAACAAGATTTAATACACGGTGGCAAAACCCTTGTTGGCAAGCACAGCACATTTTTTGTAGTTGATGATGTTTGCGCACATGTCAGGAGGAATTTTGGTCCACTCCTCTTTGCAGATCATCTTTAAATCATTAAGATTTTGAGGCTGTCACTTGGAAACTCGGAGCGTCAGCTCCCTCGATAAGTTTTCTATGGGATTAAGGTCTGCAGAATGGCTGGGCCACTCCATGACCTTAATGTGCTTCTTTTTGAGCCACTCCTTTGTTGCCTTGGCTGTATGTTTTGGGTCATTGTCCTGCTGGAAGACCCAGCCACGACTCATTTTAATGTCCTGGCAGAAGGAAGGAGGTTGTCACTCAGGATCTTACGGTACATGGCTCCATCCATTCTTCCAATGATGTGGTGAAGTAATCCTGTGCCCTTAGCACAGAAACACCTGCAAAACATAATGTTTCCACCTCCATGCTTGACAGTGGGGATGGAGTTTTTTGGGTCATAGGCAGCATTTCTCTTCCTACAAACACAGCGAGTTGAGTTAATTCCAAAGAGCTCAATTTCTGTCTCATCTGACCAATCTAGATGATTCTGAGAGTGATTGGGAGAAGCTGCTGTGGTCAGCAAGGGATCAAATAATTATTTCCTTCACTGTAACATGATTTAGCTGATTTCTAGAATTACAACACTTCCCAATGATAGAAGTCCTTTGGGCCTTATAATACCCATTTGTGGAAAATGATCATGGCATGCTTAGTTGGTTGCCTTATGTAACCTTTCTCATCAGCAATAAACAGAACATACTATGGTATCATATGGAGATGAACAAGACCCTTTGGGAGATTGTGCCGCTGATGTGCCATGTGCATAAGACCTACCCGCTACCACTTGACAATTTGTTGAATACACACTTTATTATTACAATTGGTCATTCATTTGCCAGAGGCTGTTCTACAATACCAGAAATAGTCTGGAAACAGTACTGGAACTATTTCTGAGGGAAAAAAAGCTGATCTTTTTTTTATAACCTTACATAGCTTTTTAAAACATATCAATGTCCCAGGAAACAGATTAACCATTTGTTGGAGTTGATAATTTTGGTATCATTGACGTAATGATTATGGCTAAAGATGGCTATATACCTTCAATGGCTGTAGGGTAAATACTATTTGGACTGACAGCAATCCCCCCTCCCTCCATACATATACAGGTTTGGCTCATCTATGTATGAAGGTATTCTCAATAGGAAGAGGAGAATGAGCTGCTGACAGACACCTCTGGTAGTACTGCCTATGAGAACAAAAAGATCTGGCATGTGGCAGTGTAATATTCATTACATCTGATCCTTCCATCTGAGAGAGAGAGAGTTGTCTCACCCTCATAAAGATCCAATAGTCTGGCCTCACCAAAATCAGCCGGATCATCCAAAGTTAATGGAATGTGTCACTTTAAAACATATGGAAGAAAGGCAAGACATATAGCACAAAATGTACTATTTAGACACAGTAGGGGGAGAATTTATCAATCACTCTACACCAGCTTTCCAGTTTTCTGGTGTAGATGGATAATATTGTGGCGCACATTTGGCACAAAGCCCTTCCGTGCACAAAACGTGTACCATATTTCACAATGTGGCGAGTAACATAAGGAATGGGGGGGGGGGGGGGGGGTGCATGTTTGACACAAGAAAGGGCCTTGCGCCCAATGTACGCAACATTATCATCCATTTACGCCAGAAAACTGTTAAGTTCGTGTAGGGGGATTGATAAATTCTCCTGCTAGAATAGCTGAATGTGTGCATTTTGTGTTATACTACACTGTTATATTACAACATGGGTTAATATCTTTACATCCTTTTTATATCGAATTTGTGGTGTCTATTTAAAATGTGTTGTCTGTATCTTTCAAAGTGTTTCCATAAGCTTTTGGTCTGAGTTGCCTTTTATTTTTTTTATAATAAAGAGGGTTATTTTTTGTATATAGATGTTCACCTTTTGGTGCTATTTTTGTACCTTTTCATCATATACCTATACCTCTTATTTAATTGAGCTATTCTCACAACATATCTGCTGCACCGTAACATGATCAGATGTAGAAAAATTATTACTTAAAATGTGCTATATGTGTTTTATATAGGGCTAAAAATGTAATTGTATGTTGGTTTTCGTTAAATGAACAATAAGTAAGCTCTGATCTGTACCATAAAGCGGAATTTTCTCTTTTGAAATACAGCATGGATTTTCTGCAAACAGATCACGATTTCATGCATATCTCTACAAGCAAGATCACACTGTAAAACACTCAGTGCATTAAGAGCTTGTGAAGTATCTCAGCATTTGATCCCCTTTGTCCACTAGGCATTAAGATTTATTTTATTAGACACTGCTATAATTTCCTTATCTTGGTCCCTAATTACTGCAGTCTGGCTTAATCTCACTCAGCAATAAAGCTGTTTGCCTTCCCAACCTACTATCATGTCACTGCTGATAAATGACTCCCTCTGGCTAAAGGAGTACAGATAAAATACGCTTGGTCCATGTGATATTCGGCTGAGCTAAATGAAGCCTAATGTGTGTTCATGTGTGCAACTAAGTATATTATATATTATTCATACTTGCCAGCATTACACACCAAACCAGTAAAGCCAATCCTTCCACAACACTTTATTCAGTTCTTCCACTTGTATTAGCTTGCCTATGCAATTTATTATTTTCATATAGAAAACTGGAGCTTCTTTTCTCTCTCTCTCTGTCTCTGTCTCTCTCTCTCTCTCTCTCTCTCTCACACACACACACACACACACACACACACACACACACACACACACACACACACACACACACACACACACACACACACACGTATATATGTAACAAGCACACATCATTTGTTTATGGATTACAAACAATTCTAAATAAAAAGGACACAAATCTTTACACAATTGAAAAATACCTATATTGTCATCAATTCTGATGCTGGCCATACACTTTAGGGCTCCGGAAGATGACTGTACTTTTGATCTGTAATTGCAGATTAAAGTAAGGACAAGTGAATTTCTATGCCCAAGATACAAGATCCCATTTTTTCAGCCATGTGTCCATGCCGTATCCAAGAACCAGAAATTGAAGCATGTCCTATTTTTGTCTGCATTTGTGGCACAGACAAGTATAGGGTCTGCTGCCTGCCTTATCTGCCTATTTTTCTGCTATTTTGTCAGGGGGTCTTTGGATCATTTTTTGTAATATACTTATTAACCTATCTTATTATTATTATTATTATTATTATTTATTTATATAGCACCATTAATTCCATGGTGCTTTACATTTGGGGGTTACATACAATACACAGAATATACAGGTAGATATAGTGCTAACAATGACCGACTGGCACAGTGGGGTAGAGGGCCCTGCCCGCGAGGGCTTACAATCTATGAGGGAAGGGGGGTAGAGACAGAAGGAGAGGGGGAGACTGTACAGATGGGGGTGCGGTGATAGTGTTATTGGAGGTTCTAGGCCTTCCTGAATAGGTGAGTCTTCAGGGCCTTCTTGAAGCCTGTGATTGTGGGGGTCAGTCTTATGTGTCGTGGTAAGGAGTTCTAGAGTATGGGGGATGCACGGGAGAAATCTTGGAGACGGTTGTGTGAGGAGCGGATGAGAGCAGAGCGGAGTAGGAGATCATTGGAGGATCTGAGGTTACGTGTGGGCAGGTAGCGTGAGATTAGGTCAGAGATATATGGAGGGGACAGGATGTGGATGGCTTTGTATGTTAGTGTTAGTAGCTTGAACTCAATTCGCTGGGGGCTATAGGTAGCCAGTGGAGGGACTGGCAGAGGGGAGCGGCCGATGAAGATCGGGGTGTGAGGTGGATTAAGCGAGCAGCGCAGTTTAAGGTGGACTGGAGGGGGGCGAGGGTGTTTGCTGGGAGTCCATGGAGAAGGGTGTTGCAGTAGTCTAGGCGGGAGATTATGAGGGCCTGGACAAGTATCTTGGTAGTTTCCTGGGTGAGGAAGGGGCGAATTTGGTGGATGTTCTTGAGCTGGAGGCGGCAGGAGGTGTTGAGGGCTTGAATATGTGGCTTGAAGGATAGGTCAGAGTCCAGGGTTACCCCAAGGCATCGGGCCTGTGGGACAGGGGTAATTGTGGTTCCATTAACTTTGATAGATGGGTCAGGTGGAGGGGCCATACAGGATGGGCTGAAGATGATAAACTCTGTTTTCTCCATGTTGAGTTTGAGAAAGCGGGAGGAGAGGAAGGAGGCTACGGCCGCTAAACAATCTGGAACTCTGGCCAGCAGGGAGGTAATGTCTGGTCCAGAGATGTAGATTTGGGTGTCATCGGCATAGCAGTGGTACTGAAAGCCATGAGATTCTATGAGTTGGCCCAGGCCAAGGGTGTAGATGGAGAACAGGAGGGGTCCTAGGACGGAGCCCTGGGGGACACCTACAGATAGAGGGCGTGGTGAGGAGGTGGTGTGCGAGTGGGAGACGCTGAATGTGCGGTCGGTGAGGTATGAGGAGATCCAGGAATGGGCCAGGTCTGAGATACCAAGGGATGAGAGAATTTCTAACAGGAGGGAGTGGTCAACTGTGTCAAAGGCAGAGGAGAGGTCGAGGAGGAGGAGGACAGAGTAGTGGCGCTTGGCTTTGGCGGTTAGCAGGTCATTGGTGACTTTTGTTAGGGCAGTTTCAGTGGAGTGCCGGGGTCTGAAGCCTGACTGAAGTCTGTCAAAGAGCAGGTTGGACGAGAGATAGGAGGAGAGTTCGGAGTGGACATGCTGCTCAAGAAGTTTTGAGGCGTACGGGAGCAGTGAGATGGGACGATAGTTGGCAGGAGAGGACGGGTCGAGGGACGGTTTCTTAAGTATAGGAGTGACAGTGGCGTGCTTGAAGGCTGAGGGGAAGGATCCATTGGTTAGGGATAGATTGAAAAGATGGGTTAGGGCTGGAGTAATGACTTCAGCGAGTTTGGGGATGAGGTGTGACTGGATCGGGTCGAGCACGCAGGAGGTGAGGTGGGATTTGGATATTAGGGAGGACAGTTTTTCGTCAGTTTGAATAGAAAACAGGCTTCCTTTGAATAGAAAACAGGCTGCAAAACTCTCCAACTATCAACTATCATATTAACCCTGCAGCTGAGCTGTTACCAAAGAAAACCAGAATAGATTTTATTGGGTCTATGCCTCAGTGCTCAAAAAATTCATATAAAGACATGGTTGAATGAGATTGGTGCTGCAGAACTTGACCTGTCATCACATAGCACTGACCTCACCCTCGTGGAACATCTTTGGGATGAACTAGAATGAAGATTGCAAAGCAGACCCTCTTGTCCAACATTAGCATCAGACCACACAAATGCTGTTCTTCATGGTTAGATAAAAATTCCCATAAATCCAAAGTAGAAAGTCTCCCTGGAAGAGTGGAAGCTATTTTAGCTGAAAGGATGGGGGAGGCATATTAAATCCCATAGATCTACAATGGGATGTCATAAAAGCTTGTGTAGGTGTAATATGTAGATGGTCGAATACTTTTGTTTTTAAAGTATATATAGTACATTTAACTCAATAACACATGAACAATGTAAAAGCAAGACATGGTCTTGATGCTGTAGAGAATGGACTATATACAAGCTAAGAATAAAGCATTATTATAAACTGCTTCTTCATAACATCAAAGCAGCTCAAATGATACATCTTACTGTAGTCACATGTCTGCTGATATCATGTTAAGATGGATGGGACAGGAAAAACAACAGATGGGTGATGAATTTCTATGTGTAAATGGATTGGAAGCCTTAGGAGATAACAATCCATTAAAAGCCCTATCTTTGTAGTATTGGAAATTAAGACCACTCAACTGTCTTACGCGCCACTGCTTTCACCATAGGGGGTTATGGGTATCACCTCAATATGTATCGTAATTTACATGAACAAATGTGTTAAGGTCCTGTTTAAGAAAAGCCATATGTATGTTTGTCAGTCTCCTTAAGTTAAATGCCCTTCAATATCTCTTTTCTACATTGTCCTATGATCATTAGTTTTGTGAATTGAGTACATTTCTCATAGGCCTGAACAATATAGACTATGCTTGCCTTTAAACACTAGCTACGAATTTGGAGTACTGTTTGTATTTTTAGTTGTAATACACTATCCATGAGACATGATTCCTTTACATCTCCCACAGCACCCCAGCAAACAAATAATAATAATAGTAATAGTGCTATTGCCACTGAGACATCCACTTGTGTATAGTGAATGATACTAGGATGGTGGTAACTAAAGTTCTCTCTAAGCCTTGGCAACTGTTAAGTGGAGTGGTTAGGGAGCTAAGCAACTCCCCACAAGTACCTGAAATTTTTTAGGAGCATTGGGGCATCTGCCAAAAAGACAATAAAGGGTTGTAAGTTGCCATCCTATCAACCCACATAAAATGGGAACAGTGAATGTCATAAAATCAAAAGCCAAGTAACAATAGTAATTGGGGTGTGCTTAAAAAAATCATCTGGTGTGATTTACCAAGTCACTTCTTTTTTTTTTTTTAAGTAAACTGTGAGCCCTACATAGAGCTCACAATGTACATTTTTCCCTATCAGTATGTCTTTGGAATATAGGATGGAAATCCATGCAAACACGGGAAGAACACACAAACTCCTTGCAGATGTTTTTTTTTTTTTTGCCGTTGGCAGGATTTGAACACCCGGACTTCAGCGCTGCAAGGCTGCAGTGCTAACCACTGAGCCATTTTGTGGCACCTTTACCAACTCACTTCTTATTCCATTGTTCTTTGGGGTGATCAGCTCGCATAGAGTAGGGGAAGTAGTGATAGGGAGTGTGTCAAGGTTAATGACCATATCCCAATTCTCCATATCCGTCATCAGGATGTCATGTTGATCACGGGCGTGTTTAAAGTCTTTGATGCTGAGATGATGTTACAATGACCAGAGAGCACAATTCATTGTGGTAGATATGGTTTCATTACCGAATGCTTTAGGTATGCTGCAGATATGGCCATTATTGTTCCTTCCAAGGTTTTGTTAGTCTTCCAGAGCTTTGTAGATCAAGCCAATGTGAAATGTCATGGATCAAGTCATCTAGCAAGGAGAAGAGGGATACTGCACAACACTTCCTCTGTTTCCTCTATATGACTCTGGAGAAGAGAAATATCCCAAGATGCATTCCCCTATTCCCTCAATGGAAAAAAGGAGAAAGACACCGAGCAGACCGGTCCATCCTTGCCCTATTCCCTCAATGCATTTTGACTCCTAGATGCAGACCGAGGCACGTCAGAAGGTAGGTATAAGAAAACAACCTGCCATTTCTAAAGATTATTGCAGTTAAAATTTTATTTCCTGTTGCCCTGATGGTGGGCGACAGTACTCATGAGTAAGAAGCACATCGCGGCTTACAGAATACTATATAAAGGAAAGATCCCTGTTTGCCTCTAACAATGACATGTCACAACCTCATTAGCCATGGTCATCTTTGTCATCTTAGGGGCAGGTTGCTATGATGCGCAAGACACTAGATCCAGTTCACACCTTCAAATCCTGCTGCCCGATGAATAAATACACAGACAATATGTTAAATCTTGATGTAGATACCCATGGTATTATAGGTAGTAATTAGAGATTAGCGAACACTGTTCGGATCAGCCGATCCAAACAGCACACACCCATAGAAATGAATGGAAGCACCTGTGACGCCGGCCGGCCGCCAGTAAAGTCAGCGTCACAGGTGCTTCCATTCATTTCTATGGGTGTGTACTGTTTGGATCGGCTGATCCGAACAGTGTTCGCTCATCTCTAGTAGTAATCCCATTTTTATACCATAGAAAAGACTCTGATGTTAAATAGAAATAGGTAATGATGCATAATCATATAACGATTCAACTAAGAGCACACATGATAATCATCCTATATTTAATCCTCTAATAATCGAATACTGAAAAGATTTGGAATATAATAAAACTGTGGAATGCAAATTCTGAATTTATATAATCTACATATGTATGGTACACTACAGAACATGTTAAAGGTGCACATTGAGGAGGGTAATAATTTTTTCAACACCCTGAAACGACAGAGTTTTTGGGTCACCAGCATACCCCTCCCTACATGCTTACTAAGGGGACGATCCTCATGTCTTAGTTTTACCCATGTGTAACTGTGTTACCCCTTAAATGGGCTGTTCCACTGGGGATTGGGGATGTAGAGCTGATGAGACAGTCTGGCTAGCAGAGTTCTGGAAAAGTAGAAGATAATGGGAGTCTTTGCCCAGCTTTCAAAATGTAAGAAAGTGTGGGAACAGAATCTGTGCAACTGTGGTGCAGCCTTAAGACAGGGAGAAATAAGCTCCTTTCAACTGTTAAAAATTTGGAGTTATTTTACTATCTTTTGTGGAGTCTAAGGATACGTACAACATAGATCTTAGAATGCCACAGGAGAGACAGGGCAATCTGGAATGTGAGAGAGTGGAGAACTTGGCACATATATTTGGAGAGCTATTTTTGCATTTTCTGAAGACATGTAACATTATGTCTTTCATTACTTTTTTATTTTGGATAGGACCAATAAAAAATAAATTTTTATTTTTGATAAATTTGGATCTTCCTTTTTCACTTGCTTCTCTTGTGGTCCTCTTTCTCTTGTGGTCTTCCTTTTTCACAGTGCTTCCCGGGGTCCTCTTTTAGCATCTTCTAGACTTCTGGATTAAATCAGAGGCCCCAGGTGACCACTGAGGCCTGTGAATGGGTGGAAGGAGCTGGTGCACTGGTGATGGAGTGAACTGAGGATTACATAGGGGTGTATGGGTTCTTTTGTTTTCGTTATCACAATTTCTCATTTCGAGCACATTTTTGGATATGTCAGAAAACTGATTACATGTTTTTTTTTTTCTACTGTAAGGTGGTAGTATAGGCCCTACAATGAGACTGGATAGGTCATCAATGTTAGATTGGTCAAAGTGGCAGCATATCTCTGGTGAGCCCTGCTTCTTTTTCACAGGCCATGTGACATTACCATTATTGGTCACATGAACTGATTGCTATGACACTATGGGTACTACTATGACTATAGTTAGAGTAGTGTGGCAAGAGTGATAAGTGACAAGTATGGAAAGAACCTTCCCCTCTTTCTCACCTACAATTTGTCGATAGGGAGTCCTTTATTTTTTCCTTTAGGCTGTAAAAAAATGCTAGAATGATGCCTGAAGGTACATCAAATTTAACACCAAGGCATATCATCCAATAAGATATGATGCTGTCAGCTGGATGTAGACTATTCAGGATAATCTGTAGATTATAGTAATTTTAATAGCTATAAACTACTGTAACAAAACTCTATGACCTGCAGATGGAAGTTCACAGACAGACCAGAAGTGTAGCAGACTGGAGTGAGAGAAAGCATAACTATGTTGGGGTAGACAGTTACATGGAATTCTTTTCAAGGCACTCTATTTTTATTAGGGAATTACTGCTTAGGTATTTCCATAAGATTTCCTGTAAGTACTGACAAAGCTTTGCATATCATGTAATGTGGGCCTCCAGTTATGAACAACTTTTCATAAATGTAAAGTGCATTTAAATATAAGAAACTTTGTAGCACATCTTATTAAGAAAATGTGTTTCCATCAGTACTTATTAAGCTTTTCTCCTGCTCCTTATTCTCCTTATCTACAACCTAGTCGTGATAAAAAAGCAAAGAAGAGCAGAGTGTAACAACAGCAATTATTTGAGTATCTTTTCTATCCACCCTCCCCTCTTCATAGACTAATATGGAGAAAGTAACAGCTTCAAAAGTGCAGAAGGCAGTAATATTACCCCATAGGTGCAGGGTATCTGCTGTTTTATACAGCGAAGACCGGATAGCAATGCTTGCAGTCAGTGTCTGCAATATCCCCTCTGACATCTTGATAAAAGACTGGGGAAGGGTAATGTTAGTTATCCTGGGTGGGTGATCCATTTCCATGACAATTGAGAATCTAGTGAAGGCTCCCAGGCTTGTGTAGTAAATATTTGCATTACAGGCTGCTCTCTTCAGCCTGTAATACAAGTGCTGTAGTTTTGCAATGTGTTCCAATACATTAGAATTGCAATGCATTGTATTAATGATCAGAACCCCTGGAGTGCATCATCAGTGCAGTAAATGGAAGATGATGATAAAGGGAAGAGTGCCTGACCTGCCAGCTGAAATTGCTAGAATATCTCCTGAAATTGAAAGGATTTTATGACCCTGAGAATACTTGGGAGGCAGAAAAAAACATGGACAATTCTCCTGGTTATCCCTGTAAGGGAGAAAATGCCATATTAATATTGTGTATACGGAGTGACAATTGACAAAATTTTCCAGAAAAATTTTGGACGCACTGTTTTGGGTTTGCCTGACCTGGCTGCCAGCAGATGGACTATCTTCCAAAAGTGATCACTGTGTCTCTGGTTTACTACATTGCTGTTTTACTACTATTGCTGCTCAACCAATAATTTCAAGAAAAAATTGTTGCACACTATCACCCTGAACCAGTTGCCAGGTCTTATCTGTAATAGGATTATCATCAGATTCCATATCAGCTTCCTCACTTTTTTGTGCCTTATCATGGCAATAGGATTTCTGTATGTCCTCACAATTCCTCACAGATTTCCCCCTAGTGCCCCTACCAGCACTACCTCAAGTAGCACCCCACCCCCACCACCAATACTACATTCATAAACATGTATGACCTCCACCTCTACATAAAAAAAACAAAAACCTGACCTCCACAGTCACCAGTCCTGAACCCAATTGAGATAGTTTGGGGTGAGCTGGACCGCAGAGTGAAAGCAAAAGGGCCAACAAGTGCTAAGTATCTCTTGGAACTCCTTCAAGACTGTTGGAAGACCATTTCAGGTGACTACCTCTTGAAGCTCATCAAGAGAATGCCAAGAGTGTGCAAAGCAGTAATCAAAGCAAAAGGTGACTACTTTGAAGAACCTAGAATATAAGACGTATTTTCAGTTGTTTCACACTTTTTTTTTGTTAAATATATAATTCCACATGTATAATTCACAGTTTTGATACCTTCAGTATGAATCTACAATTTTCATAGTCATGGAAATACAGAAAACTCTTTGAATGAGAAGGTGTGTCCAAACTTTTGGTCTGTACTGTATATATATATATATATATATATATATATATATATATGTATACTAGCAGGAGGACCCGGCTTCGCACGGGTATATTACATTTTTTGTTTGTGTAGTGGCCCTATAAGAATTGTCCAATTTTGCACTGGTGTATTTTGTATGTTGTTTGTGTGTATGTCCATAAGCATCATGTGATTATGTGTATCTCATTTTGGATATCAGTGAAAAACCTGTGATCAGTTGTTATGGATACCTGGAGTAAAGTTGTATCTAATCCTTCCCCGTGTAGTACTGTGTTTAGACGCAAGTATCAGATCCTTGTTGTTGTGGTACTGTGTGCAGATGCGTGCATCTAATCCTCCCCCGTGTGGTATTGTGTGAAGAGGAGTGTATCTAATCCTCTGGCAAGTGAAACTGTGTGTAGACGTGCGTATCTAATCTTACAGCATGTGGTACTGTGTGCAGATGCACGTATCTAATCCTCTGGCATGTGGTACTGTTTGCTGAGATGCGTATGTAATTCTCTGGTGTGTGGTATTGTGTACAGAGGCATGTATCTAATCCTGCCCCATGTGGTACTGTGTGCAGAAGCAGGTATCTAATCCTCACCTATGTGGTATTGTGTGTAGTAGCGTGTATCTAATCCTCCGGCATGTGGTATTGTGTGGAGAGGGGTGTGTCTAATCCTCTGGCATGTGGTACTGTGTGCAGAGGAACATATCTAATCCTCCCTCGTGTGGTATTGTGTGCAGTGGCATGTATCTAATCCTCTGGTGTGTGGTATTGTGTGAAGAGGCACGTATCTAATCCTACGGCAAGTGGAACTATGTGTAGACGCGCGTATCTAATCCTTCAGTGTGTGGAACTGTGTGCAGAAGCACGTATTTAATACTCTGGTGTGTGGGACTGTGTGTAAGACGCGTGTATCTAATCCTATGGCGTGTGATAGTGTGTGCTGATCTGTGTATCTAATCCTCTGATGCGGTGTGTATTTCAGTTTGGATATCAGTGTTGTATTGTGCATGTGGAGTGACCGTGTGTATTGCAGTTGGAATATGAGTGAAAGACTTGCAGGATTGTATTGACTGGGGTGGGGGTGGGGGCATTGTGTTTGGGATGCTGTATCTCAGCAACGGTACGTCCATGCGAGTTGGAGTCTCGTCTTAAACCTTCCCGGACACCTGAAGTATCTCTACTAAATTTGGTGAAGATTGGTCCAGTGGTTTGGTTTGCATTAGAGAACAGACAGACAGACAGACAGACAGACAAGAATTCATTTTTATAATATACAGATATAAATCATTTATGAACACTTTCATACATGGAGATTATTCACATTAACAACAATGCTTCTTCACACTATGTATAGGTCAGACACAAGACCAGTGCAGAGAAAAATTGCCACATTATTTTTAAGATTAGCGCAGGCTAGAATGTATATTGGGTGAACAATGAAAAACTGCTTGTATATAATAGTTTTTTTTTAACATTAGTGCAGGCTAAACTTTATTGGATGAATAAAAAAACTGCTTGAATATAATGGAGTAATTTTTTTTTTTTTTTTTTTTAAGATTAGCCCCACCTAGACTGTATATTGGTTGAACAGCAAGAAACTGCTTGTATTTACTGGAGTTTTTTTTAAAGATTTGTGCAGGCAAAACCTGAAGCACGTTGCTATTAAAACAGCAGTATATATTTGATGAAAAAAATATTACCTCTTGCCCAAAAAAGTGAAATGCTCTTTTGAAAGTACTGTCAGACAATATTATTATTATTGGCAATGAAAGGGATAACTGTAAGTGTAAGCAGCAGCATAGCACAGATACCAGTGACTGTCCATGAATCTGTCCTATATATGTCTATCGAATTCTAGAACTAATCTGCCTGTGTAATAGTTGCTCAATCCTCTAAATTCTCCTAATCCTCCTGGTACCATTTTGAAGTACAATTTGTCCTGCAAACATTAAGCCCTCATGTGGCTCTGTGAACAGAAAAATAAAAAAAAATGTTATGGGGTTTGGAAAAAGGAGAGTCAAAATGAAAATCAAAAAATGCCTGTGGTGTGAAGGGGTTAATAAGATATATAACAAAGTTTTATATATTTACCTTACTATTCATTCATACAAAGCTGTTTATAACTGTAGGTACCTCTTTACGCCGTAAACTGTAGTTAAAGTAATAGTCAATAAAAGTAAACAGCTTACATAAGATGAAAACTGAAATGTATGAACCACAAAACTTATAGCTGGCAGGTGCTCACATTATACACATGGTAGAAGGAGCAGACACATTAGATTAAGATTTAACTAGCATCTTTAGCACTCCCAACATGAAGATAAACTTTCCAGAACTGTCAACAACTTAGCCTTTGCCTTGTCACACATGACAGTATAGTATAGTATAGTCTGAGAAGATCTGTAGATGTAAAGCTCTATTTACTACTCTCTTCTGTTCTCTACCTTGGAAGTTCCTAAAGTCACTTTCTGCATTATTTAATAAAATGATTTCAAAATATATCACTATTCTGCACAAATTTCCTAAAGTTCACATTGCAAAACAATCCAGATTCAATTGGTGCCACAAAACCCTTCCTAGAAATAAGTGTTATTCAGAACAAGACAGGACAAAACAACACAGAAGCAAAGTCAGCAGGCCAAGGGTCAAAAGACCGAGAGACAAAGCAGTACAAAATTGTAATTGAAAAGAGTAGTCACAAGAGAAGCCAAAGGTCAGAGGTCAATAATACAATAGAAAGAGCAAGTAAAAAGCTAGCGATAAAGTCACAGGACAGAGTCAAAATAGCCAGCAAACCTGTATATAGGAAGTCCAGGACATTCTCCAGACTTGATTGGTAGACAGGCTGTTAATCACACAGGCAAGGCTAAGAGTAACAGTTAGATCGACAGAGGGAAACAAGGTGCAGGAGATGGGTGTGGTGGAAATTCAATTACAGAGGAGAGGTAATAGAGCAATAAAAAACTGTAAGCAAGGAATCAAACTGAACACGCCTCGTACGCCGCAGCGTACGAGTGGAAGGTGGCGCAGAGACCTGAATGGGCATAGACGTTACAGACTGTTATGAGTACTTTAGTGATGTCTTAGATATTTGAAAGGGATACGGCTTTAGTACCTACAACTGCAGTTACTAATAATATGGTGAGTGAGCGGCAAAGTGCCCGACACGTATACAAAACTGGCACAGTATATGGTCCACAGTGGCACTTACACAGTATAATATGCTCCACAGTGGCCCCCCATACAGTATAATATGCTCCACAGTAGCCTCCACAGTATTATATGCTCCACTGTGACCCCCACACAGTATTATATGATCCATAGTGGCCCCCCTCCAGCATTATATGCTCTCAAGAGCTCCTCCTAGAGCCGGGGCTATTATTATACTCATGGGTCACCTCAGACCAAGTGCTCCAGACATCCTTGCTGGGGCCTGTGACTGGGCCTCAGCGATCACAATGGGTGCAATGAAGTCATTACGCCTATGCACCCCATGTGACAGCTGGGGCTTAATCACAGGCCCAGCAGTGACGTTAGGGGTGTGTGACCTGAGTCACTAGCTAGAAGAGTCCCGGAGAGGATGCTGAGCCCAAGAGAGCTGAGCATAAGTTGTTTTTTTTTTAATTTTTAGTCACCTCCCCTGGGCTGGCATCAATTGGAAAGGGGCCTGGAAATTTCTTGAAATTCTATATGTGTTACTTCTTGGTGGACCAATTTTGTGACTTTTTTTATAAGCTCAAATCTTTATCATTTTTCAATTAGCAGGAACATTGACAGTTTGCCACAAATTTTTCTTGAAATTATGTTGTTACTCAGCCAATGCTATGTTGTTGTGGTATTTAGCGTCCTCTCACTTACTGTTCTCATGATTATAAAATTCTTTTGATTTCAGAAGATATTCTAGCTTTATTAGCTGGCTGGCCAGGCACACTGACCACGTACCACAAATTTTTCTTGAAATTCTGTAAATGTGAGGCCCGGTTCACATCTGCACTAGGTATTCTGTTAGTGGAGTCCACTTGGGGACCCCCTAAATGAAAACCTATACGTTTTAAAAAGCAGTTAGCTAAGAAACCACACAGACCCCATAGATTATAATGGGGTCCGTGTGGTTTCCATTCGGTGTCCACACAAATTATGCGGAGAGAAAAGTCCTGTAAGCAGCACTTTTCTCTCCGCATGTTTTGTGTGGAAACCACACGAAACAGGTATTACACCTAAAGATATTTCTGAACGAGCAACGATTGGCTACAAGGTGTTCTGAACAGCAGGCAATGCACAGGACATGCAGGAGTGACTACAATAGTTTTCATTGTATATTGTATATTTCATTGTATATTTTCATTGTCTGCTGACAACACATCCCTTACTAGACAGGGTGAAGTGCTAGTGATGGACAATGATTTTTTTGTCCTGTTCATTGAGTGATTGTCGGCACTATTAGACAGACTGATTATCAGGAATGAACGCTTGTATGAGCCTTTATTCCCTATAATTGCCGGCTAAACAGCAATAATTAAGGCTAGAGGCTTCTTGACTTTCCATATTGCACTAATAGATTTAGCTTATTACAGAATTATTAATTTTTAGATAAGCTACGTAGAATTACAATTTTTTCTACTATATCATACTTTCATAGCATTTTTATGGATGGTAAACTAAGGCCTCATGTTATAAAAAGCACTTTAAATGTAAAATAAAGAATATTGTTTATTAGATAAAACAATTCACCTACAAAATAAACCTGACAATGTTTTCACTCTACAAGACAGTTAACATTTACCATGGTGCTTTAACATTTAAGGCACCAGAAGAATTAATTGGGGCACTCAGTTTTATATTTTTCTTGAAATAAGAAACATGACCTAAGCCACGCTACATCATAAATCTGTGATAATAAACAACCGTCAAGTCCACAATAAATTGAGCCTCAAGTTTCAGTTTGGCCAACAATAATATTTGGTTGTAAATTTGAAATCCGCAATAGAAAATGGTTTATTTTCCTAAAATATATTTAAATGAATCCTCCAACTAAGTGACCTTGAAGGAAGGGCACCAGTTCTGCCACTCACAAAATCATTATGCTTATCTCTTGAAAATCAACCCAATTGTGAATACTCCAGTGAGATACCAATTCTATCCCCACTCTTATCATATCTAAGTTAAAGCCGTTGTCCGGGATAACCTAAAATCCCCATAATAATCTAAATACCCTCCTCCCTCCTACTTTCTAAATAATATTGATTCTAAAAAATGTATAGTTACCCATATCCCTGAGGCGGTCATGTGACCACCCCAGGGACATATCCTGATTATCTGGTGACGATCCATTTCCGGAAACAGATCGTCCATACTACTCCCCCTCCCATCCACACCATCATACTTACCCATCTTCTTCCTGTATGAGCTTCCTTCCCTGGGGGAATGGCTCCTCCTCTGATGATGATGTTGGCACGCGCATGTGCAATAGAAGCATTGAAGATGAAAATATATCTCTATTGCGCAAGCTGGGAGCATACGCAATAGAGAAGTATTGAAGGCTACAGACATAGTGCTGCGCATTCCTGGCAGAAGGATCAAGACAGGTAAAGTATAATAGAGTGGGGAGTAGGAGGGGGGAGTAGAAAGGGGGAAGTGGGGGGGTAGGCTGAGTGATTTAAGAAAGGCTAGCAATGGTAGGAATAGCTAGGGAGACAGGGAAGGGGTGTTGGGGGGGGGGTGAGGAGTGAGCTATGGAGATAATGTGAGAGCCTACAACTACCATAATGCATTGCAGCAGGAAGCTACACACCCTGTAAACAAATGCAGAAGATGCTAAGCCTTCCCAAAGAAACCCAGAAATCATTCAAAACACTGCTAAAGTTATATGGGTGCACTTATTAACCCAGTAATAACACTAACAGACCTTTTTATATATACATATTTTTGCCAAGAAAACCCCCTTAAATAGGAAAATTGACTAGTAAAACAGCTTCAGGGAAAAAGTAACACATATAAAATACTTTCCAAATTAACTTATTTTCAAATAATTCTACCTAGTAAAATGTGAAGGTTATAAATCATTACATTATAACTAAGAGATGAGCCTAGGTTCACAACACATGTCCATAGACTGATGACCTGCACACCAAAATGACTGGTACACCAAAATGTTTGGCTGATATGTGCTGGCACACTGTTGCCTCAGCAATAATGTTGTCTAAAGTTTTCAATACAGCTTCATGTAAAAAAAATATATTCATGGCGACTAAACTTTTTCTCGACTTATCTGGCTGTTTTCTTGCTCATGTCTCTGTTCTAAACAGTTTTACTGACAAATCTGCTAAATTCTGTCTTGCTGAAGTAAGAGGGACAGCTGGTTGCAGAGGTGTCAGATCATAGCTCACAATAGAAGTCTATGGAGAAAGAAGAGAGAGGAACGAGGAGCCTAGTGAGAGTTGAGAAACAGAGAGAGAGAGAGAGAAGCTGCTGCGAATAAACTTAAGCTACTCTAGGTATCTGATTCCAAGTGCTTTATTCACATCAATACTTTCTATAATGTCTTATAAGATCCTGATGCAACTTTTTAGCATAATTTTTGTGCATGGCAGCTAATCTCCACTCACTAGTTTTGGGAGAACTGAAATCATACACAGGGGTGACAGACGCTAAAAAAAAGTAGAATGCAATCTTATAATGACAGTGATAATATCTCAAGTACACATACTGTACATGCACAATGTAACTTTATTGAAAGGTTAGGCACAGTAACACTTCTTTGTGAAAGTGAATGACAGGCATACAGAATGTACAGTAAATATACAGGCATACAACTGCCTACATCAAGGGTCTACATTACAAAGAGTCTTCCAAAATATACTGTAATCCAAAAATATGGAGTAGAGTGAAGTAACTGTCCCCTCTGGTTTGAGTCTCATTACTACTGATCCCACAATACAAACAGTGGGATCAGGTCTTTTAGGGAATTTCTAATTCTCTCAGTTGCTCCTTAGAAATAAACTGTAAGTATGAGATTTTTAGCCCGAACGGTGCTTAACAGGAGAGCTGTTTGCAGTCTGTAGATAAGGATCTACTAAGTATATGTCAACTACCTAACTACCTGTTTACGAAATCTCCTTCAAAGGTGAAACTTTCTGTTAAATAAAATACAATTTCTACAATGTATACACAATTATCTGTTAAGGTAAATGCAGACTTTTTGTAAGGAGATTGCTATAGGAGCAATTTCCCATTAGCTGCTGGTAATTCCGGGTGGGAGGGCCTCAATAGACAGTGAGCCCTAAGCTGAAACCCCCCGCTGTCCCTTCCTGCTTGCCGGTTTTATCCTAAGCAATGTGAGACAACTGGTTGATGAGCCCTTCCTATATATGTGAAAACACAGAACACAGACAAGACAAACAACAACAAAGGGAGGTCAGCTAGCCAAGGGTCCAGTAACAGTCGAGCAACGCAGTACAGAAACATAATCCAAAAAAAGTAGTGAAAGGGTAAGCCAGAGGTCAGCAATACAATAGCAGCAGAAGAGGAGCTTAGCAGGGCAAAGTCACAATAGTCAGCAAGTCTATAAGGGTTGATCTCAAGAATATAGGAAGCCCAAGACCCGCCCAAGGCTTGATTGGAAGACAGGTTGTCAATCACACAGGCAAGGCTAGAATTAACTATTTGATGGACTTAGGGAACAAGGTGCAGGAGATGGGTGTGGTGGAAATTCAATTGCAGACATAGATAGAGTAGTGCTCACACAGTTCAACAAAAAAACACTAAGCAAAGAATAAAACTGAACTCGCATCCTGCGCATCGGCATGCAAGCATAGGGTGGCGCACAGACCCGAACAGGCTGAGACGTTACACTTTTATTTACGAAAGAGTACACATTGTATTTATGGATATTTGAAGATAATTTTGGTAGATGTTTATTAAGAATCCTTTGGCATGGTCTAGCAAATATAGTCTAATGGAAATGTATAAAAGTATGTGACTATTGCTATAAGGTTGTGAAAAAGTAGCCAGTTACATGATTGGGGTAATCTATTGCAACCCATGATTGTAGTAAGTAATGTCTGTACTAGTGCAACATGCCATTTCCTAGTGTAGATAACATTATGGTAGCATTCCTCCATCAAGTGGTGCAGATCTCTTTTGCAGTTGCTAGGATACTAAATTTATTGTGAACCAGGTTCACAGAGATATTTGTTTCCAGGAAAGTAATGTTGGGTTAGAAGAAGAAATTAATTGTTGTTGTAACTATGTACATATGATATTAATAAAAAAAAAAAAACCTATGAAAAATGGTGAAAAGATTTTTAGCATTCTAACTAGTGTGGGGAAGGTAGCTCGGTAGCAGCAATGGTGCAGACCAAACCAGTCAAAGAAAAGGACACAAAATGTGGTGCAAACCGATTTATTTAGAAAAAATGGCAATATAAAATACAGCAAATACAGCCTTAATTTAAGGCAAAATGGAAAACACTCCTGCTCGTCCGAGCTCTAACTAATACACAATAAGGCTAACTCTACATGTGACTTACTTCCAGCCAAACAATCAAACAAAGCCCAACAGGTCCTAGTTTGGTCTCACTAAAACTCAGCTCTACAGGACAGACCAAGGCACCTCCTCCCACTCCCAGGATCTGCCCTGAAGTGCAGATTTTGCAGCCTTTTATGGCCCAGTAATGAGCCTAGGAACCACACTTGGGGCTGAACCTATTCCAGACCTATACCATTACTCCAGCACTCTGCCTTCACCTTCTCACACTAGGTAGATGTCAGCTATCCATCCTGCGTAGTGTATGGCAAATTGACAAGAAGTATTGTGGCATCTTCAGACAATTAAAAGTGTTTTTTTCCATTTTCAGAAAATAAATGCAATTGTTAGGGTATGAAAAATTGTACAATTTTCCAATCTACTTTCTATACCATTTCCTCACAGTTTTCTAGATCTCTGCTTGCTTTCATTCTTTGTTCCAGTGCATGGTCATGTGACGGACACACAGGTGCACAGCTTGTTACAGGCGCAGGTTAGTAGTCAGACATCATCTGTCTTGTCTGTCACATGACCATGGACTGATTCTTATTAACTGGAAAGTTAACAATGGATGACAGCAAGCAGAGATTTAGAAAAACGTGAGGAATTGATACAGAAAGTATATTGCAAAATTGCAGAACTTTTCTTTATGCTAACAATAAATTTATGTTGGAAAGTTGGAAAGTTTTTGGTGGATTGTATTGTTAACCTCTGTGGAGCTGTTGGGGAGTGCTAGTCTGACAAACAATTCTGAAGCTTCCAGGACAAAGGAAACAACTTAGGGCACAAATATAGTTTCAGAGTCTGTAAATCTTGCAGGTCCAAGCAAAACAGTCCACAAGACGCTTTTTCAGGATAGCAACAATAAATCTGGAACAGCGACAGTAACTTCAAAGCTACAACAAATAACTTCAGGGCTGCAACAGTCAAATGCACATTACAGAGTCTCATCCAGCTTTCAATAATGTCGTGTTAACTAACTCTGCGTACACTTTTGCAAGGTTTACATCTCTAAAAACACATGGATAGAGATCCTATACACAAAACGCAGGTCCTTAGCCGTGCTGGAAACGTTCTTTTCTCTCTTTTTCAAGTCTCTCTCTGATAGATTAACTCTTTGAGGTTGATTAACAGTAATCATGATGCAACAGGCAATCTTCAAGAAAAAGTCAAGACAAAATGACAAAATATCATCAAGGCACAGAGGAGTTAATATTATTTGTAACATCGGAATGTGTTGCAGTAACCCACTGGAGAAACGTTGGATGGATGGGATTACTGGTCAGCCACGTTTGTTCTTGTAGTGTCTGTAATAGAGTAGATCAACTCTCCAGTACTCTTCAGGGCTAGCTTAGTGATGAGGGGGCCTGTAGCATGTAATATGGTAGTAGTATTATGCCCACAGGGAACTTCCCTGTAGTAAGCTTCCCTGAGCACGATAGTGGTTAGAGTGCCCTTGATGGTGAATACGGGATATAAAGGACTCAGGAGAATGTTATGAATGTTAACTCATGGTTTACTTGAAATAAGGTAGGTAGAAACAACAGCAATCTATCATGGAATTAGAGCACAATTGTTAGGAATCACAAGGCCCGAGGTGAATCTGGATGATCATACTTTCTAGAGTCAGCCAATGTCTTCCTCAGCTTAACCAGATGCTCCAGTTTATACTTACTTCCTCTTCCTGAGAATGTAGACTGTTTAATGTCTCCTCTAGTGTTGAGTGAATAGTATTCATCGAATACCTCGTCCACATAGGAATGCGTGTAATCGGCCGAACACCAAGGGGTTAAACGCTTCAAAGATTCGATGCGTTTAACCCCTTGGTGTTCAGCCGATTACACGCATTACTATGCTGGCGCGGTATTTGACTAATACTATTCGCTCAACACTAGTCTCCTCCCCTAAGTAGAATAACTTACTGTATGTTGGGGGTCATACCATCACCTTGTATGTTGGGGTCATACCATCACCTTAAGCTTAAAGAGAACCTTTCCTTTCCTCTGACATTGGCAGCATTGTATACTGGTTGAAAGCTTTGCCATATATGCCGTGATACCAGAGATATTGGTGCCATTAGTTTTGGTATGGATATCCTTCCACTGTCAGAAAGGTGTGCCTCACTAGAGTCATCGCTGGGCTGTGAGGAGTGCCATCTCCCCCCGACACTATTCTTCCATAGCCTTGTACTATCAGAGGGAATGTTCCTCACAGTCCAGTGATGATACTACCCTGTAAGTACTTCCCTTAGGTCAATGGAGTGATATTGGTGAAGAAAATAACGGCACCAATATTTCTGGCACTGAGGCACATACCGTCAAAGCTGACAGTGAGCTGAATTCAGCGCATTGTCAGCTTTTTAGCGGTATATAATTCTGCCAATGTAAGTAGTCATGAATGGCCCTTTTTAAATGTCTTGTTCACAGCTATAACATTGAAAACGTATCTAAAGTAGCATCAAAGAAATGCACATAAGTCAGTCCTTAACTCTGTTTCCCTGAGATGTTACAGTACCAATGCAAGAACTGTCAGAGACATTTGTTTTGGAAACTGTGTGTCAAAATTGGTTTGTATGAACAGATGCCTAGGAAAACCATTCACAATGCTAAGCATCAACAGACATGTTTTCTGTAGTGGTAAATCATATTTCATTATCTGGCATTATAATAGATGAACCTCAATTTGGTGGATGCCCAGAGAAAAATACCTGCTTAGTGAATACTGTGGGTTGCTTTTCACTAGGCACCTTTTTTCCAGTAAAGGTGCTATTAGTGTTCTGTAGCGCCCCACAGAGTGAGTCACTACAAATGTCATCTTATGTGATCTATACTGTGTACTGTGAAGGTATAGTGAGATCCAGTCAACCTGTCAGCATACACAAAGTTCCACAGCCATTATCCCTTCCCTTTAAGAAAAGGGGTGGAGCTACAGACTGGAAGAGGGTCTCTTTTCAGTTCCAGGTGAGAGAGAGCAGGTGTGTGGAGGTGCAGTGTGTGCTGCAAGCCGCATGGTGTGCACAGCACAGGAGGCCGGAGACCTTGCAGGAATGGAGCTGCAGTCATAGGACCATCAATTCCTAACTAGTGTGAGAAATACTTAGAAAATTGAGAAACTCACTGGACTGAGGCCTAGTGAACGCAAGATTCCTGGAGGCTCAGTAACATACAGAGTTGGGGTGAGTGTCTGCATCCAACATCCCAAAGAACTCGCGTTACCTGCTGTCCAGAATGGGGGATCTACCCAGTAGTACTTAACCTCTGAGCTCCTGGAATCCAGAACCAGAGGAAATCTATTAGAGAGTTTGAGCAGCAGTGGAAGGCTGAATCATACTAGTGGTAACAGGGAGGACTGGCATCTCACTATACTGAAGCAAGGTGAATCCTCCTGTAACATCTGTTATCTCCTGATGACTTCAGAAGTAAACTGTAAGTGTTTGGTTAACCCCTGTCTGGACTGGATTCTTTCATCAATCCTCTGTTACTCCTCCTGCAATCATCCCTTCCTCACCTATATCATCTGGCCCTGGGACCTGCCCTGGTTGGGGAGGGTATAACATCTGGCACTGCATCACCACCTATTCCCAGAAGCCCTGTCTACAGTGCCCGGCTTCACCTCAAGCCGAAACCCCCACTGGCATCACGACAAACTTTTATTTTTCTTTCATCCATTTTTGCTTAAAACTCCCCCTTTTCAAGACTCTGCTGCCCTTGTGTTGGGCCTTCTCGCACCGTGAATCCACAGAGGCCGAGCTGGGGCGACTCAGTTCCAACTTTATTGGTGTGGAGAAACTTGAGGGGCTACATATAGCATTGGCACTCTTAGGATAAATTGTGATACTGATAGCAAGCCATAACTTCTTGTCCAATAGAAGTGCCTGACCTTACAAATACTGTTTTAGCTATATGGGCACATATTTCCAAAGGCATCTTTTGGGTACACAAGTGTCAAAATCTTTTGGGTGGCCTTTCAAGAGTAGCAGAGACTGTTACACCCACAAACGGTCCCAACAACCATATTTATGGACTGGGCTGTCTATTAAGCACACAGAGATGTGATGACCAGATGTTTGCAACCACCCTGGGAGAACCGTGCAGGAGGCTGGACTGTCACGGTGACCTTATAGCACCAGAACTCCCAGGAGAGGTGCACAGGGTAATAGGCAGAGTCAGTTAGATGTGATGCCAGTTGGAGTATTGAGACACCTGCTGGTCCCTGGGCTGGAGATGGTGTTGGGTGCCAGTGCTCTACTCCAACAAAGAGCATTTGCCCAGGGCTTAGCTGCAAGGAAGGCAATGTCCAGGCCAGGATCAGTAGAAGTGCTCACTGCTTTATTGTAACAGGCATCTGCTGGTCACTTGTCCTGTAGCAGTGAGCTGTGGCACAGTGGCTTGTAGCTGGCTGACACCTTCCCATGTATTAGCAGAGAGTCTAAGGGCTCGTTCACACCTGCGTTCTACTTTCCGTTCTGTGCTTTCCGTCTTCTGCATGCCAGAAGACGCAAAGCACAGACCGGGTCCGGCTGTGAGCGGCGGTGAGCGTTTTATGCTCTCCGCCGCGAAACCGGATTTTTTAATCCGGACACAGAGTACTGCATGTCCGACTCTGTGTCCGGATTAAAAAACCCGGTTTCGCGGCGGAGAGCGCAAAACGCTCACTGCCGCTCATGGCCGGACATCTCTCTCACCCATTCAAATGAATGGGTGAGAGAGACTCCTGCAGGTTTCCGTATCCTGCTCTGTTTTATACAGGAAAAGGAAACCTGCACAATGGAGAGGGCAACGCAGATGTGAACGAGCCCTAAGATGTCTGCAGGTCCAGCTTCTGGTCTACTGCAGGGGCTCAGTTACCTTGTAGAGGTAGGTGCAGGCTGCCAGGGTTATAGCTCTGCTTAGCCTGATGTAATCCTGTCCTCTTACTGATAGTGATGGAGGCGCTGTCGCACAGCTTCTCTGCCCTGCTGCTGCTGTGGCAATCCTCACAGCACACAGTGTCTGAAACACAAGATGGCCACTGCCACACTTCTCATTCCTCCTTCCCTGGCTGCTTACAGAATACTACTTCCTCTCCCTGCTATGACTATTTCCTGTTCCAGCTACAGATACACCCACTATAGTGTGTTGCTATGGAGACCACAGCTCACTAGGACAAGTGAAACCAGAGGACAACAGCTTAACAACATTACACAAATGAACACAGAATGAACATGACAACATATGCAAACTATCATAACATGGAAGGCACTTATATGGCCAAATAACCATTAGTAACTCCTGTGAGGGGGTTACATGTTCACATACTTCTGGTCAAATAACAAATAATTGAATATATTGCATTATTTATATTGTACTGATCATCAGTTATATTGTTTAGAATTGAAAACAGTATTAACAATTCTGCTAGTTACTATTAAGGACACTACAAACTTGTTGCTGGACAAATCCCTCAAAATTTTCCTGAGCTTCTATAATGCAGTAGCACAACTCAGCTTCCTAAATCATTCTGTACAGCACCTAGTATAAAGTATATACTTGCCAGAATGGGAATGAACAAAGAAAAGTCTATGCCAGCAATTCGCAGCTTTCAGCGTTTATGGTTGCAGAATTGTAAATGCAGCTACTGGCTGTAATACAGGCTGTAACCTACCCTAGTTCTAAATACATTTTCCTTCTGCAAGAATATAATATTTCAGTCACATTACACTCTTGCTATAAGAATCAAAGATGGAAAACAACAAGACAATTTAAAAAGAAAAGTTACGTATAAAATATAAAGTCGCTGTGCAAAGTTCTTGTCTATGTTCCAATCCAGTATAACTTCATAAATTAGAATTTCTCAATAAACTGCAAGGATGAATGGTGGGAAAAGTTAAAGCATACCATCTCCATTTATCAAGCTGAGTTTCTTTATATACATTAGTTTATAGGGGGGGGGGGCACTTAACTACAACTACTACTCCCTGTTACTTCTTGAGTCAGGTAGCTCCTTTAACACCACTGTGCTCCAGAGATTAGGCTACCAGTGAATAGAATGAGGCAATAAATCAGTTAACAGCCCCCTCTTCACCACTCCCCTCCACAGGGCTATGTGTATGAGCTTGATACACCTACACACATAAGGAGATAAGAGGAGAGGAACATCCTAATAAGAAGAAAAGGAGACTTTCTTCTTAGAGGTTAGCTTATAGTAAAAAAAAAAAAAAAAACACACTGTAACTGTGCACCAACCTGGGAGATACCTGTCTTCCTACAAGTTCTAAAATAGGCAATCTTTTCTGTACTGTTATATCTACAAAACTTGAGAAAATCCAATAATCTAACATGGCATTGCACTGAGTATATCTGGATATCATCTGGTTTGTAAGAGGTATTATTGAAATACACGAAAAAACAATGGGTTAAAAATCAATGCCTGAAGGAAGGCTGAGGGCTAAAAAAATGGGTATGAAACAATGCCTGAAGGAAGGCTGAAGGGCTGAAGAAGAGCTATTAAAGGAATACTCTAAGCAAAAAATATACACAAGACATATTTACTAAAGAAAATGCTCCCAAATGCTCCCAGAAATTGTGTAAAAAGAATTGAGTACATGGTGTTTCCGAAATGTATTATTTGTCTAAAGAGGACCTTTCATCATCGCCTCTGAGTCAGGCACAGATCCACTGATTCTGACAATACTGGATTTTCTTTAACTCTCACCTTTCCAGAGCCATCAGTGTAATTTCAGCACCCCAATATGTTTTTTTTTTTTTTTTTTTTTACTATTTCTCCACTGTCAGTTGGTGATCCTGGGCAATATCAGACAATTTGAGAATGTTCAGCTGACAATAGAAGGCCTACTTAACATACTGGGTGCTAAAACTAACAGCATTGAAGGCTTAATGGTGAATGGTGTGGACTATAAAAAAAAAAATCGTACTGTGCCAGAATCAGTGGAGTTGCACCTATTGAAGGATGCAAAGAGTTGGAGTTGGTTATGGTGGTGAAATGTTCTCTTTAAAGAGGACATTTCATGTTCTCTGACATCAACAATATTATATAGAAAAAGAAAGCTGACAGTGTGCTGAATTCAGTGCCAGTGTGCACCCTTGTGCTGGAGATATCAGTGCCGTTAGTTTTGGCACCAATATTTCTCTACCGTCAGAAGGGTGGGCACTATGTCTCAGCAACATCGTTGGGCTTTGAGAAATGCCTCAGCGATGACACTGAGCTGTAAGACCTGCTCTTCTGACAGTGCAGGGATATCTGTACAGAAAATACCAGCACCTATATCTCTGGCACACAGGCGCATAAAGCTGACAGCTTTTCAGCAGTTTGTAATACCACCAATGTCAAGAGATATGAAAGGTCCTCTTTAAGTCTCCTTTGGCATATTCCTTAACAATTTTGAATCATGTGTGGCGATAGAATGGACAAGAGTAGAGATGAGTGAACAGTAAAATGTTCTAGGTTCTATATTTGTTTCTAGTAGCCCCTCAATATTCGACTACTCGAATTGAATATCGAACCCTATTATAGTCTATGGGGGGAAAATGCTCGTTTCAGGGGTAGAAAACGTTTGATCAAATTATACTTACCAAGTCCACGAGTGAGGGTCGGGCTGGATCCTCCGTGCAGTCTTCTCCTTGCAGGGTCCCCATGGTGTCTTCCGGCTCTTCATTCACTCTGCCAGGCATCGGGCCTGGGCAGAGCCGACTGCGCGTGCCCGCACTACAAGCGGACATGCGCAGGCGGCTCTGCCCAGGCCCAATGCCTGGCAGAGTGAATGAAGAGATGGAAAACGCCGCGGGGAAGCTGCACGGAGAAGACTTCTAAAGGTAGGAGAAGAACCAGCATTGATTGGCAGACTGTATAGCATTCGGCCAATCAATGCTGGTTCTGCATCGAACTTTTACATTCGAACAGCGAGTGGTACTCGATCGAGTACGACTATTTCGAATACCGTAGTATTCGATCGAATACCTACTCGATCGAGTACTACTCGCTGATCTCTAGACAAGAGAGCTCATAAGATGTACCAAATTACCATTGAGAAAGTAAAATTAACTATCCAGTCAGCTAACTCTTCCAATGCCTCTGATTTAGATGTAGTGTAACGAATTACAGAAAAATAGCTCTTATCATGGCGTTGATCCTACCAGTAGCATATGCTTGTCTCAAAGATAAAGCCATACACATCTAAGTACACAAAGACTGTACCGTGAAACTGTGAATGGTTCATCTGACAGCCATAGACCAGTCAAGTTAATAATCATATGAAATAATTAATTAACATTTTGGACTCAAGGATTAATTTCTTTTTTGGCAGTCACTGATCGGACAATCCCCGTGACTATTCACTGTCTGGGTTTGAAAGCTGCCTGCCGGTTTCCGTCTCCTGCCCAGTTTCTCGGGCAGGAAACAGAAACCTGTATAACGGAAATTGGGTGCTGGTGTGAACCCGCCCTAAGCAGTACATAAACCAAACTTAGCTTTTCATTAGCGAGAAGGACCTTGCAACAATTGTCCACCTAAGGCCAAACTTCTGGAAGAAGACTTCCACCACCTTACAACCTCATCTCTGCCTTAGAGTGTAAAAATTGAAACAACTTTTACTTAAAATGTGTAAAAGTAAAGGTTTTCACAGAAACTAATGGCAGGGTGTTCAGAAAATGTTCATTAACATATAGTACATTAATTTTCAGTCCTTCATACTTTGTATTTACTATGTTAATTGAATATACTTTTGGTCCATCTCAGATCAATGCATTGCCGCAATAGAAAATAAATACTGAAGCAAGTATCATCACACAGCTTCTTGACCCCACACTGTTACTAATGTAAAGGGAATATTTTGTGATTGCCAAGTACATGTCTCTCCTCAGACATCTATTCCGACTTTCATAAAGCAGATTAACCCTAAACACCTGCATTACTGTAAAAAGACACTCTCAAGGTATAAATACATTACTGGCTTCCCAACATGAAATTAGCTCTCCCCTTCCTGCGTTACAAGGTATAATACACTGTTAACACACTAATAGGCATGCAAGGTAGTTATAATTCAATTAAAGGCACGTTATTTCACTGCTGACTACAATAGCAGAGGCTGTGCGGTGTCTATGCTACATGAAACATGCTATTTAAGCTAAATCAACTTCTACTTAAGTGAACGGTAATAAGCATTCACAAGGGCAGCTTGAGCCCTAGGGGCATCATTTATCACACTGTAATAGAAAATGGGAAGGAATAATAACACCTAGATATTCAGCAGGAGTTTGCATACATTACTAGAGGAGGTACACTACATGCAGGGCAGCTTGGCTAGGAGAGAGATGAGATTTTGTCATTGTATTGTAACATGTAGCGTTTCCAGATTTAATTCTTACTGCTTCCAATAAAAGGCTGCTGTTTAATATCCTTCTACGCTTTATGTGTGCTCCACATATACATATATAAAAAAAACTATGTAGATACAGACTGATGCTGAGATCTCTCTACCTTCCCCCCTTTTTTCCCACATTGTAAGGGGGCAGGTTCATGATCTGCTCCCCTGGGAGTCTGCAGCCTCGACCTCATGGATGTGTGTGTGTATAAAAAATGCAAAATTAAAACTTGCTCCCTATGGCCATAAAGCAGATGTTGGGTTATTTGTTCGCACCACCCTGAGAATGTTAACCAGATTTCCAGCCCTCTCTGCTAATGATCAGTGACAGGCACCAATTGTTCAGCTGCAGTTGTCCCCGTGTTTATAAGCAGAGCTATCTTCACTGTGTCTCACTCCCCAAGGGCAGAATAAACCCTTTTGCTTCCAGAGGTGCTAGCAAGGTATTTCTCTACATTCACTATCATAACCCTCAGGAAGAAAAGTGATTCATGTCCTTGAATGTCAACTCGCCCCCTCCTCCACTGTAGTATATAACTACACACACACACGCGATATATATATATATATATATATATATATATATATACACACACATTTTTTTCATATATATATATATATATATATATATATATATATATATATATATAATAAATTTTCATGTCAACTCACCGCCTCCACTATATATATTACATAATTTTATAAGGAGGGAGCAGCTCCTATTCTGGAAGACTAGAGCAATCTTTGCCCTACAAGGTCGGTCATCATCTGCATGGCTACCATGTAATGTTGCAGGATACATGACTTGCAGCCTTTCTTTGTTACAATCAGCAATTTTGTGTTTTTAAGAGCTTGTCACTAATGAGAAAACCCTTTTCTAAGTATAATATCAAGTTTTTTCAATATTTCATTCCTTCACCCATTATTTATTTGCGCATCCCATTGGCACTTCAGCTTTATCTTTCCAATCACAAAACCTGCAAGAGAAGTATCCTTCGAACGAAGGTGGCACTTAAATTTTGTTACTCTTAAAAAAACACTAACATTCGTACAATGAGCTCCCATCAAGGTACTATTCATGGATATAATACCGTGGTAACACACATAGCATCTCCTCTGCGACCGCCCAACTAAGAGTTCCCATCTCCACTGAGACCTAGGCTAGGGTAAAATTATTGATCACCATTCCTTGGCTGGGACATAATAATGTCTGCACTTGACATCATTAGAATTATTTTCTTCATATGCTGTGATGTAACAGTGTAGACAATGGCCCAGATTTCCTAATAGCTAGACGGTGTAAACTTAGACAGGCAGTCTGAAAATACGCCAGATTTATCACAGTGGCTAACGCTGGATGATAACTGGATGATAATTTCAGACTGTCCAGTGTTTGTTTATGTTCCCTTTCTTTTGGTTTACTTTGGGCCAACACTTTTTGGTGCATTTTTGTCGCATCTTGGTGCATTTAAGCCACAACAACTTTTTCTGAGAATCCACATCCACATGACTAGCAAGTGTAAAACTTGTAGCCTAAACGAAATGCGCCAAAGATGTGGTATGCTGCAATAACACCTAGTCATAACTACAATAGTAAATGTGGGCCACTGATCTTTTTGATACTTTGATACTGGTATCACTGAATGGGGCCCTATGGTTTCTTGTTACTAGAAATGGATGAATCGGTTCATACAGAAAACCGAACAAATGCAAATTTGATTAACTAAAATGGCCACCGCATTATATTCTGGGGCAGTGAGATAACTACCACCATAACAGTCATAGTGGCTTTTACAGGGCCTATGACCTTAGGGGGCCCAGTGAGCTCCTACTGCTTTCTTTTTTTTTCATAGGCCCTATTTACTTACCAATCCCTGTTCCTGCTCACAGTCACCTCTGATTTTACCTTCTTCCCTCTAGGGGGCCTTGTGTGTCCCAAATTACATTGCTGATGCTGAACAATGATAAGACATCGCTGAGAGCGACGTAACATAGGATGGACAGCGGACCCTGGAGGGCAAAAGGGAAAGTGGAGGTGGCAATCAGTAGGGGCAGGGATTGGTAGGTAAGGCCACAGGTCTGCAACACGAGTATTGTGTGAAGTTCACAATATTCATCTCGCATTGTTCATCTGGAAGATCCCTTCAGAACAAATACATCCAAACTGCTAATGCTATTATACTCGGGGGGGGGGGGGATGTCTCTTCAGACCCCAGAGTATAATGATTGGAGGCCCAGGGGAAGTGAGCAAACAAATTAAACAGAGTTACCTTTCCTGGGCCCTAGCTACACTTCCTGCTGTGTTCAGGCTTCTTTAGTGACATCACAGATGTCATGTGGGTCAAGCTGGTGTCAAGATGCATAACAACATCGGCTTAGCCTATGTCAGTGACGTCATTGAAGAGGAGTAGCGCCGGAGAGGTGTGCAATATAGGTTTTTATGTTTATCACCCACTCTGGGCCTCTGATCATTATAGACAAAATAGAAAAAATTATCATCCGGCAATCAAATACTTAAAATGTAACTTTTACTTCATTGATATAAAAAACATAAACATGTTTCAGGAGCAAGAAAAAAAGAGGAACAGCTTACGCGTTTCAGGACATGGTGTTGAGTCCCTTAGTCATAGCATGACTAAGGGACTCAACACCATGTCCTGAAACGCGTAAGCTGTTCCTCTTTTTTTCTTGCTCCTGAAACATGTTTATGTTTTTTATATCAATGAAGTAAAAGTTACATTTTAAGTATTTGATTGCCGGACGATAATTTTTTCTATTTTGTCTGTTGTTGGCCCTTACAGTCTGGGGTTGTCCGTTGCAGTCATTGCATATATACATGCAGTCAGATGTAGCGGTTTTTCCTTTTGATTTTTCCTCTGATCATTATACTCCGGGGTCTTTTCTCTGGATCCCGAAATGTTTTCAATATCTGAGTAGAACACCATAGGGGCAATTTTGGCACTTTATACTGTGTGGAGGGGCCACTGTGGAACATTTTACTGTGATCCTCGGTGTACCCATGTGACTGCAGGTTGCCCAATCACAGGCCTCAGCTGTGACTCCTGGACCAATGAAGTCACAGAACAGCACAAATCATCAGTGGGAGGTGAGTATGAATATATATTTTTTTTTTTACACCCCCTCTGGGCCATCCCCCTATTATCAGGCCCCAGATTATAATAATGTCACTTTTCACTTTGATATAACTTTGGCTGTACTTGTTTTAGAGAGCTAGAAATGAAAAAGATAGGTTTCTGGGAGCCCTAACAGTTTTTGCATTATGTTTTAAACAATTATAAAGTGTGCTTCATACTATACTTGTTTGTCTTGAAACAAATCGGGGACCTGCCGAACACAAAATGAATATTGAGAGGATCGCCCATCTTTATTTGTTACATTACTGACTGTTACAGTTCTGCCATATTTTACGAGAAGACTGCATGCAAGAAACAAGATCCATTCTAATCCTTGTGGTTCCTTGGACATTACTGGCACCATTCCATACTCTGTCTAATTTAGAAGAAATGAAATATAGAAAGTTCTACATGAGATTCTGAATTATGAAGTATAGGTCAATGTATAATAATAATTATTCTACTATTTACATTTTATTATGGGATAAACATGCTGTATAATGAAGGTAGGCTTGACAGGGGGCAAACTATGATTCCCAAATTGCCTGATGATGACCCACATATACCTAAAGCCAGCTCTGCCTGTCACGTCATACCGTAAGCAAGCATTTACATATAATAGATTATTTATTTTGTTTTTAGAGGTTCCCCGATTGGTGGTTTTTAAGAATAAGCAAAGAAAGGGGCTGCTTCTCAAATTAAAATGGTTATGATCAGATGGGCACCATGTTTAAAAAAAATGCCCCGTTTTTTTTGCCAAATCTCTAAATATAGGGTGCGACTTTTCTTTTCAGGATTTCTTTGTCAGAATATGTGGCCCACTGATTTCAGATATGCCACAATGACTATCAGGTACAAGCCTCTTATTTTTTGTGGCACATCTTAGAAGCTAGAATACATTTTAGGCATTTCTTAGCCCTGGTTATGAAGAAAGTAATCTTACATTTGTTGAACCATAAAGGTCATGCATCTACGTAACCAGCTCCACCCATGTCCCTTCACTTTGTATTAAAATATTAAGTGTGAAATTCTACTGTGCAGAAAACACTGGGGCAGAATTATTATGCACTTTGCACAAAAAATAGTGATTTCTTTTGCTTCTGCACCGCCTGCAACCACTTCCTTGAAAAGGCGGAGTTTTGAGGGCTGACAGGGGTGGGGCCCAATCATCAAGCTGTCAAACCTTTCCCCCAAGACACACAGTCTGGCAGAGGCATATATGAGGCATATATGAGGCATGCCCTCCACTGGTTATGGGGCTATGAAGACTGGCATGAGTAATGCCAGTCTATATAATTCCACCCCAGTGTTTTTTTTGTCATGGTCAATGCAGTGAAAAAGTTTCAATTTATGAAAAAGGTTTATTTTTCCTTGAGGTTCAAAGGGTAACTTACGATTGTAAAAGAAAAACTATTTGAGAACAGTAAAACCTCTGCAATTTATTGTCAAGACTTAAACTTATAGGGAATCACTGTGAGCTTTCAACACCCCAAGGAGCTTCTAGTAGGTAACAAGTACAATAAAACAATATAAGGGAGCACAAAACTTATAAGACACATTAATTGTCAGCGTTCACCATCATTTCTGACTTTTCTCCTTATGTTGCCATCAAGACTCAAGACAGAAGCATAGAAATCAATGTAACCAAAGAGAAAGACCACACTCACATTTAGATCTGTATTATTCTAAGTAAGTATACAGGTTGTTCACAGTGCATCGGATGACATATCTCAAAGGATACAGCTCTCTCTCTCTCTCTCTCTCTCTCTCTCTCTCTCTCTCTCTCTCTCTCTCTCTCTATATATATACACACACACACACTATGGCAACATTAAGGTATATATAATAAAGGGTTGACCAACCAATATTTTTAATTGAAAAACAGGTTCAGAATGACATGAAATAGCAAGAGAGAGGATCATTGGGCCAATAACCCCCTTCCCTGTCTGTACAGTTCCCTACATCCTGGTTCTATTCAACAGATAGGAAATGACCACTCGGCCACTCATTAGCCACAGCTAGCAGCTAGCTCAATGGCATCCCCTGTGTGTGATCAGGGACCAAGAAACAGAGACCAGAGGAGGACTTATACAGAGTTGTAACCAGAGTGGTGAGAAATCAGTGCTGTGACATGTACATAGAAACTATTGTGCAGACAACTCCTAGAAGTACACTATTCACACGTGGCAGTAAAAAATTTGGGGAAGTTAAAGGAACATCAGCATGTATTTTATTGACAAATTTGCTGCAAAAGATTCATATCTATTTATCTTCCTATCCTTGCAGCTTTGAAAATATTGTTTTATGCCACCGATAATTTATGTTAAAAGATAAAGTCTTATATATATACAATGATAGAATTCCAGATTATTGAAACTTCCTTGTGACTTTTCTGAAGGTATAGAATCCGGATAAGAGACTTCCGCCTGCACACATTTCTATTAGATTAGAGGATAGCCTGGCAATTAATGTCCCCTGTCACATTTGGTTTGTCTTTACAATCTCTGATGACTTTGTCAAAGATTTTGCATACGCAGGTCTGGGATACAGTGAGTTGACATCACAGTGACATTGTAGGCTCGCTACCAATGTAAATCAAGGCCACAGTGACATGGTAGGAATTAAGAGAATACATTTATTGTGTACAAATAACAGTGCCAAAGGTCTAGTTGAAGCAGTGACATAAAACACAAGGCCAGTACAGTTCAGAGGTGTTATGCTTCCTCAGCATATATTGAATAAAACTGCTGTGACATCTTATTTCACAAGTAACTTTGCATGTGACCTGCGATGAAGCAGTATCATCTGAATGTCACCAGCTTTCTTCTGTCAGGACATCTCTATTACATTTCATGTGGGAAGGAAAAAGAAAAGGACCATTCACAGTAATGTATCCTCTTTGCCATCTATTGCTCTGTAGATCTAAAGGTAGCTTCATGGCGAGTTCAACAATGGCTTTTGAGAAGCAAATCCAGCATGTAAATTCACTGTATGTCATCTGAATGTCACTGAACAATGCACATAGGTTCTATTGGGCAGATTAACCTATAGACAAGTCTGTTTTCCAGGCAATTTACTAAACAGTGTGATTCATGAATAACACCCCTGTACTGAGGTTGTCGTCAGGAACATTCCTCACTACATTATAGTGATAAGCATGTAGATATTAGTCTAATATGGGAGCTACATATTGGCCTTTGCTTCAATGTTATAGCATAGACCAGGGATCAGCAACCTTCAGCACCATGGCAGCTGAGAATCTACAACACCCTGCATGTTTTATTCAATTCTGTTGGTAGCCCCAAGAAGAGCAGGGTAAGTGTGCATTCTGGGAGTTGTAGTTCTTCTACAGCTGAGGTGCCGAAAGTTGCTTGCCACTAGTGGTATCCATTGATTATAAAGAACTTATACAGGATTAGTGCAAATATGGCTGCCTTCTTCCAAAAACCTCACCATTCCTGTTCACTGGTTGTATGATTTAGTGCAGTTTTGTCAAATTTGCTTCTATAAAAGTAGACAGTCTCCATGGATAGGCATGGCACTGTTTTTGAAAAAAAAAAAAAAATCAGCCACTTTAAAAATTCTGCTATATCTACAGTATATTTCTATTTATGTATCTAATAATTAAGATGAAAAAAAAAAAAATTAAAGACTGCACCAGCTAAATTGAAGGGTGCAGGCCCCAGGGATCTAGCTGTTCTCCCATGTGAATAAATAAAAAAAAAATAGGCCGCACTCCAAAAAATGTAGTAGAAAAGTGAGGGTGGTTTATTGCCTCATACCTGCAATCACCCCCACTTTTCTACTACTTTTTTAGAGCGCTACCTATTTTTTCAATATAATAATTAATATACCCATACATACCTGAATATATAAAATTTTATTAACTTTCTTGGGGAGCAAAAAACCCATAAATTCTGGTATGTCAACCATAAGGCGGAAGTGCTGTTGGAAAAATCGAGGTATTTTACAGTAAGGGCAAAGTGGATGGAATTCTAGCGAATCTCATGACCATATTGCAGTAAAAACCGCGGTGCGGACAACGCTACAATTTCCAATTATACTTACGGAAACGCCGGCGGTTTCCCCATAGGTATAATTGTAACAGAAAGTCAGAGGCGGAAAACTCCACGAACTGTCTGGCTAAAAACCGCTGCTGGAAAAACCATGAAGCTTTGCTGCTGTGTTTTTTCCCACAGTGCTTTTTTTTGCTGCGGGACGTCCTGTGGGGCCTTGTAGAGTTTTAAAAATTGTTTTTCTATGTTATCAAAAATATCCTCTTCTAAAAGCGATACATTTTCAATTTTTTTTATTAGCTTTATTTTTTGACCTTCACTGCATGGCATAGCATTAGATTTAGGTTGTTATGGATGTGTTATGGTATATACAGTCCTATGAAAAAGTTTGGGCACCCCTATTAATTCTTAATCATTTTTAGTTCTAAATATTTTGGTGTTTGCAGCAGCCATTTCAGTTTGATATATCTAATAACTGATGGACACAGTAATATTTCAGGATTGAAATGAGGTTTATTGTACTAACAGAAAATGTTCAATATGCATTAAACCAAAATTTGACCGGTGCAAAAGTATAGGCACCTCAACAGAAAAGTGACATTAATATTTAGTAGATCCTCCTTTTGCAAAGATAACAGCCTCTAGTCGCTTCCTGTAGCTTTTAATCAGTTCCTGGATCCTGGATGAAGGGATTTTGGACCATTCCTCTTTACAAAACAACTCAAGTTCAGTTGAGTTTGATGGTCGCCGAGCATGGACAGCCCGCTCTCAAATGATCTGAAAACAAAGATTGTTCAACATAGTTGTTCAGGGGAAGGATACAAAAAGTTGTCTCAGAGATTTAACCTGTCAGTTTCCACTGTGAGGAACATAGTAAGGAAATGGAAGACCACAGGGACAGTTCTTGTTAAGCCCAGAAGTGGCAGGCCAAGAAAAATATCAGAAAGGCAGAGAAGAAGAATGGTGAGAACAGTTAAGGACAATCCACAGACCACCTCCAAAGAGCTGCAGCATCATCTTGCTGCAGATGGTGTCACTGTGCATCGGTCAACAATACAGCGCACTTTGCACAAAGAGAAGCTGTATGGGAGAGTGATGAGAAAGAAGCCGTTTCTGCAAGCACGCCACAAACAGAGTCACCTGAGGTATGCAAAAGCACATTTGGACAAGCCAGCTTCATTTTGGAAGAAGGTCCTGTGGACTGATGAAACAAAGATTGAGTTGTTTGGTCATACACAAAGGCGTTATGCATGGCGTCCAAAAAAAAACTGCATTCCAAGAAAAACACTTGCTACCCACTGTAAAATTTGGTGGAGGTTCCATCATGCTTTGGGGCTGTGTGGCCAATGCCAGCACCGGGAATCTTGTTAAAGTTGAGGGTCATATGGATTCCACTCAGTATCAGCAGATTCTTGAAAATAATGTTCAAGAATCAGTGACGAAGTTGAAGTTACGCCGGGGATGGATATTTCAGTAAGACAATGATCCAAAACACCGCTCCAAATTGACTCAGGCATTCATGCAGAGGAACAATTACAATGTTCTGGAATGGCCATCCCAGTCCCCAGACCTGAATATCATTGAACATCTGTGGGATGATTTGAAGCGGGCTGTCCATGCTCGGCGACCATCAAACTTAACTGAACTTGAATTGTTTTGTAAAAAGGAATGGTCCAAAATACCTTCATCCAGGATCCAGGAACTGATTAAAAGCTACAGAAAGCGACTAGAGGCAAAAGGAGGATCTACTAAATATTAATGTCACTTTTCTGTTGAGGTGCCCATATTTTTGCATCGGTTAAATTTTGGTTTAATACATATTGCACATTTTCTGTTAGTACAATAAACCTCATTTCAATCCTGAAATATTACTGTGTCCATCAGTTATTAGATATATCAAACTAAAATGGCTGTTGCAAACACCAAAATATTTAGAACTAAAAATGATTAAGATTAATAGGGGTGCCCAAACTTTTTCATAGGACTGTATTTGTAGGACTAGCTGTATTATTTGTTAGAACCAATTTGATGTACATGCAACTTTTTGATCACTTGTATTCCTTTTTTTAGGTAAGGTGACAAAAAACAGCATTTCTGATGTACTTCTTCATTTATTTTGTGATCATCACCTCCCAGGATAAATATTGTATGGGTCATCATGGTTGAGGTGATACCAAATAAGCATTGTGCTTATTCTTTTTCTTTTTTTATATGTAGTTGAGAATACTTAAATAGGAAAAAGCTGGATTTGTTTTTTGTCCCATGGTGGACAGTGTGGCTTCTAAATACAATACTCTGATCACGCATGTAATATGTGTACAATAACCGTCAGCACAAAAGCTGACAGCCAGACTACTAGGTTATGCCTTTGGTAAGAACTAATATAGGGTTAATAATGACAATGTTTGAGGCCTTCATCAGACCCATGACTGCCATGGAAATGCACAAATCCCACAATGGTGAGATAAAGGGGCTGATGCTGGGGATTATACTGTTGGAACTCCTTAGATGTCACACATAAAACAAGTATTACTTGAGCTATCACAGTGTTGCAGCAAGATGTCAGCTAATATCTGCAGCGAACGGCTCCAGCTCAATCCCTGAGCCAGCGCTATGACAATGGTATAACAGTATGTCTGGTGCTTTAACATGCTACTTGTCATGAAGTACTAAGAGGAAAGGGTTGTAGGGGACCTGTCATTACTACTAAGTTAATACAATTTTGGATAAGGGAGACATATAGAAACTTACCTATGTACTTACGGTTAGACTTAGTAGTGCAAAGAAAAATACTTTTATTTTATTAGTAAATGAGATCAAAAGTGCCCCGAAGACAGTCCCGAGATCTTCAAGTACCCTGAGGGCAGTCCCAAGATCTTCAAGTGCCCTGGTACTCATGAATTAACCCTGCCCAATGCCTTCTCTTTGGTCTTGTTACACCAGTCTGCGATGTTATTGATTTACTGTCACTAAGATTGTTGATAAAGTTAATGCTTGCGGCCTGTGGGATTATCCTGACCCGTGCCAATACTCTAAAGTGCCTACTATCTGAACATGAGCCATAAAAAGTGGAAAACTTAGGTTTGCAAGCTGCAATGAGTTTGAAGGTGTTGAATTGATCCCCAAATTAATTTTATCTCAATTCAATTGAGCATCCTTGTGATGTTCTATAAAAACACCTATGCTCAGTCTCTGCTTGAGGATTCTGTTAACCATACCATATTAAACAAGCAGGACTATTCAATCTGCATTTCTCCAACCTTTTCAGACAGAAACCAGGCGGAAACCCAACAGACCTCATTATAGTCTATGGGGTCTGCGGGTTTCCAAGGGTAACCACTTTTTTTTAAGTGGATTAGTTTAATAAAAAAGCAGGTGTGAACATAGCCTAAATTACTGAGGCCCCAACTCACATTTTACATGACTTATGCTGTTTATGTCTTGGTGCCAGATCATACTATCAAAGGTCTGCATTTACTCAATGTTGACAAAACTTTTGCAGGAGATATAGTAGATTTCTTTTATGTATGTGTGTGGAATACAGATACCAGTGTCCAACCAGATTATGCAAAGATTAGGTGAAGGATTATTAAAGAGAACCTTTCATGTCCTCTGGCATTGGTGGTCTTGTATGTCACTGGAAAGCTGATAGTACACTGAATTCAGCACACTGTCAGCTTTGACTGTAAACGTTCATGTGCCAGAGATATCCCATCACTGTCAGAAGGTCAGGCCTTAATGCTCAGTGTCATCGCAGGGCAGTAAGAAGTGTCCCCTCTGGCAGTACAAGGTTAGGGAAGAGTAAAGTCGAGGTTGGTGTTCCTTACTGTGCAGTAATGACACCAGTCAGTAAGGCCCATTCTGACAGTGGAGAGATATCAGTGCCAAAACTAATGGCACCAATATCTCCTGCATCTGGGCGCATATCGGGAAAACTGACAGTATGCTGAATTCAGCGTACTGTCAGCTTTTCAACAGTATATACACTGCCTGGCCAAAAAAAAGTCGCGAGTGTTAATATTTAGTTGGGCCACCATGAGCATGAATAACAGCGCACATCCTTCTTGGCATGGAGTCTATAATGTTCTGTAGTGTAGACTCAGGATTTTGATCCAATTCTCGAGTATCAGGGAGCCCAGGTTACGCAGATTCATTGGGGGTGGTGAGTGAAAGCGCAGGTTCCTTTCCAGCACATTCCAGTGTTTCGTGTGCTTCTCGTCGCACCCGGACATGACCATCACTCTGGAACAATGTGAAACGTGATTCATCTGACCACATGACCTTTCTCCACTGGTCTGGGGTCCAAGCCTTGTGGTCTCTTGCAAATGACAGGTGCCGACGTCTGTTGGTCTCTGTCACCAATGGCTTTTGTTGAGACCCATTCCTTTGAGTTCTCATCGCATTGTTCGTTCTGAAATGTGTCGCTCCGTCGAGTTGAATCTGTGTGAGCTCAAAGGTGGTTTTCCGGCGGTTATTCTTCACCAGTCGCTTTAGGTACCTACGACCTCGAGTTTCGAGTATAGTCTTACGCCCACACTTTCCACAGTTGGAGGGGGGTTCTCCACCATCTCGCCATGCTCATATGATACGCTGAACAGTTCTCTGCCCGATACCAGTTACTTCGGCTATCTCCTTGGTCGATTTGTTGGCCTGATGCAATCCAATGACTTGCCCCTTCTTGAAGGCGCTAACATCTCTTCCTCTGGTAGCTCTTCCGTTGGTAGACCTTTAATTATGATCTGCACTTGACAGGCTACAGCTCAATTATATATATTGAAGAATATATGCAAATTCCTGTCATGAACAGTTCATAATTATATTAGGGGTGGAACGGTACCTTGTTGCACAACGCAACTTTTTTTTTTTGGCCAGGCAGTGTAATACTGCAAGTACCAGAGGACAGAAAAGGTCGTCTTTAGAGCACACATAGGAGAACTTTTCACCAAAGGTGAACGCGAAACATCAATAAGGTGTCACCATGGAGTAGAGTGAAACCCAGGTCTCCTGTTCTGAGAAAAGAGAACATAGCTTGCATTTGGCTGTGATGGTACAGGTCTGTATATTCACCTCTGCAAATAATACAGATGTGCAGTATTCGTATAATCGTTTTTTTCTGCACTGTAGACATAGACAAGCAACATATGAAATAATCCATCTGATCTATCTACATTACAGTTACAGCATTGGGCTTCACATTTCAGTGTTTTGTGATACCACATGAATATGCCATGTAATACTAATATATCTTGAACATTTTACTGTGCTTTTTAAATTCAGTCTTATCATCTCATCAAACATCCACGTTTTAAAATATTGTTTATTTAGCATCTAAAATATGCCTGATTCATATAAAATATTTACTTATCTCAACAGTGGGCTCTATAACTAGATTCCCTGGTGTGCTTTTCATATTCTTGTCTTACACACTCTTCACATGACCTTTCCTATTCATGAGCAAGAGGGCAGGTGGAGAACTCCAAAATGAAAAATAGTTCTGAATTCAGAGAAAAGAGCTCCCCAAAACAGATTTATCTTTAGTTCAACATGGCGGAACTAAAGAGCATGTACTGAGTTCAGCATAGCGGCCTGGAATTTAACTTGCAAAAATAATTATTTTGGTAAAAAAATTTAAAATAACTTTAAAGGAATTCAATCATTGAAATGCATTTTTTTCTCCCCAACATGTAGGAATAGCCTTAAGAATGGCTATTCTTCTCCTACCTTTAGATGTCTTCTCGTTGTCGCCATTCAGTAGAAATCCTGGTTTTCTTTGGCATGCAAATGAGTTCTCTCGCAGCACTTGGGGTGGTCTCCAGCACTCAAACAGCACTGGGGGCATCCCCAATGCTGTGAGAGAAATCTCCAGCGCCACCTCTATCTTTGCCTGGAACGGCCTCTCCTTGCGTCTTCTTCCGGCGCTGGCTTCAAACTTCTTGGCATGCGCAATCGGCTCTGCCGTCGGGCCTCGGGCATTTTCTTATGGCTGCTTACACAGTAAGCTGGGGTAAGCGGCCACAAGAAAATGGCCACGGGCATGCACAGCTGGCTCTGTGGACGTCAGGCCCTCATACCATCCTCACTGAGTCAGTTTCAAACTGTTTGTGCAGACACATGCACATTTGTGGCCTGCTGGAGGTCATTTTGCAGGGCTCTGGCAGTGCTCCTCCTGTTCCTCCTTGCACAAAGGCAGGGGTAGTGGTCCTGCTGCTGGGTTGTTGCCGTCCTACGGCCCCTTCCACGTCTCCTGGTGTACTGGCCTCTCTCCTGGTAGCACCTCCAGCCTCTGGACATTATGCTGACAGACTCAGCAAACCTTCTTGCCACAGCTCGCATTGATGTGCCATCCTGGATGAGCTGCACTACCTGAGCCACTTATGTGGGTTGTAGAGTCCTTTTCATGCTACCACGAGTGTAAAAGCACAACCAACATTCAAAAGTAACCAGAACATCATCCAGAAAGCATTGGTACTGAAATGTGGTTTGGGATCCCCACTTGCAGAACCACTTCTTTATTGAGTGTGCCTCAATAATTGTCAATATTTTCCATTTGTTGTCCATTCTATTTGCACAACAGCATGTGAAATTGATTGTCAATCAGTGTTGCTCGGAGTTACATTGAGTTGCATAAGTGTCCCCTTTATTTTTTTGGGCAGTTTATACACACACACACACACACACACACACACCTATATATATATATATATATATATATATATATATATATATATATATATACATATATATATATATATATATATATATATATATACAATATATATATATATATATATATATATATATATATATATATATATATATATCCTATTGATATTATAAAGGTGAAAGTTTGTGAGTTTGTGTGTTTGGATGTTTGTGAGTTTGTTCCTCAATCACAGCCAAATGGCTGAATGGATTTTGGGGAAATTTCACACACACACACACACACACACACACACACACACACACTTGCCAGGAAAAGGTAGCAGGCTACTTAAAATGTGGGTCACTCACCCCAAATCGCCACCGTGACCCTCCAAATACACCTCCGGGATCGCCTGTAGAACCTGGCATTCTGCCAGCATTGGTCTGTCCATGCACCTCCTATTGGTGTATGGCAGGCTGTGGGCGGGCTATAGAGGTAGGGCTGCGGCACCATAGGTTGGGGTCTGAATGTGGGCGTGCCGATTGAGCAGGGACACAGTGAGGAAGATGGCGGCAGCACACATCGTCCCGGAGCCGCAGCTATCCGAGCCCACCTGCACACATGCTGCTGCACCCTACACTAAACATACAGGTCAGTGCAGCGGGGGGGAGGGGGTGTCCCCAGGGATCAACCACGTTCCCCAGCTTCATGTCCCCCTCCTACATCAGCCCCAGTGTAGTAGCACTTACCTTGGCCACGCTCCCTCGCCACCACTCTCTCTCTCGCTCAGTCCACATAGTTCGCGCGCTGCTGCCTGTGTGTGTTCTCTATGCAGCAGCGGGGACACACACAGGCAGCAGCGAGCGGAGAAAGCAGCTTCGACGAAGCGTGGCCAAGGTAAGTGCTAATATACTGGGGCCGATGTAGGAGGGGGACATGATGCTGGGGGAAGAGATGGGGGGACATGAAGCTGGGGGCAGAGATGGAGGGGACATGAATCTGGGGGCATAGATGGAGGGGACATGAAGCTGGGGGCAGAGATGGAGGGGACATGAAGCTGGGGCAGAGATTGGGGGGAAGAAACTGGAGGCAGAGATGGAGGGACAAGAAACTAGGGCCCGAGTTGGCGGGACAAGAAAGTGGGGGAAGAGATGGGGGGACAAGAAACTGGGGGCATAGATGGGGGGACACATATGGGAGGGACAAGAAACTAGGGGCAGCAATGGGGGGACAAGAAACTCGATGGCCAGACAAGAAACTGGGGCCAGAGATGGGGGGACAAGAAACTGGGGCCAGAGATGGGGAGACAAGAAACTGCGGGGACAAAAAACTGGGGCCAGAGATGGGGGAACAATAAACTGGGGGAAGAGATGGGGGGACAAGAACCTGGGGACACAGATGGGGGGACAAGAAACTGGCGGCAGAAATGGGGGGACACGAAACTAGGGGGAAGAGATGGGGGACAAGAAACTGGGGGCAGAGATGGGGGACAAGAAACTGGGGACAGAGATAGGGGGACAAGGAACTGGCGGCAGAGATGGGGGGACAACACATATAAGCGTTTCAACGCCACCGCCAACCTGCAGATGAAGTCGCGGGTAACTGCTAATATATATATATATATATATATATATATATATATATATATATATATATATATATTTAGGAATTCATGATATAATAACACCACTAGGTACATAGCACTAGCAGGCCACCATGTGAATAAAAAGATATAATGGATTGAAATTAACATGATATCATAAATTTATTATATCATATCCATGTGCAAACAGCTGAATACATAGCACATGATAGAAATTAATTGATTGGTACAATAATAAATTCTTATATACTTGCCATGTAGCAAGAACTCATTGTATAACAACAAAGAGGGACTGAAAGTCGACACAAATTCTTGTGCATGGACCTCTACATGTAGACCAAAGCAATAAAAAGGTGTACAGTACATATCTTTAATCTTCTCTAGGAGTGTATTTCCCTTTAAATTCTACCCGCAACTTTAATAAATGCTTTGATGAAACATCTTTGAAATCTTATCTTTGAATGCTGTAATTGTGACTTAAGAATCAAGTAACAATTTTCTGTAGTAATTGAAAATTTGCCACAAGCATTCACTGATGGGATTCTCATAGTTAATATTCCATTAACAGGACTATTACAACCAGTGAATAGAGATATCATTTAATCACAGGAGTACAATCCACTCCAAAGTAAGTTGTAACAGCTGAATAAGCAGATGTATTGATTTATGTCCATAAAAGTAAAATTTATTAGCAACACCTTAATTTTGATAGTGTGAAAAGTCATTAAGCCATTACCAAGCCCTTTAAAAGCTACGGACTAGAGTAATACTTTCTATTAACTGGGAAAATAGAGCTTTATAGCAAGTATCTAAGGTTATATACTCACTAAAAGTGCGGGTTTTGCCCATTAACAGAAAAAGGCCGTTCCACAGGGGCATCTTGAGACCCATCTTGGAGAATAAAATGAGGTGGATTTGTTTAAATGGCTGATTAGACCTTCTTAAGAGGCCATATAATGGTGCCTGGAGAGGGGATTTTTGGAAGCAATCAACGAGGTGACACCATGAGTTCTTATGTAAAAAAAAAAAAAAAAATCCATCAAGAATAAAGTAGCCGGCTCCTACATATTATATGGTGGAAAGTGACAGTGAGACGGCATGCTCATAGTCTCTGGTGTTCTTAAAATGATTTATTCAATGCAAGTTTGACAAAGGGGAGAACAACTTGTTTAAACTGAAGGCATTTAGATATATTTTATCAATATGTCCCTGTTGGGCTCAAATAGTCTGTTTTATCCACACACATATTCTGAGTTATACACTGACTATTCAGATAGAGGACATTTTATACTGAAAACTTTAATGCTTTCATAAATCCCATCTATTTTAAAAGAAATTCTATGTTGTTTGATAAAAATATACTGTTAGGCATCATGCGTATGTGTTCTACGGATTGGTAATAAATGTATAGTACATGCCTAAACTATATTGTGTATATAAGTTGCTTTCTCAAAGGCAGGCAATGGTTCTTTTCTCAAAAATGCCACAGAGCTTATGAGTCTATAATACAGAACTACGGAAATTCGGTATCTGCTTTGTCATGTCGCTTTGGACATGTTCTGAATATATATATATATATATATATATATATATATATATATATATATATATTTATATATCACAGATTTAGCAGCTTTTCTAAAGACCACAAAATTTTGTGATAAGTTATAAAGTGATATGCTACTAATTTGTATCTATTTATGGCCACCCAGTATGGAAATGTGAATTGAAGCCTTTCAAGGCTTTTGTTAACATGTCGTGATATTATGTTGAATTCATTTTATGAGAAATTGAAATGATTAAACAAATTGACAATCAGTTAAATGTGGATACATATGTAAATTAGAAATACTACACTTAGGTATTATTTACTATACTTAATGTCTAGTTCAATAATGTGTAATAGCACTAAAACACCTAAGCTGTCTGGGGATGGGTCTCTCTTCCATTTGAAAGAAATGTCCTGGTTTGGCTTTAAACCAAGTCTAGGTTTCTCAGAAAACCATACATTGATCTATAGGCTGCTACCTCCAAAAAGGTGGCGCTAGAGAAGGATTTCCTTTTTCCACCACAGGGAACTTATGTTCATGATCCTTTACTGTTTCTCTTGAACTTTTGTTAGGCCTTGTTCACATCTGCATTCGGTATTCCATTCGGGGAGTCCGCATGGAGACCCCCGAACAGAATATCAAATGCACCGGCAAGCACTGAGCTTATGAAAGCACATGGACCCCATAGACTATAATGGGGTCCATGTGTTTTCCACATGGTGTTTGCATGGAACAGGCGGACAGAAAAGTACTTCATGAACTACTTTCCTGTCCACATGACTCGTGCGGGCAGTGCGAGGAAAGCACACGGACCCCATTATAGTCTATATAGTCTATTATAGTCTCACTGCTTCTCCATGTGTTCAGTATTCCATTCAGGGGGTCCCCATGCAGACTCCCCGAATGGATCACCAAACGCAGATGTGAACCAGGCCATAGTCTCCCATGTAGTAGGATCATCCTGTTTACAAAACAGATCAAGATGGATACTGTAGATCATATAAATGTAGACAAGGAATTTAAAAGCTGAATACATGTTTTATTAAAACATTTCTTACCTTGCATAAGTATTGTCAAATTAGTATAGCCAATGTATAGAAAATGCTGTGAAACTCATATTTGTGAAATAGAGGATACATAAGACATAAATTAATTACTGGTAGTTTTCCAAGATAAATTGACTTCTCAAATTATCTTCAACATGTGAATATTCTTAACACTGAACTTAAAGTCCTCTGCTCTGTCGATAATATTCCGTATGTCATCTACTTGAAATACAACATATACTGTAGGTTCCTTCACATTTTCCGCACACTCTATATTTCCTTATAATGTTTCACAGCAGTAGCATTCCCATTGCATCAGACCTATGTAAATGATCTCATATTTACCATGCAGTATTTCCAGAACACTTGAAGATGAAGGGTTGAAGAAAATACTCTCTGGTACCCTGCAGGTTTAATTCAATATAACAAAAAGATTTATTGTACTGTGTTGTAGCATCAGCCTCACCAAGGAAGAAAAAAAACCATTCAAATTGTACAATGATTATCAACAGTCTCCGGTGATGATCGTGTGGGATTAGACTTCCTACCATGCAATTTTTAGATGTAAAATAAAGGGCAAAGCCTATCCATAAAAGAATAAGCATTTGTTTTATAGTGTAAACATGTAAATAGTTTATACTGAACTTGACCAGTGGTAGAAAATAAGTATTACAGTCCAGCCTTATACATGAGAGCTTCAGATACGACCAATCTAATGATCTCAATTTCGTTTAACATTGTAGGGTATTTTTTAAAGGGTAAGACAATTATTCTGACATACAACCACAAGCAGTTTATTTTTTTCTAAGTCTTCTTTCTAATGTTTACGAAGAATAAATAGAATCTATACTCTGTAGTTTAATGGACGTCTTTCCAGAAGTGAAACTTGAAGAGAACATTTCATCTTTCCAGACATTTGTGGCTTTAGGACGTTTAAATGGGTTTAACTTTATTTAACATGACTGAATTGAAAGATGTTTGTGAGTATATTAAAGATGGAGCCATTCTATTTAAACAGTTGAATCTTCTTTTTTACTTTAGTAGCATCAGGAGGTGTGTGGAGACAAAAAACAATAGAAAGACCAGATCAACTGGGAGAAGTTCCCTGGATTCTGTTTGTCTGGATAGAAGCCCCTTTGCAGTTACTGGTCCTATAATCTCTGGCTGTGTACAGACATAGTTTAGTGTTTATAGAACAACAGAAATGTCAGTAGCGAAGACAGGTTCTCTTTAACCCCTTCCCTCCTAGATGCTGGGTGTTTCAATATGGTGGCCACTCGGGAGCTGGGCAGCCACCATAGCCGCTGAGTGTCTGCTGTTTTTATACAGCAGATACTCAGCACTAATGTCGGTGATCGGTGCCCTCACCGATCACAGGCATTAACCCTTCTGGTGCCTCGGTGAAAGCTGAGGGAGGTGCCATTTTTCCAGTGGTGTATGGACAACTCCATTTTGCCGGTGATCTCTGGTACCTGGAGCAAGCTCTGGGGTGAACATCACGTTGACATGACAGCCAGGAGCCTTGTGAAGACCATATAAATTTGGTATCCTCAGATTCATACCAAAACATAGAATATAGGTAACATGTCATTGTGGCTGCACAGTGAACACCATAAAAATGAAGCCCATAAGAAAGTCGCACAAATGTCCTTTTCTTCAAGTCCGTCCCATTCTGAATTTTCCAGTACATTGTACAGAATAATTAATGGTAGAACCATGAAGAAAAATTTGTCCCACAAACATTAAGACTTCATATGGCTTTGAGAGCAAAAAAAATAAAAAAAGTTATGGGGTTTGGAAGGGAGGAGTCAAAAACGAAAAACAAAAATCAAAAAAGGGAAGGGGTTAAAGCTTCTTAGTCCCAACACAAAATTTGTAATGGAGCTATTCTTGATAGTAGTGATTCCTTAAAGGGTTTGGCCACTTTCAGACCAATATTAAGAAACAAATGTACAATAAAAGGATATACAATTTTCCAATATATTTTCTGTATCAATTCCTCATGGTTTTTTAGATCTCTGCTTGCTGTCATTCATTCTGTTACTTCTAGAGGATAAAACTCTGACCATGGTCATGTGATTAGCACACAGGTGCACAGCTGACTACCCGGCAGATGTCTGATTACTGTGCTTTGACTATAACGAGCAGCACCTGTGTGCTCATCACATGACCATGGACCGTAAATCACATGACCATGGACCGTAAATCACATGACCATGGACCGTAAATCACATGACCATGGTCAGACTTTTATGCCCTAGAAGTAACAGAATAAATGACAACAAGCAGAGATCTAGAAAACCGTGAGGAATTGATGCAGAAAGTATATTGGAAAGTTGTATAAGTTTTTATTATGCAAACCATAACATTTGTCTCTCAAAATTGGTATGAAAGTGGCCAACCCCTTTAAGCTATTTTTGACAGTGGTGATAAGTTGATTCCATTACACTCAAACAGTAGTGGCTAGCTGCTTTACCCCTCACCTATAAAACCATTGAACAATATTTTCCATCGTCCATTGTTTTTCAGACAAACAAGGCTCTGCCTTGTGACTGACTTGACCTTTGTATGTTCCATGATAAATTTTTGAGTACTTTATATTTTTGATTCATGTTTCACCGCAGCAGCAATTCTAATAGAATCAGACCTTCTGGATGTTACAGTGAGTGAGACCATTCTGGATGGTAAAGTGACATTAACCTATTAAGAAAAAACATGGCTGAAAAAAATCACAGAAGCTGTCAGACACCTTTTTCTGCAAGCACACAGGTTACCTTACATGTAAGTGACAACACATATCTATTTCCAACCTCGGCACGGGAAATAAAATTAATTTATTTAATTTTTATTAATTAATTTTTGGTTTGAAAATTAAAAAATTGCAAGAATTGTGAAGAGGTTGCACAATATATCATAGGGAAGCCTTTTCCCCATATTTCTTATACTGGTCATTTATATATTTATACAGATTTATCACATCTCCACTTAAACATCTTTTCTCAAGAGTAAACAAATGTATCTCCTTTAAAGAGGACCTTTCATCGGATTGGGCACAGGCAGTTCTCTAAACTGCTGGAAAGCCGACAGTGCGCTGAATTCAGCGCACTATCGGCTTTCCCGATCTGTGCCCTGGGTAAAGCGCTATCGGTTCCGGTACCGTAGTGCTTTACAGTCAGAAGGGCGTTTCTGACAGTTAGCCAGGAACGTCCTTCTGCCCAGCAGCGCCCATTGCGCTGTACTGTGTGAGCAGGGAGGAACGCCCCCTCCCTCTGCTCACAGTGCTCATCCATAGACGAGTATTATCAGGAGGGGAGGGGGCGTTCCTCCCCGCTCACACTGTGCAGTGCGATAGGCGCTGCTGGGCAGAATTCAGTGCACTGTCGGCTTTCCAGCAGTATATGGAACTGCCTGTGCCCAATCTGATGAAAGGTTCTCTTTAAGTTCTCCTCATTCCTGAGGTCCTCTATGCCCTTTATCAGCTTTGTGGCCCTCTGCTGTACCTTTTCTGAACTGAATATTCCTGGTGAGTCCGCTGAATGATTTTCAGAGTGATAATGTTACGTCACTGTCCCTGGAGTCCATACCACTTTTACAAGACAATATCCTGAGAGCCTTATAAGCAGCTGATTAACATTGCATGCTGTTATGCATGCTGTTATGCATTGCAATGCTAGGTGATGGCCGTTTCATGCTAAACAGTGCTTCCTCTGGCCCAAATTATCCAAGTTCAAACAAGATACTCACATTGTTTAAATATACCTCCCCTGGGTCCTTCATACACTACAGTACCAGACCACAGATACAGAATCCAGCATCTCGGATGAGCAAGTTGCAACCTCCTCTATATGCAGAAAAGAAAGATACCAGGATCAAAAGATTCCCTTAGGATGATCATAAGAAGGAGATGGAGAACGAAATATAACAATGGATCAAAAGAGGAAACAGGTGTAATGGAGATGATAGAACTTCCTGATCAGAACAGTTGTAAATTAAACAGATGTATTTTTAGATGACGATTGCTTATCTGTATTGGTGAGGGGCCTAAACTTTAGACTAATCGAGGACTTTGATTTAGTAGAGTCTAAAATCGACCTGCTTAGGAGTCTTAGAAAATTGAGAGCAGAAACACCAAGTAAAGAAGGAGAGATACCATGTAGGATAGATGTCTTGGGTTTCATTGAAGGTGATACCTTTGATGAAGAAGATAAAAAATGTTAGAAATTTCAGAATTAGAGAACTTGCCACCAACTAGATATGTTTGATAAACAAGTGATTAAAGATATGAGAGCTCTAATAAGTTATATAATAAGGTTAATTTAATATATATGTAGAAGAGACGAAGAGGCATTGGCCTGGCTTAAAAAAACAAGAACATTTAATCAGACAATTAAAGGGAGAACACTGTAGTGATGTCCAGAGAATATTATCTAAAGGAGGCACACAAACTGTTAGGAGATAGAGATGAGCGAGAAGTACTCGATCGAGTAGGTATTCGATCGAATACTACGGTATTTGAAATACTCGTACTCAATCGAGTACCACTCGCTGTTCGAATGTAAAAGTTTGATGCAGAACCAGCATTGATTGGCCGAATGCTATACAGTCAGCCAATCAACGCTGGTTCTTCTCCTACCTTTAGAAGTCTTCTCCGTGCAGCTTCCCCGCGGCGTCTTCCAGCTCTTCATTCACTCTGCCAGGCATCGGGCCTGGGCAGAGCCGACTGCGCATGTCCGCTTGTAGTGCGGGCATGCGCAGTCGGCTCTGCCCAGGCCCGATGCCTGGCAGAGTGAATGAAGAGCCGGAAGACGCCGTGGGGACACTGCAAGGAGAAGACTGCTCGGAGGATCCAGCCCGACCCTCACTCGTGGACTTGGTAAGTATAATTTGATCGAACGTTGCCTACCCCTGAAACGAGCATTTTCCCCCCATAGACTACCAAAATGTGTAATTGCAATGACTTTCTGGTAGAAATACTTAATTTTCTGGAAAAATTATAGGGGTGCCAATACTTTTCGCCATGACCTTACACTCCTTGCTAAATAAGTTTGACAAATATATATGACTAGCTGGTACCTGCGACTTCGTCTGCGGTGATTGTAGAAGTGGGTATATACAGGCGCGGGTAAGGTTTTCGTACTGTGTATAAGGTATGGGATATGAAATGTAACTTTGTATCTTGTTTTTGCTGTAATTCTGAGAATATGTGAGACTTTTGTGTTGAAGTTAATTTGTATTTGAGCTGCTATATATACGGTGTTGTGAGAAACTGTACATAGTGACTTTGGGACAGAGGTATTTGAAGTTAATATACCTCGATATACGACATTGTATGCTTTGTTATTTTCTGCCAGCAGTGTGTTGACCTTTTTTTGTTTTTAAAAGTTGCCATATTCTGACAGCAGTCACTTTTTATTTGTCTGTGTCGGCGGCTGTCTTTTTTTGCGGGGCCGGGTGTAGTTTTTAGTTGTTGCATTATCGGGAAATGCTATTGGTTTGATCACTTTTGATTGATATTTGTATGATAATGAAAATAGTGAAAAAACAGTGGTTTTGGACTTTTCAGTATGTTTGCCGCTACGGCGTTAAGCGTCCAGGCAAAATATTTGTATAGCTTTGTAGAGCGGGCGATTTTGGACACAGGGATACCTAACATGTATCTGTTTCACAGTATTTAAATACTTTTATATGTGTTCTAGGGAAATGGGGGGGATTTGAATTTGTAATACTTTTTTTTTTTTACTTTTTTTTTTTTTTTTTGCCTAGGGGTATTGACATGGGTGGGCGGTGTCGCGGATTGTCAGAGCGGTGGGGGTCGGCAAACATGGCTGCTCCAGAGCGTTAAAGAGAGCCTCCTGGAGTATCGTTAAGGTGAGGGGCAAAGTGGTAAAGTATATGTATATGTGATTGTGTGGGGTTAGGGGCGAGGCTGTAGAGGGCAATATGAATTTTGGGGCTTGCTATGGTCCAAAGTGTGTGAGATTGCAGAGATGGTGGTGTGAGTTTGGGTTTTGTGGGGGTCCTGGCACAAATGTATGTGTGCTATTGTGACGAAAAGTAGCCTATTGTGCAATCGGGTGTATTAACTATGTTTGTGGAAACTTTCAGCCAAATCGGTCGAGCGGGTTTTGCGTGATTGAGGAACAAACATCCAAACATCCAAACACAAACCCACAAACTCACAAACTTTCATATAATATTAATAGGATTATATTTCTATTATTTGGACAATGTTTTTATACTATGGTCAGGTTCGGATGAACAGGTTAATGATTTTGTCACCTATTCGAATATGAGGTTCACTTCTAAAATTAGTGAAACTGTTTTACGATATCTGGATGATAGTATGGAGACTAGAGTCTTCAGAAAACCGATAGTAATGAATGCACTGCTGCATTTTGAAATCTTCCATCCTCCACATGTAAAAACTGCAATTCCTTATGGGCAATTTGCGAGACTTTGAAGGATTAATAGTAGTGATGAAGGTTTCTTGGACCCAGCTGAGGATTTATCTAGAGGCAGTGGTGTATCTAGGAACGGCTGGGCCCCAAGGCGAACATTTGACATGAAAGACGCCCAAGTATAATGATAGCAGTGTGTGTTGGGGTTCCTTGGGCCTGCGGCCTCACTTACCAGTCCCCACTCCTGATTAGGAGCTTCAGTGGGCATCGGTAAGTAAATGGGGCCGTTATCTGCTGGGGTTACTTAATAGGCCAGCAGGTAATGGCCTATTAAAAAACAAACACAAAAAAAAAAGCATCAGGGGCTTACCTGGCCCCCTAATGTCCCGGGCCCTATGGAAGTCGCTACCGCTGCTACCCCAGTATTTACGCCACTGTCTAGAGGCTATCCAAAACACTTGATACAACAAGCTTATGAGAAAGCAAAGCCCCAAGAGAGGGAGGACCTTTTGGGTAATAGACCTAAAAAGAAGCATTTGGAGAGATTTACTTGCTCATTTAATGGAATTACAGATAATATCTGCTATTGGGAGAAAATAGGAACTTATAGAAGGGGTTAAGTCCTACATGAAAGGGCCATGAGGTAATACAGGTAATTTAACTTTTACAGGCCTATAAGACGTTCCAGTACTACAGCATAAGCTATTACTACAAAAAGAGGCCTGGTGGATCCATGGATTCAATTATATAAATTACGTGAGCGCAATCTTATTAAACATCTGCTGTATCTCCCTCCTTTCTCGCATTTTTGTTTTGGGTATACAATTCTACATAGACCTGTCTAATATTTAAGTATTTTCCTTTGTATTGGTTACTGTTTCTAATCTTTTGACAACCCTTTATTTAATGTGTGTAACAATATCCATCCACAGGGGGAGCGTTGATATGGCAGTGTATAGTTTTGTTTGATATTGACTCGCAATTATGTATACATAATTCATGTGCTGATTTACTTTCCTGGTTGTCCTTGCCCTGGGTCTTCATTGTCTTTGTCAACAATGAGATTTATTTAATAATTTTTGTACATATATTTTTAAGCTCACCTGGGACAGCCTTATCTATGTTACGCTGGGTTCACACCTGCGCCTCAGTCTCCATTCTCAGGTTTACGTCTTCTGCAGACAGAAGACGGAAACATGTCAGATCATGTCTGGCCATGAGTGTTGGTGAGCGTTTTGTGCTCTCCGCGGCGAAACGGTTTTTTTTTTTTTTAACCAGACACAAAATCCTGCATGTCCGACTTTGTGTTCGGTTAAAAAAAACTGGTTTCGTCGTGGAGAGCACAAAACGCTCACTGGCGCTCATGGCTGAACACTTTTCAAACCCATTCAAATCAATGGGTTTGAAAAATGCCTGCAGGTTTCCGTTTCCTGCCCAGTTTCGTGCAGGAAATGGAAACCTACATAACGGAGACCCCGGCGCAGATATGAACAAGCCCTTATGTGGTATTGCAATGCCATTTGAGGTTTTTTTCAGCATATATACATGAGATAGTGTAGGTTCACTTTTGAGCGAGCATGCTTGGTGTTTTCTAAGCCAATAGATCTGACTTTACCCATCAAACGTCTATGATGGACAGTGTTAACCACTGTTTCAAAGTCCAGGAACTATATCCACAGCCTCCCCTCTGTCCAGACTTCTACTCACCTCTTCATGAAAGGAAATTAGGTTAGTCTGACAACTTCTGCTCTTAATAAAACTGTACCGTCTGTCACTTATAATATTATGTATACAGTATACAGTGACATACTCCTGTATATAGTCACTTAAGAGTCCCTCAAACAGTTTCCCCACAATGGGTGTTAAGCTCATTGCTCTGTAATTATCTGGGGAGGACCTAAAGCCCACATTTGCCTTGCACCAGTCCCTTAGCTCTGTACCAGTCACCAGATAATCCCTAAAAGTTAACAATAGGGGTACAACAATGACTGGACTGAGTTATTTAATTACTCTAGAGTATAATACATCTGGACCCAGAGCCTTGCTCACATTAAATTTGTTTGGCTTAGCTTGGAGCCTTTCCATGTTTATCCAGTTTAGTATACTAGTTGATGTATTACCAGCATCTGCGGCATGATTTTTGCTCTATTCTTCTATGTATACAGAGCTAAAGAACCCATTAAGTAGCTTTTTCTTGGTCCCTGCTGACCAACTCCAAATAACCATTATTTAGGGGACCTAACTGCTCTGAATATTGCATTTTTGCATTTAAATATATAGGTTTTTTTTTTTTTTGTTTTTTTTTATTGGGGGGGGGGGGATTGTTTTACTTTCCTTAGCTACCTGCAGTGCATTATGTATTTTGCACAACTGGTCCTCTAACATCTCAGTTATATTAGGGGGTCTATAGATAATGCCAGGAAATAATTTATCAGTGGTCACATCATATGCAATTCTACCCCAAAGGATTCAGCACCCTCACAATCTTCAACCATGTTTGCCTCATTCACGCTCACTTTCATGCCACCTGATAAGCATAGACATTCCACCTCCCTACCTTTTTGTCCTGTGTTTCTCCAGGGCCCCATGTTCCCCCAGTTTATCATCTGTTCTGTTCCCCCAGTTTATCATCTGTTCTGTTCCCCCCACTACAATCCACTTCTCCACCCACCACTGCAGCAATTTCACTCTCTGACCTATTTATGAATGTAATGTGTGCCTGGGCCTCCTCCTAGGTGCTAATTTCAATTATTTGCAAACCCTACTAGAAGTTTTATACTCCTCTCTTTTTTGTTAAATTTATATCTGGGTTAAACCCCCATTCATTTTTGCTTGGATGACTAAACAGTTGATCATTTGATCAGGTTTTAAAAGATCCCCAATCTTGATTTTAAGTTTAAAGACACATGTTCAGGTTTTTTGAAGCAATTTTTGAGGCTAAAATCAGGTATGCAGATGAGAACTTTCTTCTAAAACTACATGAATATCCTTATCTTAATTGATTCAGTGATTCCATTGTAATTTCTGGAAATGTTTAGGTCAATCGAGGTGACAATTTGTTTGTTATCAGTGATCACCTGAAGACAACCACTCAGCGTTGCAATATGGATGCGTCCTACACACTGTACTAATTAATGTAGGAGTCTGGAGATGTAGCCATAATCTTAAAGCTAGACATTTCGGTCTAAAGAAGTAAATACATTATTTGATTTCTTATATTATACATGAATGTATATACAACAATAGCTTTAGACATTGCAAATCCATCAAATTCATCAATCTCTCTACACCTGCTAACTGATGTGAATTAAAAGGAAATCTACTCCAGTTCCTAACTGGTGTAGACTTACATTCTGGCGTGGGGCTGTAGCCTCTTCATAAGTCTCTCTGTCCATGTGCCAGTCTGACCTATTATTTATTAATTTGGCCCATTGTGTTTTTGTGACATTTCTATTTTCCTGAGACATCTGCTACCGGTTTAGTAAGGGGAGCATTCTTAATATTGGTATGTTTACACTGCATTTTCACCTTCATTTTTAATTAGATCTGTACTTCTCGTCTTCTCTGTTCCCATTCACTTGACTGGGATTATAGCTAAAGAATGCCAGCACTGCCACTATCCAGTGGACAGAGCCTTCTGCTCTCAGCTCCATCTTCTCTATAGGTCCTGATAAAAGAAGATCAGCATGGGGTCTGGAAGTTGAACTCCTAGTGATCTAATACAGGTAACCTATCCTAGGTCATCAGTACTAGAAAAACAGATTAAAAAAACACAATTTAGGGCGGGTTCACACCTGTGCCCGGTCCCCGCTTTCAGGTTTCTGTCTAGTGCCCGAGAAACGGGACAGGAGACGGAAACCGTCAGTCAGTTTTCAAACCCATTCATTTGAGTGGGTTTGTAAAGTGGCCGTCTGTGAGCAACCGTCAGCGTCTTCTGCTCTCCGTGGCAAAACCGGTTTTTTTTAACTGGACACAAATTCAGACATGCAGGACTTTGTGTCCGGTTAAAAAAAAAAAACTGTTTAGTCGTGGAGACCGGAGGGCGCTCACGGGCGCTCTTTGGTGGACACTTAATGCTGGGTTTCCGTCTCCTGTCGGCAGAAGATCGAAACCCACAAAGCGGAGACCGGGCGCAGGTGTGAACCTGCCCACATACGGAAACTACTTATTTCTACAATAGTTGCTTTTAGTAGACATTTGCTATTAGGTAAGAATAGTAATCTCCTTGAAACAATATATATGAGTTGGTCAAATATTCAACCATTATTACATTAAATCTAGATATTTCCTCTTCATACGTAAAGTAGGCATATAGGTGAGCTTCTAACATGGCCCTTCATTTTATGCCCACAAGAGAATGTTCCTATATGTTTCAATACATCCCATTCTTTAAGGTAATCATTTCAAGGCGAGCTTGGATTCCTTCACTTTATGTTCAGACAATAACATACAGCTCTTGATAAATTATTTTGCTGTCTCTACTCAAGTGCCCCTCTCAACTTAAACCTCCCCCTCCTCCATCCCCTCTCCTCCCTCTCCCTTTCCTCCACCTGCCACACACTCTCTCCGCCATATATTATTCATCGCAATCAAATAAGACACAGTGGAGGCTCAGTAGACTTGCTTTTCATATCAGAATTGCTTTTATTGAGTAACACACACTGCAGACCTTAGCTTCCAGCAGCCAGGCCTGAAATGAGCAATTCTCTCATTGTAATAATGTGCCTCTGTCATCTCCTTATTATCAGCATGATAAAAGATGAAATATTCCCAGATCCTGCCCTACTAACCTGATCACAGCGTGATATTTGAGCTCTGGAAATGAGTTTTATAAGCTTTAATATACTCCTTGGCGGAGTGACCCCTGAAATTAAACATTATTACACAGCGGATATTTAAAAAGCCAGGGCCGCAAATTACATCAAAATGAAAATATTAAGGAGTATTACGAATATACCAAGTGGGAGTTTGCAGCATTTTTTTTTTTTAATCTTCATTGGTGGGAGCCATAAAACTCTGTATATCAGTGTCAGAAACATCACAATAGATAATAATCGCAGACACCTTGACTCCAGATATTTTATATTTGGGGCTAAACCAAATTACTGGCCTGTTTATATAGACACATTTTTCTTCTACCTGGCTTTTTAGTAAAGGGCGATTCTTCAAGCATTTTGCACCTTTAAACATATACTGCATTTTTCCTCTTATACAACAGTAATTGAAAGCTACCAATATCTCAATGAAAGTGGATTTGATTTCTGGCTGTTAGTGTCCATTGTGGTGGTCACAGCTGTTACTAAGAAGGTACAGGGTTCACTATTAATGGTTTGGTAAGTGAATACACCCAGCTGTGACTGGGAACATAGGCACTGGCACAAGACCAAAGAAACCAATTAATGGAACACTTCCCTATGTAGTAAAGAGAATTTAGCCAAAAAGACCGCAAACTGTCCTTCTTTGCAAATCTACTTTAGAATATTATTATTATTATTATTATTATTATAGTAAGTGATACCCAATATGGATACCACTAGGGTTGTCAATGTGGCTTTTTTAGACTTCTGCATTGCATATTGGCACACGAGTATGGAGAACAATCATGGTATATCTAGGAAAAATGTGACCAATTGCTGTATGAGGAAAGGGGAACCATTCTTGTGAACGCTTAATTGGTAGTTACTATGTATTAGTTATTACCCAAGTTTCCTAAAAAGCAATATGACAGCCTAAAATCATGCGACTGTGAAGCTTGGCCTATGAGTGCCAGATTTTCTTTAATGAACAATATGCTGGGAAAGGGACTACAAGCATTATAGTTATCTACCCTGCTAGGGGTCTCTGCCTCCTAGTGACATACCACTCCATACTATAATCACTACGGGACACTATTTTTCTGGGAATCGGTGACTCCTGTATCAAACTATAATGCTGAGTTTCTCTCCCTGCATACCGGTTTGGCCGATAAATCCAGCATATACAGCGAGTATCATGGGTGAAACTTGGTCATGTGAATCTAGGCTAAGAATAGTCAGATAATCTAGATTCCATAAACCATTACCCATACATCTGATCTTTGATTCTTGAGGAGTTACTCATAGGTAAGGGACTTTAGTTTGGCATTCAGTATAATTTGCCTACTAAAATACAGAAAAAATGATGGTGCTCCACTGAACTTTATACCCCCATCATGTACATTTGCATGCAATATAGTAAAGACAGTACAAGCTGTCACCTTCAGGATGAATTTAAGAATTTGAGAACTGATCAATAACTCATTAGTTCAGCAAGTACAGATCTTGGTGTAGACATCCCCTGCTGTCTACTGGTATAATCCTATCAACCCCTCTCATAGTGATGCTTATGGCCCTATAGTGTCATTGTGAGAAGTGACTGGTACCTAATGATTGGATTATGAGCACCGTCTATAGGGCCCTAGGGCTATCACAGCCACAATACATTTGCATATCTACAAACTGCAGTGACTTTGTTCTATTTTGATTTTGCCTTCATGTTTTAACTCCTTCAGAATTGCATTTTAGCTCATATGACCACATTGGTTCTTACGTTCTCCCTTTAAATCCCCTTCCCTATTCATTTCTACCCTATTGAATTTTACAGTTTCTGGAATTTTTTGGAACAAATGACCTACCTTCTAGTAAATATGTATTTTAAGTAGAGATATATTAAAATAGAGACAGAGGCAGCCTACAGTACTATGCATTTGATATTAGGCATCATGATCTTAAATTATATATATATGTTCTCTGTTTATAATATATTTTTTCCATTTGTTCTTATAACATTTTGTTCTATGGAGGGCAGAATGCTTAACCAATGTATGAATTACATAAGTGCTCTGTTTCATTGAACCCTCTACTTTTGCACAAACAAGGCCCTATGAATTGGTGCTAAGCCCATAAATATGCTTCAGATTTGATAGAATGTAATGGTTACAGCAGGGATGAACTGACAATGCATAATAGTCACAGCCCTTATACTATCCACCACGTCTATAAAACACAATGGTCAGGTTAACATGATACGTTTATTTGGAATTTTGCTTTTGTTTTCCATTTCGGTTAACAGGACTATCACTTTAATGCATCTGTTGATTATGGACCTTTGGGCATTGACCATATACAGAAATAGTCAGTTTACCCATGCAGATAAAAACAGTTTACCAATATAGATAAACACATAAAATGTATTTTTTCCACTTTCTCCTTTTCAGTCAATAGCTAAATTTAGGACGTGTTAATAGTTTCTTTCTGTTATTTATGTCGGTGGAAAGTCACTACGTACAACCAGACAGGTTACTATGTCTCCTAGATGGAAATTATAGTGATAATGCTCTAGTTTAGGCATCTGGCATTACTCAGCCATTATTTATATTGGTTCACGCCAGCCAGTCCATAATTACCATTATGGTCATAGCAAAGTATAGAAATATTAAAATGTGTCATATTTATCATCTAGCTATGGTCAGACGCGCAGTATGATCACAGTACATACATTATAGATGTATAGTTTTGTAATGCTAGTATATAATGTAAAGGCTTTAGTGTTTGATATTATAAACCTGTATATGCTAAAGTACAAACTTAGGAAAACTGATTGCGCATAAAGTGTAAAACTATTTCCTGTTCTTATTTAGATTCTTTTTCTGAGACCCTGGGTTGTAGTCATTAGGAGAGAGCTATAAATAGGTGCAATAAATCTGATTTATTCGACATAACTGACATGTTTTGACATGTGCATACAAATAACTTCCCTACACCTTGTTGTCTGTACAGGAATTCTCTTTCTTTCCCTGTGCGTTGCTCATACAAACTACAAATTTTTAGCAATTGCAACAACAAGGAGCTATGGGAACAGCAGTTTTGTATTATTATAAAAGAACAATTTACAGAGTTAACTATTTCACTACTCATCTTTCACTGTTATAGGCTCTCCTTTGAAGGGAAGGTTTTTCTCTAGATATTTATATAGTATATATAGATGCATTCTACCATGTTGACTGTTTAAAAATATGCCAAGATATATAGCCACCCATAGTGAATATCACAAGAGTTTTATTTAAAACTGGTCATGAGATGCAAGTATCTCTGTATATCTAGAAACAGTGAAATAGGTAAAGAAAGACACACTTCATATATATATATATATATATATATATATATATATATATATATATATATATATATATAGTGAGAAGGTGACAAGCAGAGTACTGGAGTCCAGATTTATCAACCCCAGGTTTCTAACATGTGTGTTACCACATGTTACCACCCCCCACTTTACTAGCTTTGGCAATGCCAAATATCTATTTGGACATGCCAATAAAGCCTGTTTGATTTGATTTGATTTGATTTGTGTGGTCCAGGGCGGATCTGGAGTAGGCCTCATCCCAAATGTAGATCCTTGGCTCATTAATTGGCCAGAAAAAGGCTGCAGATCCTGCATTCCAGGGCAGTTCCATGAGGTGAAAGGAGGTGTGTGGCTGTGTCCTGTAACCCTGAATCCGATGAAACTACTGCATATTGCTTCTGTTTTGTTTGTGTGGCTGGAGGAGTAAGCTACACATATAGTTAGGTTATCAGTTATGTTTACTTAGTTGCTCAGACAAGCAGGTTTTTATTTAGTTTTTGCCAAAAGTTAAGGCTGTATTTAGTTTTTTAGGGAGCGTTCACCCTACCGTCATTGTCCGACAGGTAGTGTCTGCTCCTAGTGTCCGTTCAAAATCTGGCACGGACATTAGAAGCGGACACTAGCTGTGTTTGTGACACTTTTCATTCATTTAAATGGCGATGGTGCATCTTTTGCACTCTGTGCCTGTCCTTAACTGTCCGTTTGTAAAGATGTTCGACTTTTCAAGCGGACAGCATAGCCCGATGTGTAGGTTTTTCTGTCCGCTTGAAAAGTTGGACATCTTTACAAACGGACGGTTAAGGACAGACACAGAGTGCAAAAGAACGCACCCGATCGCCATTTAAATGAATGAAAAGTGTCACGGACAAAGCTAGTGTCCGCTTCTAATGTCCGTGCGAGATTTTGAACGGACGCTAGCAGCGGACACTACCTGTCGGACAATGACGGTAGTGTGAACGTCCCCTTATTTTGTGCCTGAAGTCAAGGTTTATTTTCCTGTTTTTTTTCTAAATAAACTAGTTTGCTGCATATTTTGTGTCCCTGTCTTGACTGTTAGGGTCCATACCACTGCTTCTACCAAGCTACCTTCCCCACAGTATATATATATATATATATATATATATATATATATATATATTTACTAGAAAAAGTACCTAGTGATACCCAGGTATCAAGTGCGGATGCAAAGGATACCACATACCACTGAAGTCAGGGAGATTAACTGGCAGTTGCTATCCTTCTTCAAGCACTATGTAGATAATAGGTAATATGTACCCAAAAACCATAAGATAACAATGGGGATGAGTTATATAAACTGGTGCAAGAGAAAGATGAGTCAGCTGATCATAGCAACCAATCTGACTTCAGCTGTTATCTGTCCAAGTGTCCTTTAAAGAGGACCTTTCATGGTCCAGGGCATAGGCAGTTCAATATACTGCTGGAATTCAGCGCACTGTCGGCTTTACCGATCTATGTCCTGGTACAGTAGCTCTTTACAGTCAGAAGGGTGTTGTACTGTGTGAGCGGGGAGGAACGCCCCCTCCCCTCCTGATAATACTCGTCTATAGACGAGCACTGTGAGCAGAGGGAGAGGATGTTCCTCCCCGCTCACTATGTACAGCGCGATAGGCACTGCTGTGAAGAAGGACATACCTGACTGTCAGGAACGCCCTTCTGACTGTAAAGAGCTACGATACCGGTACTGATAGCTTTTTACCCGGGGCACAGATAGGGAAAGCCGATAGTGCGCTGAATTCAGCGCACTGTCGGCTTTCCAGCAGTATATAGAACTGCCTGTGCCCCAAACCATGAAAGATCCTCTTTAAAATGAAAGTATTTATCTGATTCCGTCATTGTATTTTCTTCCTAGAAATTGCTAAAACATTTGTGGTATCTTGTCAAAGAAAGTGTGAACAATGGAATGTGAATGAAAATGTGCTCAGATCAACAGAAGTGAAGATATCTTATGTATCTAGGACTCCCTCCTGTTTTTGGAACATCTGGAGATCTTAATATCTTTGTATTGCCTTTTTGCACTGACTATAAGTAATTATTGAATATGCCTAGAGACAAATCTTATTGTTTGGAAGCAGCTTATTCACACTAGGAAATGCCAATATATATTTGCTCTGTCTCATTTATAATTTTTCTAGAAACATCTTTAGGAATGGGGTATAGGTGAAAGGATATAGGAACTTTGGAGCTACAATTATTGTCTAAATTACTCATACACAACAGTAATGTTAGCCAAATAATATATGCATAACAGTTGATTATTTTGTGTGTATCCTCCTGGTTTTCACTTGATCATATGATGTTACAGAGAAGAACAATTGAGCATGTTAAATTTTAATATGCTCAATATTTCCTAGGAGATAGTCCACCACCAGAAGTGTTTGGCAGTAGCTTATTCTCTCCATATAAGGAACATGTGTAAGTGGTTGCTTTTACTATTTGTTTGTGCTATTGTTGATTCCTACCAATCATTGAGCACTACATAGAGCAACTCTGATCCCTCAACAACTCATCCCTGTACAAATTTTCATAGACAAACTCCATAAAGAATATCGGGGCAGGTTTATGAAGACTAGCATTATCAACACCAGTCTTTATAAGTCCCACAGTGGGCAGTGGGTGAGCCTCAAATATGTTGAGGCACATGGTTCCTCATAAATGTGGTGCACGCTTCACTAGTCTATAAGCCTGGATGGAAACATATGACAGCTCATAGCTGCCGTACATTTCCCACATCATTTGCATCAGATTTTTAGCGTAAATGATGATAAATCTGGGGGGCTGATAATCCTGCCCCTGATCAGAAATGAAAAAGTCACAATTATTTTACATAAAATTTTGATTTGCGCAAATATAACAGTAGTGCGGGCATGCGCAGTCGGCTCTGCCCAGGCCCGATGCCTGGCAGAGTGAATGAACAGCCAGAAGACGCCGCGGGGACACTGCAAGGAGAAGACTGCATGGAGGATCCAGCCCGACTCTCACTCGTGGACTTGGTAAGTATAATTTGATCAAATGTTGCCTACCCCTGAAACGAGCATTTCCCCCCCATAGACTATAATAGGGTTTGATATTCGATTCGAGTAGTCGAATATTGAGGGGCTACTTGAAACGAATATCGAGCCTCGGACATTTTACTGTTCGCTCATCTCTATTGATGACTCTATCCCCAGAAACTGTGAGATGCATATCCAAAATACTTACAGTAAAATGGTCATGGTGGATAGAAAACTCAATTCATAATGATTCTAATTAAAGGGATCCTATCATTGGATACCCTTTTTTTTCTGACTAACATGTAGGAATAGCCTTAAGAAAAGCTATTCTTCTACCTTTAGATGTCTTCTCCGCGCCGCCGTTCAGTAGAAATCCGGGTTTCTTCGGTATACAAATGAGTTCTCTCGCAGCACTGGGGGCAGTCTCCAGTGCTCAAACAGCACTGGGGGCATTCCACAAATAGAAAAAAGTGTAGACCGTGACTTACCGACAAATAGTGATTAAATGAGGTGCCAAACCTTGCCTCTGGACTGTGGAGGACAATCAGCCATGCGAAGAGTAGAGAGAAAGGGTAATGGTTCGCAACACTCCAATCTTTAAAACTCGTTTCTTTAATTCATCTTGTAAAAAACAGGTTACATAGCACAAACAAAGTGATAGAAAGAAAACATATAGAGTGAAATAAAACCGCTAATGCGTTTCGAGGTAAGTGGACCTCTTAGTCATAGGCATCCCCAATGCTGTGAGAGAAATCTCCAGTGACGCCTCCATTTTCTTCTGTAACATCTCTCTCTGCGCCTTCTTCCATCCTGGGTTTCAATCTTCTAGGTTTCAGGCCTTGGGCCATTTTCTGGTGGTCGCTTACACAACTTACTGAGTAAGCGGCCATTTTCTTGTGGCCGCGGACATGCGCTGCCGGCTGTGCCCGAGGCCTAGAAGATTGAAACCCAGGACAGAATAAGACACAGGGAGAAGGTGTCCAAGAAGATGGAGGCATCGCTGGAGATTTATCTTGCAGCATTGGGGAAGAAAACCTGGATTTAAATAGAGATGAGCGAACAGTGTTCTATCGAACTCATGTTCGATCGGATATCAGGCTGTTCGATGTGTTCGATTCGAATCGAACATCACGTGGCAAACTCCAAAAAAATTTGATTCCCCTCCCACCTTCCCTGGCGCTTTTTTTGCACCAATAACAGCGCAGGGGAGGTGGGACAGGAACTACGACACCGGAGGCATCGAAAAAAATCGGAAAAAGTCATTGACTGCCGAAATCAGGTGACCTCCATTTTAGACGAATAGTGGATTTCAAATCCGGGTCATATGAGAATGTGAACTTTGTGACTAAGAGACAGGGATAGCTGTACAGGCAGGGATAGCTATGGATAACCTTTATTTAGGTAGGAATGTTATTAAAAATAACTTTTTGGGGCTCTATCGGGTGTGTAATTGTGATTTTTGTGACATAAACTTTTTCCAATAGGAATGCATTGGACAGCGCTGATTGGCCAGAGTACGGAATTCGACCAATCAGCGCTGGCTCTGCTGGAGGAGGCGGAGTCTAAGATCGCTCCACACCAGTCTCCATTCAGGTCCGACCTTAGACTCCGCCTCCTCCGGCAGAGCCAGCGCTGATTGGCTGAAGGCTGGCCAATGCATTCCTATGCGAATGCAGAGACTTAGCAGTGCTGAGCCAGTTCTGCTCAACTACACATCTGATGCACACTCGGCTCTGCTACATCTGATGTAGCACACACATTCAGCTCTACTTCATCGGGCTAATAGAATGCATTGGCCAATCAGCGCTGGCCAATGCATTCTATTAGCGTGAGCTGAGTTTGCATAGGGGTTCTAGTGCACCCTCGGCTCTGCTACATCAGATGCTACATCAGATGCTACATCAGATGCTACATCAGATGCTACATCAGATGTAGCAGAGCCGAGTGTGCATCAGATGTGTAGTTGAGCAGAACTGGCTCAGCACTGCTAAGTCTCTGTATTCGCATAGGAATGCATTGGCCAGCCTTCGGCCAATCAGCGCTGGCTCTGCCGGAGGAGGCGGAGTCTAAGGTCGGACCTGAATGGAGACTGGTGTGGAGCGATCTTAGACTCCGCCTCCTCCAGCAGAGCCAGCGCTGATTGGTCGAATTCCGTACTCTGGCCAATCAGCGCTGGCCAATGCATTTCTATGGGGAAAAGTTAGCTTGCGACAATCGCAAGCTGACAGGGATTTCCATGAAATAAAGTGACTTTTATGCCCCCAGACATGCTTCCCCTGCTGTCCCAGTGTCATTCCAGGGTGTTGGTATCATTTCCTGGGGTGTCATAGTGGACTTGGTGACCCTCCAGACACGGATTTGGGTTTCCCCCTTAACGAGTATATGTTCCCCATAGACTATAATGGGGTTCGAAACACGTTCGAACACTCGAACAGTGAGCGGCTGTTCGAATCGAATTTCGAACCTCGAACATTTTAGTGTTCGCTCATCTCTAGATTTAAACTGAACGGCAGCGCGGAGAAGACATCTACAGGTAGGAGAAGAATACCCTTTCTTAAAGGGGTATTCCCACGTCGCATACTCACCAGTCTTCACTGCTGTAAAATCTTCTTTCTTCCTGGTTTCTTGCGTCATTTGGTGGGCGGGGTTTATATGCAACCTGCTGTTTAGCTCCTCCCCCAAATTAGTGTGTAGCTCCTCCCACCACATAGCGTGATCTTATGGGGTGGCTGAAGGGCCTGTGATGTCATCAAAGGTCCTCAAACAACACTATATGCACAATATTGGACTATGAAGTACAGGCAGGAGCAACTCCATTCTGTGTTACATACAGAGACTGCCTGTCTCTGCCATAGTGAACACAATTGAATTAACTAGTCTGATAACTGGGAGAACAGAAGACGAGGTCAGAAATGAAAGCAGCTCCTCTCCCCTATCTGAAAGCAGGAAGGTCACGTGGTGTAGACATAGGAATAGCTAGATACACAGGCTCGCTCCCTGCACTTAGCCCCTCCTCCCTCCCCCCTGAGAGCAGGCAGCTACATCACTTGACTTTTGAGCAGATAAGTTAAGGGCTGTGTCAACAATGAATTGAATAAAGTAAGATAGTGGACAAACAAAGCAGTTTTGCTGAAGCAGTGTATTTAGGAAAAGTCTTACATCCGCATTAACAAGCAGTATAGATAGGATCCTTATGATGGAACAACCCCTTTAAGGCTATTCCTATATGTTAGTCAGAAAAAAAGGGTATCCAATGATAGGATCTCTTTAATAGAATCAATATATTTAGCACCGTTACCAATAGATATGTTATGTAGTGCCTCTCCATCCAGGACGAGTATGCACAATTTCTCTTTTTACTTCCCTTGGCTGTTTTGTAGATCTACACATCCTAACAGATGAAGCATGTGCAGTTGTAAGAAGGGTTTAGGTTTTATATCTCATTTCAGCATAATGAGGCATATATACAGTAAAAATATGCTAATATATTATATTTAGTCTTATGTATGTATATAAGTATAGATTGATGTATCTATCCATATATCCTTTATTTAGCCATCATTTTATCTATTCAATCTATCCACATAAAATCTTTGTTACATTATATGGTTATCTTGGTTCTTTCTTTCTGAGTTCTTTGTCACCCTTCTATGACCCCAGTGCTGCTTGGGAGTAGGCCTCAGCCTAGGTGTGACAGCCGGGCCCATCACTGGGCCAAATAAAAAGGGCACTCAAATTCCAGCCATACCATATATGATAATGTACATTTGTCCAGACACAGTCATGGATGCCCCCTCCCTAGTTCAAATTAGTATAAAAACCTCTGGAATTAATGTGCTATTTGGCTTCAGCTGGAACAAAACTGATATAATGTTGCTGTGTCCAGAGACTGCTGATCCTACTTCTGGGCCACAAGAAGGCATGGCCTGTGGCTCCTCAGACTGTCATCTGAACTATTGTCTTCACTGATGCAAGTAAACTAAACTTTCTACTTTTCTATTAATTGTGTGTGTCTTTCTTTATGCAGTATTTCCCTTTAAAAAATGCTATTTGGGGGGCCACACGGTGGCTCAGTGGTTAGCACTGCAGCCTTGCAGCGCTGGAGTCCTGGTGTTCAAATCCCGCCAAGGGCAAAAAAACCATCTGCAAGGAGTTTGTATGTTCTCCCCGTGTTTGCATGGATTTCCATCCCATATTCCAAAAAGACATACTGATAGGGAAAAATGTACATTGTGAGCTCTGTGTGGGGCTCACAATCTACATTTAAAAAAAAAAAAAAAAAAAAGCTATTTGCATTCAGCAGTCCATGAATAACTGCAGCCATTCTGGCCATTTTAAGTGAAAATATAATGGAGGTATGGCAGTGTAGATTTTGGAAGAGAAGGCACATAGGAAGTGTGCAAAGTCACAGTTAGGGGGAGTTCACACGGAGTAACGTGCCGCGTGATCCACGCTCCCATTGAAATCAATGGGAGCGTATACGGCCCGCAAAATCTCACACGGCGTATACGTGTCACATCACGCAGCACATTATTCTGTGTGAACTCCCCCTTAAAGTGCAGATAGTTCATATCCATGGTTAAAGAAAAAGTGGTGTGTGCACTCAGCCCCTATGCAATGAATACAGTCTCAATGGTAAGTAAAGAGTTAACTCACGGTATGTTCAGACTGGAGAACCTCGTGGATGCACGGAAAAGAAGCTCCCTCCGGTTAGAGCTGTAGCTGTACGTCTATGATTGGTTCACTAGTAACACGTGACCCTCAGCCGAAAACATGACTGTTTGTGAGTGGCGTCTTCTTACTAGGCGGCCTTTTCAGTGGGCAGCAATACAGCTATGTCTTCTACTATAGGAAAGTAGGCATGTCCCTGATTGGTCTACTCTTAACACGTGACTTCTAACCGAAAGTATCTGTATATCAGGCCTTATACTATGCAACAATAAGAAAAATTAGGTCCTACTGTGATTGGCCATGTTATACTGTAGAAAGGTAGGCACGTCCGTGATTGGCCCATTCTTAACACGTCACCTCCAGCCGAGAACATTTTGTGTACTGGGGTTTATACTATACAGCATTAAGAAAAGTAGGCCCTCTTGTGATTGGCTAACCTCTAGGCAAGAGGCGTTACGATGATTGGCTTATACTAATGCCAATCAGGAGAAGCCATAAAACGCTTCACATAACCCATGTCTATCACACTTGCACAAGTTCTCCTTCAGGTCCGCAACTATCGGGGATTATAGGCGGAGCTTATGGCAGGCTTTTCTCTGATTGGCCCAAAGTTCAGATACTGTTGACCCTCAGCCGAAAACATGACTGTTTGTGAGTGGCGTCTTCTTACTAGGCGGCCTCTTCAGTGGGCAGCAATACAGCTATGTCTTCTACTATAGGAAAGTAGGCATGTCCCTGATTGGTCTACTCTTAACATGTGACTTCTAACCGAAAGTATCTGTATATCAGGCCTTATACTATGCAACAATAAGAAAAATTAGGTCCTACTGTGATTGGCCATGTTATACTGTAGAAAGGTAGGCACGTCCGTGATTGGCCCATTCTTAACACGTCACCTCCAGCCGAGAACATTTTGTGTACTGGGGTTTATACTATACAGCATTAAGAAAAGTAGGCCCTCTTGTGATTGGCTAACCTCTAGGCAAGAGGCGTTACGATGATTGGCTTATACTAATGCCAATCAGGAGAAGCCATAAAACGCTTCACATAACCCATGTCTATCACACTTGCACAAGTTCTCCTTCAGGTCCGCAACTATCGGGGATTATAGGCGGAGCTTATGGCAGGCTTTTCTCTGATTGGCCCAAAGTTCAGATACTGTTGACCCTCAGCCGAAAACATGACTGTTTGTGAGTGGCGTCTTCTTACTAGGCGGCCTCTTCAGTGGGCAGCAATACAGCTATGTCTTTTACTATAGGAAAGTAGGCATGTCCCTGATTGGTCTACTCTTAACACGTGACTTCTAACCGAAAGTATCTGTATATCAGGCCTTATACTATGCAACAATAAGAAAAATTAGGTCCTACTGTGATTGGCCATGTTATACTGTAGAAAGGTAGGCACGTCCGTGATTGGCCCATTCTTAACACGTCACCTCCAGCCGAGAACATTTTGTGTACTGGGGTTTATACTATACAGCATTAAGAAAAGTAGGCCCTCTTGTGATTGGCTAACCTCTAGGCAAGAGGCATTACGATGATTGGCTTATACTAATGCCAATCAGGAGAAGCCATAAAACGCTTCACATAACCCATGTCTATCACACTTGCACAAGTTCTCCTTCAGGTCCGCAACTATCGGGGATTATAGACGGAGCTTATGGCAGGCTTTTCTCTGATTGGCCCAAAGTTCAGATACTGTTGACCCTCAGCCGAAAACATGACTGTTTGTGAGTGGCGTCTTCTTACTAGGCGGCCTCTTCAGTGGGCAGCAATACAGCTATGTCTTTTACTATAGGAAAGTAGGCATGTCCCTGATTGGTTTACTCTTAACATGTGACTTCTAACCGAAAGTATCTGTATATCAGGCCTTATACTATGCAACAATAAGAAAAGTAGGTCCTACTGTGATTGGCCATGTTATACTGTAGAAAGGTAGGCACGTCCGTGATTGGCCCATTCTTAACACGTCACCTCCAGCCGAGAACATTTTGTGTACTGGGGTTTATACTATACAGCATTAAGAAAAGTAGGCCCTCTTGTGATTGGCTAACCTCTAGGCAAGAGGCATTACGATGATTGGCTTATACTAATGCCAATCAGGAGAAGCCATAAAACGCTTCACATAACCCATGTCTATCACACTTGCACAAGTTCTCCTTCAGGTCCGCAACTATCGGGGATTATAGGCGGAGCTTATGGTAGGCTTTTCTCTGATTGGCCCAAAGTTCAGATACTGTTGTCCCTTCTAAAAACAGGCACTTTCATAATAACATATTGCTAATAAGGATAATAAAGTCATTCCACAAACGATTTTTTCATTTTTTTATTTTATTTTTATCATTCATTCAACCTTTTTTTTTTTATTATTATTATCTTTATTTTTTCATCTTTTCATTATATTATTCTTCATTTAATATTCAATTTCCAATTTCATTTTCATCGATCTATTTACTTAATACATATATTATCATTGCAATTACTATATATTTTGACATTAAATACACAATGCATAATGGAATATACTTTTTATACTTTATATCACATATGTTCGGATTAATCTTCTCCGCAGCACTAACACTGAACCGACAGGAAAATCCTTTCAAGGTACAACATTGGCTCTACCGTAGACAGTGACCACTTCCGTCTATGATGCGGTAGGGAGGTACTTTTTAAACCCCCCCCCCCCTTTTGTTTGTACGTATTGTATATATTTTTTGTATATAAAGCTTTTATTTGATAGTCACCAACATGCCATGATTAAGGTGCTTCGGCACTGAAACGCGTTGGCGAGAAACAGTACCACCTTAGCACATGGACCCTGTACTTTGAGATGTCTGTGACAGCAAAGTTTTTTTAATGGAAACCAATAAAGATGAAGTTTTAATTTGAAACTTACAAGGAGTCCCGGGTGCTGGATTTTTCTTCGTTTCTACTGCATATCCATGGTTGCTCAAGTTTTAAAAAAATTGTGAGTTTAGGCTAATGCTTATGCTCTGGAAATGCAGCGTTTTTGGCTGCTGCAAAAAACACCACAGAAAAAAGAGCTGCGCTTTGCTAGCAGAAAAAAGAACCCTTTGAAGTCAATGGGAGTCTTTTTTTTCAGCGCTGAAATTCCACACCAAATTTCTCATCATTTTCCTCCGTGTGAATGGACCCTTACAATCTCCTCTAGCGGCGAGTTCCATAGTCTCACAACTTCTACATATGTTAGTGTAGAAACCTTCTTATTGTAGAAGTCTTGTCAAGGCCTAGGTTTGAGAGCATCATTAGACATCTCTTTGTATTGTCCTTTGATATACTGTATTTGGCTTACAAAAGTGGAGCACCAATATGATAGATCAGACTCTGAGCAGAGCTTGAACTTGCTATAGAGCAGGCAATGGAATTAGAGAAATTTATCATAAGCAATGTGACAATTTAAGTAATAAGTTGCACCGTCATGGACATAGTTCAGATTAATGACAAATTTTACATAATGCCAACGCTCGTTCCCCTGCCATTATTGATAAATCTGCATCAATGTGCGACTGCATGCTTCTACTATTTGTACTATTTGCTCATTTAGCTGCGTATTCTACTAACATGTCATTCAGAAACAATGACACACAATTTTATGATGTATGTTAGTCGTCTTTGTTAAACGTGATATTTTGTCCACAATAATGAAAATTATAAACACTAAGATTTGGGAAAAAAGCATCCCATTTCCAGAGGTTTTGTGTAAGTAGAACAGAATCTTAACCCATTAAGGCCGCAGCCTAGTTTGATACATAGGCACCAAGCTCCTTTTCTGTATTGTCTGTTGTCATAACTTTTTCATTTTAATGTTGAAATATTAGTGTTTGTTTTTTACTTTTCTATTGCACCATGTTGGGAGACATTTAGCAAATTGATCAAATTGTATTAACTCTTTCTTAGTGGGATAGAAAAAAGTCAGTTTGACTTTTTTTATATTCTAAATCATATATTCTAAATCATAAATAACATGTTACCTTTATTCTGCTGGACAATACATTTATACTGATGCCAACTTTATATTGGGTTTTTATGTTGTACTGCTTTTGCGCAATAAAATCACTTATTTGCAAAAAATAATATGTGATAGTGGAGCCATAACTTTTTTTGAGCTTTATGAGAGCTTGTTACATCTGTTGTTTCTATTGGTACTATAGTAAGTTATATGTGACTTTTTTTTTTTGTTAAATTTTTTTTGACGGCAATGTGACCAAAACCAGCATTTTTTTAAAATGGCATTTGTTATATGGTAAGAATGACATTGTATTTTTATACTATGGGTTGTTATGGACGCATTGACAATACATATAGCCATTTTTAAAACAAACAAAAAAAATCTTGGAAAACTGCTATTTATTTTTTTTAATTTCAAACTTTTTTTAAATAATTTTCATGTACACATAGTCCCATACTGGGTTTTGAAACAATAGGTGGCATTCTTTTCCACAGTAATACATGACAATTAGAGATGAGCGAACACTAAAATGTTCGAGGTTCAAAATTCGATTCGAACAGCCGCTCACTGTTCGAGTGTTCGAATGGGTTTCAAACCCCATTATAGTCTATGGGGAACATAAACTCGTTAAGGGGGAAACCCAAATTCGTGTCTGGAGGGTCACCAAGTCCACTATGACACCCCAGGAAATGATACCAACACCCTGGAATGACACTGGGACAGCAGGGGAAGCATGTCTGGGGGCATAAAAGTCACTTTATTTCATGGAAATCCCTGTCAGTTTGCGATTTTCGCAAGCTAACTTTTCCCCATAGAAATGCATTGGCCAGTGCTGATTGGCCAGAGTACGGAACTCGACCAATCAGCGCTGGCTCTGCTGGAGGAGGCGAAGTCTAAGATAGCTCCACACCAGTCTCCATTCAGGTCCGACCTTAGACTCCGCCTCCTCCGGCAGAGCCAGCGCTGATTGGCCGAAGGCTGGCCAATGCATTCCTATGCGAATGCAGACTTAGCAGTGCTGAGTCAGTTTTGCTCAACTACACATCTGATGCACACTCGGCACTGCTACATCAGATGTAGCAATCTGATGTAGCAGAGCCGAGGGTGCACTAGAACCCCTGTGCAAACTCAGTTCACGCTAATAGAATGCATTGGCCAGCGCTGATTGGCCAATGCATTCTATTAGCCCGATGAAGTAGAGCTGAATGTGTGTGCTAAGCACACACATTCAGCACTGCTTCATCACGCCAATACAATGCATTAGCCAGTGCTGATTGGCCAGAGTACGGAATTCGGCCAATCAGCGCTGGCTCTGCTGGAGGAGGCGGAGTCTAAGGTCGGACCTGAATGGAGACTGGTGTGGAGCGATCTTAGACTCCGCCTCCTCCAGCAGAGCCAGCGCTGATTGGCCGAATTCCGTACTCTGGCCAATCAGCGCTGGCCAATGCATTCTATTAGCTTGATGAAGCAGAGTGTGCACAAGGGTTCAAGCGCACCCTCGGCTCTGATGTAGCAGAGCTGAGGCTGCACAAGGGTTCAAGCGCACCCTCGGCTCTGATGTAGGAGAGCCGAGGGTGCACTTGAACCCTTGTGCACCCTCAGCTCTGCTACATCAGAGCCGAGGGTGCGCTTGAACCCTTGTGCACACTCTGCTTCATCAAGCTAATAGAATGCATTGGCCAGCGCTGATTGGCCAATGTATTCTATTAGCCTGATGAAGTAGAGCTGAATGTGTGTGCTAAGCACACACATTCAGCTCTACTTCATCGGGCTAATAGAATGCATTGGCCAGCGCTGATTGGCCAGAGTACGGAACTCGACCAATCAGCGCTGGCTCTGCTGGAGGAGGCGGAGTCTAAGATCGCTCCACACCAGTCTCCATTCAGGTCCGACCTTAGACTCCGCCTCCTCCAGCAGAGCCAGCGCTGATTGGCCGAATTCCGTACTCTGGCCAATCAGCACTGGCTAATGCATTGTATTGGCGTGATGAAGCAGTGCTGAATGTGTGTGCTTAGCACACACATTCAGCTCTACTTCATCGGGCTAATAGAATGCATTGGCCAATCAGCGCTGGCCAATGCATTCTATTAGCGTGAACTGAGTTTGCACAGGGGTTCTAGTGCACCCTCGGCTCTGCTACATCAGATTGCTACATCTGATGTAGCAGTGCCGAGTGTGCATCAGATGTGTAGTTGAGCAAAACTGACTCAGCACTGCTAAGTCTGCATTCGCATAGGAATGCATTGGCCAGCCTTCGGCCAATCAGCGCTGGCTCTGCCGGAGGAGGCGGAGTCTAAGGTCGGACCTGAATGGAGACTGGTGTGGAGCGATCTTAGACTCCGCCTCCTCCAGCAGAGCCAGCGCTGATTGGTCGAGTTTCGTACTCTGGCCAATCAGCGCTGGCCAATGCATTCTATTAGCCCGATGAAGTAGAGCTGAATGTGTGTGCTTAGCACACACATTCAGCTCTACTTCATCAGGCTAATAGAATACATTGGCCAATCAGCGCTGGCCAATGCATTCTATTAGCTTGATGAAGCAGAGTGTGCACAAGGGTTCAAGCGCACCCTCGGCTCTGATGTAGGAGAGCCGAGGGTGCACTTGAACCCTTGTGCACCCTCAGCTCTGCTACATCAGAGCCGAGGGTGCGCTTGAACCCTTGTGCACACTCTGCTTCATCAAGCTAATAGAATGCATTGGCCAGCGCTGATTGGCCAATGTATTCTATTAGCCTGATGAAGTAGAGCTGAATGTGTGTGCTAAGCACACACATTCAGCTCTACTTCATCGGGCTAATAGAATGCATTGGCCAGCGCTGATTGGCCAGAGTACGGAACTCGACCAATCAGCGCTGGCTCTGCTGGAGGAGGCGGAGTCTAAGATCGCTCCACACCAGTCTCCATTCAGGTCCGACCTTAGACTCCGCCTCCTCCAGCAGAGCCAGCGCTGATTGGCCGAATTCCGTACTCTGGCCAATCAGCACTGGCTAATGCATTGTATTGGCGTGATGAAGCAGTGCTGAATGTGTGTGCTTAGCACACACATTCAGCTCTACTTCATCGGGCTAATAGAATGCATTGGCCAATCAGCGCTGGCCAATGCATTCTATTAGCGTGAACTGAGTTTGCACAGGGGTTCTAGTGCACCCTCGGCTCTGCTACATCAGATTGCTACATCTGATGTAGCAGTGCCGAGTGTGCATCAGATGTGTAGTTGAGCAAAACTGACTCAGCACTGCTAAGTCTCTGCATTCGTATAGGAATGCATTGGCCAGCCTTCGGCCAATCAGCGCTGGCTCTGCCGGAGGAGGCGGAGTCTAAGGTCGGACCTGAATGGAGACTGGTGTGGAGCGATCTTAGACTCCGCCTCCTCCAGCAGAGCCAGCGCTGATTGGTCGAGTTCCGTACTCTGGCCAATCAGCGCTGGCCAATGCATTCTATTAGCCCGATGAAGTAGAGCTGAATGTGTGTGCTTAGCACACACATTCAGCTCTACTTCATCAGGCTAATAGAATACATTGGCCAATCAGCGCTGGCCAATGCATTCTATTAGCTTGATGAAGCAGAGTGTGCACAAGGGTTCAAGCGCACCCTCGGCTCTGATGTAGCAGAGCTGAGGGTGCACAAGGGTTCAAGTGCACCCTCGGCTCTCCTACATCAGAGCCGAGGGTGCGCTTGAACCCTTGTGCAGCCTCGGCTCTGCTACATCAGAGCCGAGGGTGCGCTTGAACCCTTGTGCACACTCTGCTTCATCAAGCTAATAGAATGCATTGGCCAGCACTGATTGGCCAGAGTACGGAATTCGGCCAATCAGCGCTGGCCAATGCATCCCTATGGGAAAAAGTTTATCTCACAAAAATCACAATTACACACCCGATAGAGCCCCAAAAAGTTATTTTTAATAACATTCCCCCCTAAATAAAGGTTATCCCTAGCTATCCCTGCCTGTACAGCTATCCCTGTCTCATAGTCACAAAGTTCACATTCTCATATGACCCGGATTTGAAATCCACTATTCGTCTAAAATGGAGGTCACCTGATTTCGGCAGCCAATGACTTTTTCCAATTTTTTTCAATGCCCCCGGTGTCGTAGTTCCTGTCCCACCTCCCCTGCGCTGTTATTGGTGCAAAAAAGGCGCCAGGGAAGGTGGGAGGGGAATCGAATTTTGGCGCACTTTACCACGTGGTGTTCGATTCGATTCGAACATGGCGAACACCCTGATATCCGATCGAACATGTGTTCGATAGAACACTGTTCGCTCAGCTCTAATGACAATACTTCTGCATTGTTGCATATTGCAATATTGAAAACTAAACAATTAAACTGAGGGTTGTGAGGTTGATGTGGGTGCATCAATAAAGCCGTCATTTCCATGCCAATGCATCGGCACACTGCAATCTTATCTCGGTGCCAATGAGGGCCACATTGGGGGCAGAAAACACAAAGAATCCCCTTAGATGGCATTATCATTATTGGCTCCAAGGGTGCATTCACACGGAGGAAAATGGTGCTGAATTTGGTGTGGAATCCACGTCAAATTCAGCACTGAAAAAAGCCTCTTATTTACTTCAATGGGTTCCTTTATCTGCTAGCAGAAAAAGGAGCCCAATGAAGTCAATGGGAGGCTTTTTTTCAGCGCTGAATCTGACGCGGATTCCACACCAAATTCAGCACCATTTTACTCCGTGTGAATGCTCCCTAACAGGTTAAACAGCTGTGATCGGTGTGTCACAGCTGACATACCTTCATGATGAATTGGCTCACCTCCCAAATCGGTGCCATCTTCATGATGTACTATTATGTCAGTTCCCACCACTGATGTTATAGTATGTCACTGGATGAGAACTAGTTAGTTCCTGTTGTTCCTCTGTTATTCCTCCTAGAAATGTATGAATAAATTGACAACAGGGTGTGATCAATCTCTTTGTCAAAAGGATGTGTTTCTAGACAATCTGACATTGGCCACACTGATTGGATAATGTGAGACTATACAGGTTGCAAATCCATTCAGCAATTTTTAAGAGGAGTAACAGAGGAACTGCATAAGGGTAGCATCATAAGAATTGGAATCTCCATAATTGTTATTTTATGGGAACTTTCAGGATTTATTAACCAGAGATGTCAGGAAAGCCAACAGCTCCATACTGGACTCTGCGAAATGCAAAACACAAGTAGCAACAATTAGAGGCCTAACTATAGGGGATATAGAAGACTAGTAGCCATCACACCTGGGCTGTGCTGCAATGGAAGGCAGTCACAATGTACACCTTTCCTAGAGATTGATGTCGCTGCAAAACAAATTATGGTCACAAATGCTTTTATTGAACTTCAGCAACAATTACTGTTTTCTCTATGATGGAAATTATTCCTTGGAGAAAGCTGTGTTGTGCTCTTAAGGCCAAGTGAGTAAAGTTTTGACACAGCAGGCTTCCATATAAAAGCCATTTCCTTGGAATCTGTTCTCCTGAATAGGAGTGGCTTATTTGCATATATGTACGTTCCTTGACAGATGCTTCAAGATCTTCTTAACTGTTCTTGCAGAAAGATTCAAGGGCATAATCACAAAGAAGAAAGAGAAAAGGACTCAAAAGTATTTCTTAAGAAATAAGTTTATGAAAAGATAATGGATTATAGAAATGTAATGGGAGGTCATGTAGTTTAATATTAGCATTAATAATAGCCCCCCTACTAATAGGTGTTACAGTGTTATGTGCATTTTCAGGCAATCCTATTCTCTATCAGGGTTGCGGACTATTATTGTGACCAGGAATTGTCCTATTAAAGTAGCACTCCATATAGGGTATGATATATCATTTCAGCATTGAACGTTCATGCAGGAGCACACCATTTATTTTCTTAGCAGAAGGTCATGAAAGACCAAACATCAGGGTTTTAGTTGTTCTTCTGAAAATATTGGGACAAAGAATTATGGTTAACAATCTCCTTTTGTAGTCAGAGTGTTGAAGGGGGCTGAATATATTATATATATTGAAAGTCACACGTTCCCCCCTTTCCAAATTGTTCATACACTGAGAACATTGCTAAGGGCGGGTTCACACCAGCGCCCAATCTCCGTTATGCAAGTTTCCATTTTCTGTCAGCAGAAGATGGAAACCGTCATTCAGTGTTTGCCAGTGAGCACTCGTGAGTGTCTTCTGCTCTCCACGGCGAAACCATTTTTTTTTTTAACCGGACACAAAGTCCTGCATGTCCAACTTTGTGTCTGATTAAAATACAATTAAAAAAACGGTTTCGCCACGGAGAGCACGAGACACTCATGGACGCTCAGGGGTGGACACTTTTCAAACCCATTCAAATGAATGGGTTTGAAAACTGACTGCCGGTTTCCATCTCCTGTCCAGTTTCTCAGGCAGGAAACAGAAACCTGCAAAACGGAGATCGGGCGCTGGTGTAAACCCGCCCTTACTATGGTTACAAGGTTGCGGCATCCCTCCAGATTGGAGGACTAGTTTGACCTTAGGCCCCTGATCTCATCTCTACATACAACCCCTTGCAATCAGTATTTTTTTTATCCTGCATTAAAACACTAAATTATTATTTTTATTATTTTTCATTTTTACTATGGTTGTATTAACATGTGCTGGAGTCTCCATTTTTAGACTATGTTGCAGTGACCGCCGAAGATCGCCAGTCCATTATGACACCTCAGCAAATGATGCCAACACCTCTGCAATGCAACTGGGACAGCAGGGGAAGCATGTCTGGGGGCATCTAACACGCCCAAGTCACAGTTTTACCCCACTATCACAGTCTATCAACTACACACTTTCCACACTCAAAAAAAACACTATGAAATTGGAAAAATACCTGGAAACCTTTTTTCCTCCCCAATTGGATGAACAGAAACCCAAATTTTACTTTAATGAAACCTTAACAAGCACCCCATGACAACCACAGATGGAATAGGCAATGGGAAATCCAACAGTACCCACTCTTAACTGTCATTGTGGATGTGTGTGTGTGTGTGTGATGTGGTAAGATCTTCCAAAATTCACTTTCCTGGCCTTTAACGTGAGTCCTTAACGTGAGTTACCAGCAGAGATTTATGTTACTTCAGCCTCTTACCAGCAGAGATTGAGGCCCTTTAGGGGACTTCAGCCTCTTACCAGCAGAATTTTAGGCCCTTTAACTTAGTTAAGCCTTAGTTAAGCACCAGCAGTGTTTTTGGACATTGGGGTTAGTTGAGCCTTGCACCAGCAGTGTTTTTGGCCCTTGGAGTGAGTTGAGCCTCTAACCAGCAAATTTTGGTGAAATCAGGGTGGATTCAGCCTCTAACCAGGAGAGTTTGAGGAAATCAGGGTGGATTCAGCCTCTAACCAGCAGAGTTTGGTGAAATCAGGGTGGATTTAGCCTCTAACCAGCAGAGTTTGGGGAAATCAGGGTGGATTCAGCCTCTAACCAGCAGAGTTTGGGGAAATCAGGGTGGATTCAGCCTCTAACCAGCAGAGTTTGGGGAAATCAGGGTGGATTCACCCTCTAACCAGCAGAGTTTAGAGAAATCAGGGTGGATTCAGCCTCTAACCAGCAGAGTTGGGGAAATCAGGGTGGATTGAGCCTAGAAGGTTCAGAATTGTGCAACGCAGAGGGTGGAGTAATATGAGGAGGAACTTTAGAGGTTGAGCGCAGACATGACAATTCATGTTGGGGTGCTTGACACTGGTGGGCATGAAAATGATGGGTCTATCCAGTGGCTGTTCATTTTGATGAAAGTCAGCCAGTCGGCACTCTCAGCTGACAGCCAGCTGCGCTTATCAGTGATGCGCTTTAGACCCTTTCAGATAGCACGCTGGCGGCAGGACAGGACAGCACCTCCAAGGAGTATAGGGCAAGTTCAAGCCACAGGTCCAACTTCGACATCCAATACGTGTAGGGCACAGAGGGATCGGAGAGGACAGGGCTGTGGTGTGACAGGTATTCCCGCAACATGCACCTATACTTTTCCCACCTGGTGACACTAGACCCCTCAGTGTACCCCTTGTTGGTGTGGACCAGACAGCACTTGTTCGCCTCATGGAGGAACTGTCCTCTCTGCCGCCAATGACACTTGATGGAAACATCTCCATCATGTTCTGCACTAATTGCTTGTGGCAGTCATTAATGCGATTGGCCCTCCCCTCTACCGGAATAAAAGACGAGATGTTATTTTTATACTGGGAGTCAAGGATTGCAAATATCCAGTATTGGTTGCTCTCCATTATTTTTACCATGCGCTTGTCACTTGAGAAGCACCCCAACATGAAGTCAGCCATGTGTGCCAGAGTGTTACTTGGCATTACTTCGCTGCCCCCACCGGAAAGGTCACTCTCCATTTCCTCCTCTTCCTCCTCCTCCTCCCTTTCGCCCCATCCGTGCTGCAAGAATGGGACGCATTGAACTTCACCAGTAGCCTCCTGTGTCACAATCATATCATCTGCCACATCTTCATCCTCCTCCTCCGTTATTAAAGGCTGTGAAGCGGACAGGTGTGTGGAACTACTCTCCTGCTGTGACGGTTCTGCTGCTATCCTTGACTCCTCAGTGTGATCTGCGTTATCCCTGATGGCAATGAGAGATTCTCGCATCACACACAAGAGCGTCATTATTACGCTCACTAGTGCGTCGTCACAGCCGATCCTCTTGGTGGACTCCTCAAAAACCCATAGGATTTCACATAGGTCTCCCATCCATGGCTACATCCATGGGTTTTGGAGATGGTACTCCATATCTCATAGGTCTCTGCTGCTCAACCACTCTGCTCAACATATGATATGTTGAGTTCCAGCGTGTGGGGATGTCGCACAACAGCCGGTGTTCGGGCAGATGTAGGCATTGCTGGAGTTTGGAGATGTGCGCATTCAAGGCTTGCGCATATGGGTGGTTAGTGCTGTATTTTTGCCTGCGCTCAAATGTCTGAGAGATGCTGGGTTGCTGGGAGGAGGTGCATGATGGTGCAGGAGAAGGAGCTGAGACAGGAACAGGGGAGGATGAGGGAGAAGTCCCCAAAGCGGCGTAGCCAGATGTTGCGGTGTCCTGGCTGGTGCTCTGGACTGCAGCGCCAGCACTGGCAATAGTGAGAGAGGCAGTGGCGGCAACGCTGGACTACGATTGTCCTGTGTTTGCTCTCTCCCAGTGAGTCCAGTGCTTGGATTCAAAAAGATGGCGCAAGGAAGTGGTCAAAACGTTGCTCTTTTCAAAGCCCCTACTCAGTTTTGAGTGGCAAATTGTGCAAACCGCAATATAGTTGTCCTCCGCGCATTCCTTGAAAAATCTCCACACCATTGAGGAACGTGCCTTCAATGGGATAGTTTTTCTGGGCTGGCTATAATAGGGAACATCTTGGGCCATTCTGGGTGTGGCCTGGCTTTGGCGAAACAGCTGACCTCTGCCTTTGGACATGCCTCTGTCTCTACCTACCCTCTTTGGTGCTGCACCTCCCTCAACATTGACACTGCTTTCCCCACTTGACATCCCCCCTATCCAGGTCGGGTCAGTGTCCTCGTCGTCCACCACCTCCTCTGCCAATTCCTCTCTTGCCTCCTCCTCCTGCACACCGCACATGGCAACAGGCTGCCCTGATGGCAACTGTGTCTCGTCATCGTCACTGAGGGTGGGTTGCTGGTCAACCACCACAAAATCAACAGGAGAGGCGGAGCCTGACCGGGGAATGAGATGGCAGCTTGATCTGCAGCTCTGCCACTCGAGTGTCCGCATCCATCTCCATCCAGCCTCATAACAGCATAAAATGGTCAGAACTGGGAAGGATAGACTCTCTGATACTCCTGGCTCACAGAAACCCCAAAGTTCGCAACCCGGGATGCATAAATTCCTGAAGAAGGGTTCCCTGAAGATATCTCTCCCTGCCGACAATATGGCGCCTGACGACAACAGTAGCGTGGGAGAAGCAACGGCCGACTCCGATATGGACTCTTATCCTGCGGAACCGATTGTGTCCCATGCCTCGGCGCCTATATCACGGACCTACCTGAAGAAAACCTTGGCACAAGCCTTGGCCCAAGCAATAGCTTCGGTCATGACGGAATTGGTGGAGCTCCGCGCAGACACGCAGGCCATAGGTAAACGAGTAGACCGATTAGAAGCTACGCACTCCGACTTCCTGAAGTCGGTTAAAGCCAATACCAGACAAATAGATCTACACACTGAACATCTCAACAAAACTTACCTTCTGCTCGAGGATGTGGAGAACAGGAGTCGCCGACGAAATGTGCGCATCCGTGGCCTTCAGGAGCTGATTCTTCCGGAGGCACTGCCGGAGGCTGTCTCGTCTGTCTTCCAGGCTCTTCTGTCCTCTGCGCCCGACCTACACAATGTGGAGATGCCGTTTACTACCTCCCGTATCGAACGAGTGCACAGGGCACTTCGTCCTAAACCCAACCCTGATGAACCACCAAGGGATGACGTATGCGCCCTCCTCACCTCTGCAGACACCACGGCGATCCTGAGAGTGGCGAGAGATAGGCCGCAGTTCACCCATGAAGGTACGCGGCTACATTTTTACCAGGATTTGTCCCCGGCCACCCTCCAAAAGAGAAGAGTCCTCAAGCCCCTCTTAGACACCCTGCGGGCGAGGAACTTCCAGTACTCCTGGCTCTTCCCCTTCGGCCTATCGGTGCTGAAAAATGGCAGACGGCTTAATATCTACTCCCCCGCAGACCTGGATGGTCTTTATTTGGCCCCGGACATACCCCCCTTAGACATTCCCTCCTGGCTACCGGTGCAAGACCCGACGCCCCCGGACTTGCCGACTACTTCTGCCACGCCACCCCGCACACCGGGGAGAACCAAATCGCCTAAGAGTAGGCGAACACATCCTAAGTCCGGTATGCTCCCGTCGGCTTTGTCCCTGGGATAGCTGCGACACGCTTCCCTGTCATGTCTACAGTATACCGGGTTCCCCACCGGAGATACTCGCTTTCATTACCCACACTTCTCCTGAGTTTTGACCTCAGGGACTGATATTGTCGTTCTATGATGTCATTTTAGGATGCTTTTATTTAGTATGCCTTGGAAGTTTAACTTTTGAGCTCCTTTCTGCCACTGTACGTCTGCTCCTTCTTTCCCTCCCCTCCTCCCCCCCTCCTTCCCTGTCCACCCCTCCCCCTCCTTCCCCATCCTACTTGTCTTTCCCGCCTTTTCTTTTCCTTCCCGCACTTTTGCAAGCCCCCCCCCATCTAGCCACTATCCCGCTCTCATTACCCGTCCCCCCCACCCCCTCATACCCCTCCCCCTCCCTTTACTACTTCATTTGCTTACCTCTGGTTGATTGGATCCCGGGTTCAGCTTCTGATTTGTTTTCCTTCCTCTGGAGCTCTGGATTGTCGGGAGTTATCAATGTTGTTTATTTTTCCTTTGCTATTCTAACCTATACGCGATGTGTAATAAGATTATATTAGTGTTACTACAGCAGCAGCATTGGATCCATCACCCGGGCGCTGACACACACACCTTTAATGCTCCTGTGATGTATACACCACCCCCCACGGGTGCTCCATTCTAATTCTGACATTTGCATACGTGGTTATGGATCTTTTCTGCTTCTCTGCCTACTATTGCTCACTGATATTCCTATGACTACTAAGATTGCTTTTGTCCTTCTGTTTTGAAGAGTCCTATTGTCATACCTTTCCTCCCCCCCCTTCTCTGCTCCCCTTTTTTCCCGTCCGTCTCCCCCCCTCCTTTTGTCCCATGTATTAATATTGCTCTGCAATTCTCTACCCATCATGATTTCCCCCCCCTCCTTTCCCTTTACCTCTCCCTGGCCCCTCCCCCTCTCCCTCAGCCCCACCCCTCCCCATTCATCCCCTTTATCCTTATCGTGGTTTGTGGTTCCCAGTTCCCTTTCTTTCATTGGCTCTATGGAAATGTTATACATGCTGTTATGACTCTATATCGTTTTCATTATTATCCGTTATGGAGATTTATGTTATGGACACATGTTTTGATCAGGACTCTTCTCTACTTTTGACAACACCTGCGTTCACACGCACTCCCACATTCCCCTAGTAGTTGTCTGAATACTTCATTGTACCTTCTCAGTGGATACGCAGATCTAATCCACTGCACTCAAATACCCTCAGCGGCGTTTAGCCGTACTCTCTCATACTCATACCCGCGGTTTCCCTTCCCCCTCCCCTCCTCCCCTTCTCCTCATCACAGATCCTCCCCTTTCCCTCACCCTTCACCTATACCCAGTCCTCTCCCTCCCTTTTGTCCCTCTTCTAGTCTTACTTTTCCCACCCATCTTTCTCTTCCCCCTTCACTTTCCTCCTCTTTCTTCTCCTTCCTCCCGCTTTTCCTCCCCTCTTCCGCTCCTAACCTGCTCTTCCCATATCTCACTTCCTCCTCAGACCTTGTTCTTACTTTCCCACGCCTCCTCCCTCAGCGGCGCCCATGGCTCGCATCACCTGTTCTACCTTTAATGTGAAAGGCCTCAATTCACCTGAAAAGAGGCACCACATCCTATTACTACTGAACAAGCTACACACCGGAATTGCGTTTCTACAAGAGACTCATTTTAAGGAAGGTCGGGTCCCGACACTCCCTAAGCGTCATTTCCCTCTAGCTTTTCACAACCCTCATCCTATGTCTGCTTCTAAAGGAGTCTCCATCCTAGTTAGTAAATCTGTACCGTTTGTTTGTCGTGAACGTTATGCGGATCAGGAGGGTAGGATTCTTTTGCTTAAAGGCACTGTCGCGGCTCAGCCATACACCCTCGCAAATCTATATGCTCCGAACAGAGGCCAGATCTCATGGATTCTGGATGCTCTCCAAACTCTGAAACTTTTTGCAGAGGGGCCCATTATACTGGGGGCTGATCTAAATGTAGCTATGCAGCCACAGCTTGATTCTTCCTCCTCCTCGCAGATCTTTACACAGAGATCGCTCGGTAAGCTTCTAGGCACTTTACATGAGATGAATCTTCTTGACGCCTGGCGCATGCAACATCCTAACGTTAAGGACTTCAGGGGCAGATCCAGGGCCGGGCGTGCCTAGCGGGGCCCCGCGCCATACGAGGCACGACACAGGCCGGACAGGCCTCAGCCAAGCACACGCTGGAGCCGGCCTTCATGAGATCCGGGCCCGAGCCGGCCCTGAAGCGCCCTGCACCCTCCCTCCACCTCCGAGCAGCCCGAGGCCCCGCGGCATCAGACACTGACAGTGACAGACAGTCAGCTCATCAGCGCTGCCTGCAGATGCCCACCGTCTTCCCGCTCCAAGTATCTGATGCGCAGCGATATCTAAAGAGGGGGGAGGTGGTACAGGGGGAGTACAATGATCGGGGCCCCCTGTTGGTGGAATACTTTCCACCAACAAGGGGCCCCGAAGCTGCAGCAATGGCTGACACACAGGAGCTGCAGCTCCTGTCAGCGCTTCAGGACGCTCCCTCTCTCTCCCCCTCTCTCCCCCCTCCCTTTCTCTGCCTGTCCTCTGCCCACCAATGAGAGGGCTGAGGAGAGCCCAGGAGGCGGGGCTTATCCCTGCCGAGCTCCTGCCGTCCTGCACTGAAGAGGAAGAAGAAAGGAAGAAGGAAAATGAAACTGAAGAAAGAAAACAGGTCCACAGGTACACTCTGGGGTTACTTATTAATATCAGGCATTTGGGGTGATTACTTTTGTTTTAGTAACTCCATGTGCCTCATATTAATAGCAGTTAACCCCATCATGTCCCTCACATTAACCCCCTGTGTGCCTCACCATAAGAGTTACTAATATGTGAGACATATGGGGGTAATAATAATGAAGATACTTTATTATTACCTCCATGTCTCTCACATATCAGTAACTCTTATGTTAGGTACACAAGGGTTAATGTGAGGGACATGATGGGGTTAACTGCTATTAATATGAGGCACATGGAGTTACTAAATTGTAATGCACATGACCAGATTTTTTATCCACAATTGTCCTGGTATAGCGGTCAGCGGGTGACGTGACAGTATTTAGTCCTGTAGGGGCCACTAAGGGACATAATAGTGTGTGCAGGGGCCACTATTGGGTATAATACTGTATACAGGGGCCACTATGGGACATAATACTGCGTGCTGGGGCCACTATTGGGTATAATACGGTGTGCAGGGGCCACTATGGGACATAATACTGTGTGCAAGAACCACTATGGGACATAATACTGTCTGCAGGGGCCACTATGGGGTATAATACGGTGTGCAGGGGCCACTATGGGACATAATACGGTGTGCAGGGGCCACTATGGGACATAATACTGTGTGCAGGGGCCACTATGGGACATAATACTGTGTGCAGGGGCCACTATGGGACATAATACTGTGTGCAGGGGCCACTATGGGGCATAATACTGTGTGCAGGGGCCACTATGGGACATAATACTGTGTGCAGGAACCACTATGGGACATAATACTGTGTGCAGGGGCCACTATGGGGTATAATACGGTGTGCAGGGGCCACTATGGGACATAATACGGTGTGCAGGGGCCACTATGGGACATAATACTGTGTGCAGGGGCCACTATGGGACATAATACTGTGTGCAGGGGCCACTATGGGACATAATACTGTGTGCAGGGGCCACTATGGGGCATAATACTGTGTGCAGGGGCCACTATGGGACATAATAGAGCGCGCAGGAATGCGTAGGAGGGACTCGGTCGAGATCTTCAGTGTCGGGGGGCCCCATGTCAAAAGTTCGCCACAGGGCTCCGCCATTCCTAGTTACGCCACTGTCTGGATCGCTCACTAAATAACAGGGAATCCGATTCGATTCCCTGATAGTGAGCGGATCGCTGTTGTGCTTTCAGTTCTATGCACAGACATAGAACTGAAAGCTGTCAGTGTAGCCAGGCCGACGCGGGTGCAATGACGTCATCGCTCCAGTCCTGCAGTGCAGTCTGAAGGAGGAGGACGCTCGGCTGTGGCCTGTGGCTCTTCACATGGGTAAGTCAGTGTATGACAGTATGATGTGTTTGTTGTACTGAGGACTGGAGTATATAATACAGTGGGGGGTACTGAGGAGTATATAATACAGTGAGGGGGTACGGAGGCGTATATAATACAGTGGGGGGGGGGTACTGAGGTGCATATAATACAGTGGGGTGGGGGTACCGTACTGAGGAGTATATAATACAGTGGGGGGTACTGAGGAGCATATAATACAGTAAAGGGGTACTGAGGAGTATATAATACAGTGGGGGGGGGGTACTGAGGAGCATATAATACAGTAAAGGGGTACTGAGGAGTATATAATACAGTGGGGGGGTACTGAGGTGCATATAATACAGTGGGGTGGGGGTAAAAAAAGCCTCAAAAACGCATTTTTAGGGCTAATTTTTTCAAAAAATCCTGGGGGAGGACCCCCAGACCCCCTGTTGCCCCGTGACCCCCCAGTAACTAGGGCCCCGCAAAACTCAATTGCCCAGGGCCCCGCAAAGCCTGGATCCGCCACTGAAGGACTTCACCTTTTTCTCGATCCTTGGCGACTCGTTTCACCGCCTGGATTACCTATTTATCTCCCGCCCCCTCCTAGAGCAACTAACTTCATCACATATAGGTTCTATTACGGTCTCGGACCATGCCCCGGTATCCCTTACTCTATGCCTGGGTCATCTGCCTCGACCTCAGTGGACATGGAGACTCAACGAGTCTTTGTTGGACTCGGAGGAGAATTATACCTCTCTTTTGACACATCTGGATGAGTATTTTCATCTAAACTCTACACAAGATGTACAACAAACCTCTATTTGGGAAGCCCACAAGGCTTATATTAGAGGGGTCTTGATCTCCCTGGCGTCGAAGACGAAGAGGATTAGACAGAAGGAGGTGGACACCCTTCTTCAGCAGATAGCAGATATTGAACGTACTAGGAAGAAGTCAGTCTTCACTTCTTCAGACGGAGCTAGACTCCCTGAGGAACAAACTCCACAATGTTCTTAATTTCAGAGCGGCCAAGCACCACCTTCACTATAGAAAACTTCTTTACGCGCATGGAGACAAAGGGGGGCGCCTAATGTCCAACCTTATCAAGAAGGAAAAAGCCAGATCCTATATTGCAAGCATCAAGGACTCAAAGGGGAAACTCCTCACACGCACCTCAGACATTGCTGATGCTTTTGTCACTTTCTATTCTTCTTTGTATAACTTACACTCAGAAGACCCACAGCCCTCCCCTGTCCAGAGACAAACCTTGATGACTCGCTTTTTGGACTCTATCTCCCTCCCCAAGCTTTCCCCCCTAACCTCCTCTTCTCTCCTTGATCCGGTCTCTCTGCAAGAGGTCGAAGATACTCTTAACAGCTTCTCGACGGGCAAGAGCCCTGGCCTGGATGGTCTACCACTTTTTTATTACAAGAAATTCCGAAAAGTTCTTTCCCCCCAGCTCTCCCTTCTCTGCAATGCGCTTTTGAATGGGCAGTCCCTACCGCCTCAAGCCCAGGAAGCCCATGTGACCCTTATCCCCAAAGAGGGTAAGGACCCATCTGCCTGTGGTAGTTACCGCCCCATCTCGCTACTGAATGTAGATGTGAAAGTGTGGGCAAAGATCCTCTCTAGACGCCTCCAATCCTATATCCCAGACTTGGTGAATGACGAACAATCTGGATTTGTCTATGGCAGGGAGGGGAAGCATAACACTGCTAAGCTCCTTCCACTAATACATTGGGCTAACCACTCAAATACCCCTTTGGTCCTGTTAGGTGTCGACGCCGAAAAGGCGTTCGACAGAGTAGATTGGCAGTTTATGAGGCTCACCTTGCTCAAGTTCGGCTTCCCCCCCTCCTTTGTTGACGCTATATTCTCCTTGTATAACGCCCCTACAGCCAGATTGAGAGTGAATGGCACTCTCTCCCCCACCTTCACTATCACGAATGGGACCCGGCAGGGTTGCCCTCTATCCCCGACACTCTTCATACTGGTGTTGGAAACCCTCCTTCAAAAAGTCAGGCAAGATGACAGAATCCGAGGATTGGAGAAAGGAGACCTTACCTTGCACGCCACGGCTTACGCGGACGACGTACTCTTCATCGTCACCAACCCTGAGGACGGCTTACTAGCATTGGTTGATGTTCTTTCGGACTTTGGTAGAGTCTCACGATACAAGGCTAATCTGTCGAAGTCAGAGGTCCTCAATATCTCTCTCCCTTCATCTAGAGCGACGCGTCTCAAGTCTATGACCCCCTTCTCCTGGTCGAACTCCCACTTGAAGTACCTGGGTATATATCTTACCTCCCGCTCATCGGATCTCTATTCCCGCAATTTTCCTCCCCTTCTTGACGAAGTATCCAAATCCCTCGCAACGTATACTTTGCTCCCTTTATCCTGGTTCGGTAGAAAAAGCTTGATACAGACTTATATTCTCCTGAAGATCCTGTACAAAATCATGATGCTTCCAATTTTCATACCGCTGGCTTTCTTTAAATCCTTACAGACTCTTTTCTCTAGGTTTATTTGGAGAAATAAGACCCCAAGGATTGCGTGGGGGAAACTGACGGAGAGGAAGCAATATGGAGGGATCGGCCTCACAGATATTCGCAAATACTACCGAGTGAACCAACTGGCATGGTGGTTGGAGCTTACCTCTCCCATCCATTCTCCTCTGCCGCTCCGCCTTTTGTCTCCTCCGACCTCTCCTCCTCCTTTACTTGCTCTTTGGATCCCTTCGTTTAGAGAGGACAAAACACTCCAAACCAACCCCCTTCTAAAAGGACCCATTTCCATCTGGTCTTCACTGGGTACTGAACTTGCACCGACGCCTTCTCCACTGATGCCACTGGCTGCTCTCCCGGCCCTCCCTGGATCAGAGGGCACCCCTTACCGAGATATGTGGTCCAAATTTGGGTCTATAACTCTTCTGGACATTCTGACTACAGAAGGTCTCCGCCCACTCTCGGAAATCCTAGCGCTGATCCCGAACCTCTCTCTTTCTTTCCTTCACACTCAACACCTGACAGCCTGTTTAACTCTCCTAACTCGCAACTTCACACTCAGGAGGAAACTTACCGAATTCGAGAAATTAATATCATCTAAGACTCCTCTCCTTAGAAGGGTATCGCGCCTCTTGCACAGATATGTCGACCCGATCAGGTATACTACACCGAGTTTTATCCCAACGTGGGAAAAGGAACTGGGTGTCACCCTTCCGGACCACTAGATCGACTCTATCTTGCAACACTCACACGGTCCATCTAGATGTATTCGACTGCAGGAATGTCATTATAAGCTGCTGTCGAGATGGTACCGCACCCCCTCATGGCTTTACAGCAAGGGCCTAGCGCCCACAAACCTTTGCTGGAGATGCCTTCAAGAGGAAGGCACCTATTTACATATTTGGTGGAATTGTCCGCTCATTCGCCAATACTGGATTGATATACAAGATACAATTCGAGCCATCGGGCATCCTGTACTTGAGATCACGCCTGCCATGATATTCTTGTCAGCCTCGACGCCTGAGTACCACCCTTCTAAACATGTCCTGGTCTCCCACCTACTGGCAGCGGCCAAGTCACTCATTCCTATCCACTGGCTGCAGACTGTTCCCCCTTCCTCCCAACACTGGATGCATAAGGTAGATCTTATTGCGTGCTTTGAAGAGCTTCTAAGCTGGACTCATCAGTCACATGACAAATTCCGCCAGATCTGGTCGCCGTGGCTTGACCGTCCCACTGCCCGACTCAATACGCCCCCTCCATCTTCGCCTGGACTGACATAGTAGCGTGGAAATTCCTACTGACTATTACTGAGTAGCTGTTCTTTTCTTTGCCCTCCCCCCTACCCCGTCCTTTTCCCCTTATTATCTTTCTAGGCATTTCTCCTCCCCTTCTCTTTTCTCTTGCTCCCTCTCAGTGTGCTCATAGCTCTTATGGACCCCCCCCCCCCTCTCTCGCACTTCACTCTATGCCTCTTTATCCATCTCCCCTCTCCCCCCCTCCTTCCCTCCCCCCCTTCCCCACTCCCATTCCCTCCTCCCACCCCCCTTCCCCTCTCCTCCTCCCCCCCCCCTCTGTAGGCAGGCCTGCTTACACCACGGGTCTTCGCGGGGACCGTGACCCTATGTCTCCATTCTTAACTACCTTTCCATTATTCTCCCTCTTTCATCCCCTATGACCTACCCACCTGATTACCTAATCCTTAACCCACCCATACCCTCACGAAAGCCTGATCAGACGCATTTGTAGTCCTTATATGTTGAGGCTCTCTCATTACTTACCGATTCTACTCCTGTTTACATATCGGACTTGTTAATTTCGATACCCCTGTACCATTTGTTCGCTATATTAAGTTGTTGTAACATTTACTGTTACTCAGTCACGTTTCCTTTCCTGTACCATACAAGAAAAAACTTAATAAAAAACTTGTTGAATTAAAAAACAAAACAAAAAAAACAACAAAATCAACAGGAGATGGAGGAGTCTACAGTGCTTGGGCATCTGGACACAGAAAGTCATCTGGTAGCTCTGTGGAATCGGGAAATGGAGGGACAGGGAGAGGGACAGTTAAAGGACTAGAGAACAGCTCCTGGGAGCAGGGAAAGTTGGGATTACTCTGCTGCGAAAGACTGGGCATTTTGGGAGGAAGGCTGACCAGAATGTTGTGTAGGAGGAGGAGTTGAGGTAGAGGCTGACGGGCTGGTGGATAATGTGGTGGAAGCATTATCCGCCAGCCATTGTAACATATGTTCCTGGTGCTCGGGCCTACTTAGGTTTGTGCCCTGCACCCTACTTAATGTGGACTGTAGAGAAGCGCAATGCTTGCTGCCCCTGAGGAGTAGGCACGGAATGCGCTGTGGCTTCACCGCGACCTTGCTCCCCAGCAGCATTCCCACGCCCCCAGCCTCACCCACGGCCTCGTCCACATCCCTTACCAGTAGACTTGTGCATTTTTAGATGGTTTTGATCAGTGGCGGATCCAGGCTTTGCGGGGCCCTGGGCAATTGAGTTTTGCGGGGCCCTAGTTACTGGGGGGTCACGGGGCAACGGGGGGTCTGGGGGTCCTCCCCCAGGATTTTTTGAAAAAATTAGCCCTAAAAATGCATTTTTGAGGCTTTTTTTACCCCCACCCCACTGTATTATATGCACCTCAGTACCCACCCCACTGTATTATATGCACCTCAGTATCCCCCCCACTGTATTATATACTCCTCAGTACCCCCCACTGTATTATATACTCCAGTCCTCAGTACAACAAACACATCATACTGTCATACACTGACTTACCCATGTAAAGAGCCACAGGCCACAGCCGAGCGTCCTCCTCCTTCAGACTGCACTGCAGGACTGGAGCGATGACGTCATTTCACCTGCGTCGGCCTGGCTACACTGACAGCTTTCAGTTCTATGTCTGTGCATAGAACTGAAAGCACAGCAGCCATCCGCTCACTATCAGGGAATCGAATCGGATTCCCTGTTATTTAGTGAGCGATCCAGACAGTGGCGTAACTAGGAATGGCGGGGCCCTGTGGCGAACTTTTGACATGGGGCCCCCCGACACTGAAGATCTCGACCGAGTCCCTCCTACGCATTCCTGCGCGCTCTATTATGTCCCATAGTGGCCCCTGCACACAGTATTATGCCCCATAGTGGCCCCTGCACACAGTATTATGTCCCATAGTGGCCCCTGCACACAGTATTATGTCCCATAGTGGCCCCTGCACACAGTATTATGTCCCATAGTGGCCCCTGCACACAGTATTATGTCCCATAGTGGCCCCTGCACACCGTATTATACCCCATAGTGGCCCCTGCACACAGTATTATGTCCCATAGTGGTTCCTGCACACAGTATTATGTCCCATAGTGGCCCCTGCACACCGTATTATACCCAATAGTGGCCCCTGCACACAGTATTATGTCCCATAGTGGCCCCTGTATACAGTATTATACCCAATAGTGGCCCCTGCACACACAATTATGTCCCTTAGTGGCCCCTACAGGACTAAATACTGTCACGTCACCCGCTGACCGCTATACCAGGACAATTGTGGATAAAAAATCTGGCCCTGTGCATTACAATTTAGTAACTCCATGTGCCTCATATTAATAGCAGTTAACCCCATCATGTCCCTCACATTAACCCTTGTGTACCTAACATAAGAGTTACTGATATGTGAGAGACATGGAGGTAATAATAAAGTATCTTCATTATTATTACCCCCATATGTCTCACATATTAGTAACTCTTATGGTGAGGCACACAGGGGGTTAATGTGAGTGACATGATGGGGTTAACTGCTATTAATATGAGGCATTGAAGTATTTATACCCCCCTCTTCTCCTTGCTCAGCACGCCATGATTCCTCTGCGCACTCTGCTTGTTGCTAGGTGAGTTTTTTTCCTTTTCCCCACACCAGGTGTCCCTTTCCAATACCCCCACTGGATCCTCCTCCTTTGTATCTTGTTTCAGCTGTGGTATATTCTGCCTTTACTGACATATTGCTGCCCTTTTGGCATTCCTCTTTTTCTGGGACGTTTACTCCATACTTTGCCTGGGTTATATTCTTATACATCTCCTTTGTCTATAGTTTTGGTTCCTCAGTTTTTCTTTTTCTTTTCTGCCCTCTCCTTACAACCCCCCCCCCCCCCCTCCCCTCCCCCCTATATATATATTCACCTGTTGGCCTCACTGCTCTCTATTTCCCTTTCTTTACTTCTCCTTTTCAAAATTACCTGGTCATTTGCGCCTATTTATATGCCATGTCCTGTATAGCGAATTTATTTATTTCTGTAATTAAGTTGTTTTTCGTGTTTCATTTCTAGATCCTATCTGATGAAGGTCCAAAATGACCGAAACGTTATTGCAATGATCTAGTGCTTTCTTTATGCTTTCCAAACCAATTCATGGCGTATATGTACCAATAAAAAAATTTTTGTTTCACCTTTCACCTACATACGGTGTGCAGCAGCATTTGTTTATACTTCAGTGCAGGACGGCAGGAGCTCGGCAGGGATAAGCCTCGCCTCCTGGGCTCTCCTCAGCCCTCTCATTGGTGGGCAGAGGACAGGCAGAGAAAGGGAGGGGGGAGAGAGAGGGAGCGTCCTGAAGCGCTGACAGGAGCTGCAGCTCCTGTGTGTCAGCCATTGCTGCAGCTTCGGGGCCCCCTGTTGGTGGAAAGTATTCCACCAACAGGGGGCCCCGATCATTGTACTCCCCCTGTACAACCTCCCCCCTCTCTAGGTATCGCTGCGCATCAGATACTTGGAGCGGACGGTGGGCATCTGCAGGCAGCGCTGATGAGCTGACTGTCTGTCACCGTCAGTGTCTGATGCCGCGGGGACTCGGGCTGCTCGGAGGTGGAGGGAGGGTGCAGGGCGCTTCAGGGCCGGCTCGGGCCCGGATCTCATGAAGGCCGGCTCCAGCGTGTGCTTGGCTGAGGCCTGTCCGGCCTGTGTCGTGCCTCGTATGGCGCGGGCCCCAGGCGGTTGCCCGGCTCGCCCGGCCCTGGATCCGCCCCTGGTTTTGATGGTTTGGTGGGTACACACCATGACAACCTGGATGAAGCGTATATAGCCTGATAATTAGAATGTATATCCCACTGCTTTATTGTGAGTACACACCCTGACAACCTGGATCAAGCGTATATAGCCTGAGAATTAGAATGTATATCCCACTGATTTTTTGTGGGTACACACCATGACAGCCTGGATGAAGCATCTATAGCCTGAGAATTAGAATGCATATCCCACTGATTTTTTGTGGGTACACACCGTGACAACCTGGATGAAGCGTCTATAGCCTGAGAATTAGAATGTATATCCCACTGATTTTTTGTGGGTAAACACCGTGACTCCTGGATGAAGCGTCTATAGCCTGAGAATTAGAATGCTCTTCAGTTTTAGACACTTGTGTTCCATATCTGTATAATAACTTTGGTGATTTGTTGAGTGTCCAAATCAATGCATCTAATGCTGCACATTCATTGCCATGGTGCAGTGTGTAATAATAGTGTCAGGCAAGACTAGTATTTTTTTCTATATCTCTTTGTACTGAATTAAGTAAATCCATACAGGAAGAAGGATAGGTTAAGACACTTATCCAATATGACAGTCTACTCAGCGTGATAAGGTTCAAGGGCATCTAAAGTTTAGGCTCTCCATGCAACGTGGAATCTGTGAGTGACCTATAGCTGATGGAGAGTTAGCTATAATAACATACAAATATGGAGAGTAACCTAGCATCATAGTGAAATTTGGATGATTTCTGTGAAAAAGATATCTTGTATTACTGCTAGATTTGTCAGAATCAGTGGTTTCTGATTTTGTAAAGCAAAATCAGACTGTAGGTAAAAATTTTATTTAAATTATTTATTTTGCTTACTTAATTGATGAACAACTGTTTCATTGTCTATACAGTCCTATGAAAAAGTTTGGGCACCCCTATTAATCTTAATCATTTTTAGTTCTAAATATTTTGGTATTTGCAACAGCCATTTCAGTTTGATATATCTAATAACTGATGGACACAGTAATATTTCAGGATTGAAATGAGGTTTATTGTACTAACAGAAAATGTGCAATATGCATTAAACCAAAATTTGACCGGTGCAAAAGTATGGGCACCTCAACAGAAAAGTGACATTAATATTTAGTAGATCCTCCTTTTGCAAAGATAACAGCCTCTAGTCGCTTCCTGTAGCTTTTAATCAGTTCCTGGATCCTGGATGAAGGGATTTTGGACAAACAATTCAAGTTTAGTTAAGTTAGATGGTCGCCGAGCATGGACAGCCTGCTTCAAATCATCCCACAGATGTTCAATGATATTCAGGTCTGGGGACTGGGATGGCCATTCCAGAACATTGTAATTGTTCCTCTGCATGAATGCCTGAGTCGATTTGGAGCGGTGTTTTGGATCATTGTCTTGCTGAAATATCCATCCCCGGCGTAACTTCAACTTCGTCACTGATTCTTGAATATTATTCTCAAGAATCTGCTGATACTGAGTGGAATCCATGCGACCCTCAACTTTAACAAGATTCCCGATGCCGGCATTGGCCACACAGCCCCAAAGCATGATGGAACCTCCACCAAATTTTACAGTGGGTAGCAAGTGTTTTTCTTGGAATGCTGTTTCTTTTTGGACGCCATGCATAACGCCTTTTTTTATAACCAAACAACTCAATCTTTGTTTCCAAAATGAAGTTGGCTTCTCCAAATGTGCTTTTGTATACCTCAGGCAACTCTATTTGTGGCGTACGTGCAGAAACGGCTTCTTTCTCATCACTCTCCCTGACAGCTTCTCCTTGTGCAAAGTGCGCTGTATTGTTACCGATGCACAGTGACACCATCTGCAGCAAGATGATGCTGCAGCTCTTTGGAGGTGGTCTGTGGATTGTCCTTGACTGTTCTCACCATTCTTCTTCTCTGCCTTTCTGATATTTTTCTTGGCCTGCCACTTCTGGGCTTAACAAGAACTGTCCCTGTGGTCTTCCATTTCCTTACTATGTTCCTCACAGTGGAAACTGACAGGTTAAATCTCTGAGACAACGTTTTGTATCCTTCCCCTGAACAACTATGTTGAACAATCTTTGTTTTCAGATCATTTGAGAGCGGGCTGTCCATGTTCGGCGACCATCAAACTTAACTGAACTTGAATTGTTTTGTAGAAAGAAATGGTCCAAAATACCTTCATCCAGGATCCAGGAACTGATTAAAAGCTACAGGAAGAGACTAGAGGCTGTTATCTGTGCAAAAGGAGGATCTACTAAATATTAATGTCACTTTTCTGTTGAGGTGCCCATATTTTTGCACCGGTCAAATTTTGGTTTAATGCATATTGCGCATTTTCTGTTAGTACAATAAACCTCATTTCAATCCTGAAATATTACTGTGTCCATCAGTTATTAGATATATCAAACTGAAATGGCTGTTGCAAACACCAAAATATTTAGAACTAAAAATGATGAAGATTAATAGGGGTGCCCAAACTTTTTCATAGGACTGTAAGTGTATCACAAGAAAAGAAAGCTGGCAAGTGAAGGGTACTACCTTTAATCCCGAGGTTATACATTGCAGATAAACTGCATTTTTGTTGCAGATTCTTGTATGTTTTTGAAGCCAAAAAGTGACTTTCCAAAGGAACTGAAAATGTAAAGAAATCACCTATACTTCTCTTGCTTGCTTATGCTAAATCCCCTCCTGGCTTTGGGTGAAAAAGCAGCAAAAATATGCCAAAAAAAATTCCTCTATTATTCTGCAATGTTTGCCCTCAGCCCATCACTTATGGCATCTCCAGTAAACCCCTCGACCCTACACCCTACCTGTTGTTGGATGGAAAGGTGAATCACGAGTTGGCACTGCATTTGTTAGATATTCATGTGGATATGCCATAAGTTTTTAAGATTTTTTTTTTTTTTTAATTTTTTAATGTATTTGTTTTCTAATATACATATATTTAAAATCTTGCTTATGTAACTTCTGCTCATAACTTATACTATAGCTGGTAACCTGTTTCTGCACTATACAATAGTACAGCGTATGAACCAGTCAGACCTGTGTAATCCATCCATGAACTGACAAGAACTAAGCATGGTTGAATTTGCATGCATATAACATGAATACATTTCTTAAAGAGGACCTTTCACCATATCCGGGCACAGGCAGTGTTATATACTGCCAGAAAGCTGACAGTGCGCTGAATTCAGCGCACTGTCGGCTTTCCCGATCCGTGCCCGGTGTAAAGCGCTATCGGTCCCGGTACCGTAGCGCTTTACAGTCAGAAGGGCGTTTCTGACCATTAGCCAGAGACGTCCTTCTGCCTCGCGGCGCCAATCGCGCTGTACTGTGGAGCGGGGAGGAATGCCCCCTCCCGCTCCTGATAGTGCTCGTCTACGGACAAGCTGTGTGAGCAGAGGGAGGGGGCGTTCCTCCCCGCTCCACAGCACAGCGCGATTGGCGCCGCGAGGCAGAAGGACGTCTCTGGCTAATGGTCAGAAACGCCCTTCTGACCATAGAAGAGCTACGGTACCGGGCCGTAAGCTCTTCACACCGGGCACAGATCGGGAAAGCCGACAGTGCGCTGAATTCAGCGCACTGTCAGCTTTCTGGCAGTATATAGAACTGCCTGTGCCCGGATATGGTGAAAGGTCCTCTTTAAACTTAAAGTCAACAATCTCAGATGATGTTTTGTCATTTTGTTAATTGATGTGTTTATGTTTATTGTTATTTATTTATATGTGACCTAGGGAAGGGGATGAGTAAAATTTTATTTTTATTGTAACTTCTTAAATAAACCTTTATTAAATATATATTTTTAACTACAGGCAGGCTTCCATATCTACATTACTATGGAAGGCTCTCCAGATGCATGATCGTGACAAATGCTTTCCACACGCAGAAAAATACACGCTTCGGAAATGCTGTGATTTCCAAAACTGTTGCAGTGTTAGGGAATTACTAGGACAACAATTCCCCAGTAGCTGCTGAACCCTGGAGAAAGGGGCATAAGAGACAGTGAGCCCTGGTCTGAAACCCCCCACTGTCCCTTCCTGCTTGCCAGTCCTAGCCTAATTGATAGGTGACAACTTGCAAATGATCCCTTCCTATATACGTGACACAAAAAACGCAGACAAGACAAACAACAACAAAGGGAGGTCAGCAAGCCAAGGGTTCGGTAACAGTCGAGCAATGCAGTGTCAAAATCGAAATCCAGGGGGCGTGGCTAGGCATGCACGCGAGCGGACGCCTGTGATCTGAGCTCCGCTTCAGGCTCCGACATTCTCCGGTGCAATACCGTACAAAATGGGCAAAACTCGCTCCCAGAGGCATAGGGAGACTCCTCTTACCGATAACGTACAAAAAAGATGCGGGTCCGCAACACTAAGGTACGTATAAAATGACTTTATTCCATCGGATTAAAAATAGGTCGGAATGACCAGTAAAAATCCCTAAAGCAATCCCTTCGTCTAATATTACTTGAAGCGAATTTTTGAACTCTTTAGTTGGATCATGATCAAGTACTCGATAAGTACTAGTATCATTAAGGATACTCAAACAGCTTGTGATGTAATCCTGCAACTAAAGAGTTCAAAAATTCGCTTCAAGTAATATTAGACGAAGGGATTGCTTTAGGGATTTTTACTAAGACTGAAGTGGAGTTTCTTATTAATCCAACCCCTACCACTGCAACAATGTATGGTTTACCTAAAGTGCATAAAAATATTAAACCAATCCCGTTGCGCCCGATAATCTCCGGTCGAAATTCTCTCAACGAGAGATTGGGCAACTGGTTGGATCAGATTCTCCAACCTTTGGTCCACAGAACACCAGGCTATATTAAAGATAGCCGGGAAGTCCTTAGGACCTTCAAGGACTTTAGATGGACTGCAGAGATGTCATGGCTTTGCTGTGACGTCTGTGCACTTTATCCAAGCATCCCCCACAGGGAGGCCCTGGATTCGTTGGCAATACATTTGTACAAATACAGTACATACACTCCTAGTATGTGTGAATATGTCATTTCTGTCACTTCTTATTTACTCAGTCACAATTATTTTGTATTTTTGAATACTTTTTATTTACAGATCAAGGGGGCCCCTATGGGAGCCCCCTTCTCCCCTTCACTTGCCAATTTGTTTCTTTCAATATGGGAAGAGAAATTTATTTTCTCTCCAACAACTCCGTTTTTTGATTTCATTTTCTGGTATGGGCGCTACATTGATGATATACTGATTGTTTGGTATGGAGATGTAGCGCCCATACCAGACTTTATTTATTTTTTGAATAGTACTTGTGCAGGTTTAAATTTTACCCATTCACATGACACTGTTGCAGTTAATTTCTTGGATATCACGTTAAAGGGGTGTGTTACCTCTGGTCAGGTTCATACCACGCTGTACCGCAAACCCACATCAGGGAATGCGGTTCTCAAAGCAAACAGTTGTCATCCAGCTGCCACGATCCGGGGTGTCCCTGTGGGGGAATTACTACGTGCCAAAAGAGCATGCAGTTCGAAAGATGATTTTGATAGAGAAAAAAATCTGATAGTGGAACGCTTAAAAAATAGGGGGTATAAAGATGGTTGTTTAGATCAAGCCATCAAGAAAGTTGAATTGAGAGAGAGGGATAGTTTGTTTTCCCATAAAGTTATGGTTGATACTGACAACATGCCTATTGTATTTTCCACTAAATTCAGTCCTGAATTTGGCGAAATTAGGAAGATCATCCAAAAAAATTTAGCCATTTTGGAAATAGACCCGACGGTTAAGAATATATTAAAATCTGGAATACATTTTGTTCCTAGAAGGGGTATAACGTTGGGTAACGAATTGTCACCTAGTTTCCTGAATGTTGTTCCCCCCGAACAAAGTACATCCATTTTGGACTATGGTTTTTCCAAGTGTGGGCGTTTAAAATGTAGGAGTTGTCAGTATACAACGAACATCAAAACCCTTCGTAGTTTTGTTACTGATTTCCAAGTTTGTTATAAATCTGCTATGGACTGTAATTCGGATTACCTGATATATTGCATTAAATGTCTAGATTGTAATTTAGACTATGTAGGCAGTACATCACGCCCTGTAAAAGTTAGACTGTTAGAACATGTCAGAGATTGTAAAAAATTGGATTCTGAAAATATATCAGGGGCCTCAAGGCACTTTGCCAGAGTGCATAAAGGCTCTGTTAAATCCTTACAGTTCTGGGGCATTGAAAGAATACCTGAGAACCCCAGGGGTGGTAATAGGAAAAAAATATTACTCAAAAAAGAGGCTCTTTGGATACTTAGGTTTGGATGTCGTTCCCCTTCTGGGATGAATATTAAGACGGATCTTGCTTTAATTTACTGATCATTAGGTATCTATCGATTATATGTTTAGAGTTATAATTTAAAACATGTTATTTGCATAAAGCTTTTGGCGCCAGTTCAGATTGCCCGCGGTTTAAATGCGGTTTTAATGGTGTGATAATATCTACTAAGCCATTATTGATACTCACTAGCTCTTTATATGGGGCAGTAGGTCTCATATGGGTCTTTGGGTTATAGATGTGTCATTGGGTTAAACATTTAAGTTAATGTATCAACATCCCTTTTTTGTGTGTTACCATCCTATGGGACTAGGTCGTTTTTCATCATATACTGGTTTCCATTACTATACTATTTACTCTACTCACCTGTTCCCTTTGCTTGCTTATTGGTTGGCGATCGGTTGAATTCTATCTATACGGATGTACATTTCACTAGTATATAGCTAAAAAATTATTATTTACAGTACACCCGATTTTCATTGGTCAGCTTTAGTCACGTGACGCTTCTGATTGGATAGGGCGTGTCACGTGACTATGTAACAACATGGGAAGACGTTGCGTTACGTGATTACGCAACGGTATAAGACGACACTGTTATATTAGTTTTGCGATCTGGTGTTTCTCATTGTATCGGTGTTTGTTATTACTTTCTTATCATTACTTGATTAAGAATATGATATTTTGTTTATTTTGTTAAGAATGTGTAGATGTAACATATTGGAAACAGTTAGAGTTTGAACAAATCTTTATTGTGATGGAACAACCTTCTGCCTTTGAACAGGACGCATCAGGTGCATCTTATATAATCGAATGTTGACCCAATTAGATTGTAGTGGGTGGTGAGTTATGCATGTCTCTTTAGCTATTTATATGGGGAACGAACACTGACTGGTAGAGCTATGATTAAGGGGCACACCAGACCCCGAAACGCGTCAGACCTCGGCAGCATGTTGTTTTTTCACTTTTTCTAATCTTTTTTGCACTTGTCTTTGTACCAGCGCTCTGTCTGGATGGTCATTCCGACCTATTTTTAATCCGATGGAATAAAGTCATTTTATACGTACCTTAGTGTTGCGGACCCGCATCTTTTTTGTACGTTATCGGTAATACAGCTCCGTGGAGTCGGGAGGATGGGTCGTGCACCTAGGTAACGTTACATGGACTTAACGATCATTTCTTCTGAAGGGTGAGCTTACCTTGATACTTTTTTTCAAATTGTAGACTCCTCTTACCTCCGTGCACACGGAGAGCTCCATCCCGGACTTCTTCGCACCTCGTGGCGAACGGCGCGGGGCCTTGGACTCTGCGGCCTGTAGTGCTGGCGGGCCGCCATCTTCTTCCTCCTCTCTCCCTGCGTGCCAAGGACTGGAATATGGCGGCAGCTCTCTCCTCACTCCGGACCCACGCACGCTTGCTCCTGCACGCCCGGATCCCTCTGCTATGACATCGGGACTCCCTCAGGTACCGCAGCATCACACATCCTCTTCTAAGGGGAATACAGCCCTGGATGTGGCCGTTTCCCCAACTGCCTCCCAGCAGGGAGCAGAAACATTGGCACTGACTTTATTACCCGCCCAGGGTGAGGTGGCTGCAGGCACCCCTGGGTCTCTCCTACATACCCCCCCTCAATTGAGGCAGGTCACCCCCCCACATGCTGGCCCCCCGGATTCTGCTGACTGGGGTGCTAGCCCCCCGCACAAGAAGTCCTTCCTCCACACTCCACATCCTGCTCAGCGGAGCCCTCAGTCGCCCTCTGAGGATGCCTCCTCTGATGAAGATTTCTGGCCTCCTGAAACGTGTAAGAGACCCTCCCGGCCTGCTCCTACCACTGCGGCCTTGCGGGCGGATGCCCCCTCTTTTGTTTCACATCTCCCCCCCCCCGATGAAGCCGCTCTTACTTTACAGAAACACCCTGAGCTGCAAGCTCTGCTAACCCTGAGTAGGAGAGACATGGACAGTCTTGCTTCTGACCTTAAGTGCGCCTGGCGCCATGATCTGCGTGCTGTGAAATCTGATATTTCAGACCTGCAACAGCGGGTACAGGCCTTGGAGGACTTTAAATCTACAGCTTCTTCCTCTATTGATAATCTGCAACAGGATTCTGATGCTCATTCTTCTCAGTTGCGCAACTTGATCTCCCATATGGATGACATTGAAAATCGTAATCGCCGCAACAATATACGTATACGCGGCCTCCCTGAGATGGCTGACATGGCTTCTACACTCACTGGATTATTTAATTCTCTACTTGGGCGCCCGCCTGACTCTCACATTGAAATGGACCGTGCTCATCGGGCGCTACGCCCTCGCAGTTCTGATAACTCTAGACCCCGAGATGTGATATGCAGGATCCATTTTTATGCTGTCAAAGAGGAGATTATGCAGAAGGTCCGCAACAGTCGCACTGTGCCCTTTGAAGGCCACGATTTGTCTATTTTCCCGGATCTTTCTAGATATACCCTGCGTCAACGCTCTGCCTTGAAGCCTCTTCTGTCCATCCTACAGGACCGTAAGATACCATACTGCTGGGGCTTCCCCTTCGCTCTTCAGGTTCGCCATCGGGACCGTATCCTTTCTCTGGCTCATCCAGCTGATCTACCGACCTTCCTCCGCGTCCTGAATCTTCCGCCTCTGCAGTTACCGGAATGGTCTTCACTCTTGGCTGATCCTAATCACACTGGTCCTCCTCGCTTACAATGGGATGCGGCTGATCATCGCCCGGTGGACCCACCCCGTTCCCAGAGATCCCAACGCGGACGGCGGTCCTCTTCGGCACGGTTGTTGCCTCCGTGACCTGTGCTTGCTGTCTTCCTTTTCACTGGCGGGATTCTTTTGCACTTCTGTTCCTTGGTTGTTCTGCAGTTATGTTGCGACTCTGATGTGACTGTTTTTGCCCATGTTCTTGTTTTTCATGTCTCCAGCATTGTTATTGCACCGTGTTTATTATCCTTTAGGCTCTGCTGCAAATTTCATGTGTCGGAGCCAGAGTACCTCTGCTCTGGATTGTTCTTTCTTTCTTCTTTTCTGACTCTCGACTTTTCTTCACCTATATTTCTCTCTTCCTTCTGATTGCTTTCTTTCTACCACACTTTGGCTTGCGTCTTGTCTTCTTCGTCCCCGCATAGTTTGGTCCCTGCAGTGCGGGGCCTGTTGGAGACCTGTGCTCCGGCCCTTTTAGTTCCCTCTGAGGGCGACCCCAGAGCCCTCTTCCTTTTCTTGTTTCCCCCCCCCCCTCCTGTTTTATCTGTTGCTCCTCTTGTCCTCTTCTGGTTGCATTATTCTGTTGGTTCGTCTCCCGTTTTTCCCTTCCTCTCCCCCTTAGGATGGCGGATATCTCTGTGTCATCTTTTAATGTTAAAGGTCTTAATGTTCCGGAGAAACGCTCGCAAATTCTGTATGATGCCCATAAGCGCAAAGTGCAGATTCTGTGCCTCCAGGAGACACATTTTCTGTCTGAACGTGTTCCGGTGATCAAGAATCGGTACTTTCCGCTTTGGTTCCACAGTAGTAGCCAACAAAGTAAGGTCAGGGGTGTAGCTGTCTTTTTTCATAAGAATTTGCCGATCAAAGTCCTAGATTCTTTGTCTGATGTAAATGCCAGGTACTTATTTTTGATCTGCGAAATTTCTGGGGTGATGTACACTATAGCTAATATATATGCCCCTAATACTGATCAGGTCCCTTTTCTCTTGTCTACTCTTGCGACCCTCCAAGATTTCGCCAAGGGTCATTTGATTGTGTGTGGGGACTTTAATCTTGCCCTCAATCCCTTATTGGATACTTCCTCGGGCAGGTCCCAGCTTTCCTATGGTGCTATTAATAAGGTTAGAAGATTCTTGAACTCTATGCTCTTGTGTGACGTCTGGCGCATCCTCCATCCTCTAGACAGGGACTATTCCTTTTTCTCTCCCCCGCATAATTCGTATAGTAGGATTGATTATGTCTTCCTCTCTCATGATCTCCTTTCGTTCGTGACTGCTTCCACAATTGACTTGACTTTCCTCTCTGATCATGCTCCTGTCTCTTGCTCTTTTCGCCCCCCGTCCTCGTGCCCTCGTTCTAATACCTGGAGACTGAACGAATCTCTGCTTCTTGATGTTCAATGCTTAGCTGATCTGAAACTCTCCACCTCTCACTTTCTTCAGGACCACGCGCACGATGTTACCTCTCCCCCTATCCAGTGGGAGGCCCTGAAGTGTGTGCTTCGTGGGGTCCTGATGAAGCACGGGGCGCGCCTGAAGAGGGAGGCAGGTCTGAGACTTCGCTCGCTCTTGTCTGATCTAGCGTCCTTGGAGACCCAGCACAAGCAATCTCTTCAACAGTCGACGTTGGCCGCCTTAACGACCACACGTCAGGAAATAAAAGCTATGCTCGAGCACAGGCAGCAGAGGTTACGTCAATTGGGGCAGCGTTCTCTTTATGAATGGGGAAACAAGGCGGGGCGCCTTCTTGCGAGAGCTGTACGTGATCGCCGTTCCACCTCCCATGTTTTGGCCGTTAAGAAACCGTCGGGCGCCATTACGCATATTACGTCTGACATTGCCTCTGCTTTCTCGGATTATTATAGCTCCCTCTATTATCTCCCTCCTCCCGGCTCTTCTCCCTCTCCTTCACCTTCTGCTCTTACATTAGCGCAATATGTGGCGGCGACCGCTTTGCCATCCTTGTCACGTGATGACGCGGCTCTGCTTGAGGCCCCGTTCACGGATCAGGAATTGGAGGCGGGTATCTCATCTCTCCCAGGAGGTAAGAGCCCCGGCCCTGACGGCTACACGGCTCGGTTTTATAAAGCTCTTAAGGCCGAACTGCTCTTGCCTCTTCTACGCGCTTTCAACTCGGTTTCTTCTGATACGCCCTTCCCCTCCTCCTTTCTCCAAGCACACATTACCGTTTTACCTAAGGAGGGTAAAGATCATACCCTCTGTTCCAGCTATAGGCCCATCTCCCTTCTTAATACCGATGCAAAATTATATGCCAAACTGATAGCCAACCGACTCAGCCCGCACATGGGGGATCTTGTTCACCCGGATCAGGTTGGTTTTGTCCCCTGTAGGGAGGCTCGTGACAATACCCTGAAGGCCTTCTCCGCCATCCGTCATGCTCAGCGTTCACGTACGCCTATGTTACTTTTATCCCTGGACGCGGAGAAGGCCTTCGACAGGGTGGACTGGAGGTTCTTGGAGGCCACGCTTCTTCAATTAGGACTTGGCCCATCTATGCTTACTCGCATCCGAGCTCTCTATAACTCCCCTGTGGCTCGGGTTAGAGTTAATGGCTCTCCTCTCCTTTTGTTATCTATAATGGTACGCGTCAGGGCTGCCCTCTGTCCCCCCTATTATATGCCCTGGTCATGGAACATCTTTTGGTGGCGCTTAGGAAGAACCCTGATATTAATGGCCTGCAGACAGGAGACTTACACTTAAAAGTCTCCTGTCTGATGATGTCCTCCTCTTTGTCACACAGCCCCTTACGTCTCTTCCTTCTATTCTCAAAGAGATTGAACTTTACAGTTCTTATAGCAATTATAAGATAAATCTCTCTAAAAGCTCTACGCTTAATGTTTCCTTGTCTGCGACGGACCTTAGCTCTCTGCGAGCCTCTTTCCCTTTCCAATGGTCGCACAAGTCGATCCGATACCTGGGAGTTCAGCTTCCTAGTCTCCTCTCAGACACCTACTCATTAAACTTTCTTCCACTACTGCGCACGCTGCGATCTGATCTCGGTCGTTGGGACACTAAGGGTCTCTCCTGGTTGGGGCGCATCAACCTACTAAAAATGAACGTTCTCCCCCGTCTATTGTATCTTTTTCAAACGGTCCCCTGTATTCTCCCGGCGTCTTTTTTCGCAACGGTTAAACAGGCTTTTTGTAAGTTTATCTGGTCTTCTAAACCCCCTCGCATTGCTCGGAGTACTCTATCCCGGTCTAAGAAGAAAGGAGGCCTGGCGGTGCCTGACTGCTCGAAGTATTACCTTGCGGCAGTCGCCACGCGTATTCTTGATTGGCACCATTCGTCCCGCTCTAAGCTCTGGGTTGCCTTAGAAGAGTCTCTGAGCCCTATACCGCTCACGGCGCTCCCTTGGCTCCACAAGAAATTTTGGACAGACTGTAAACCCTATCTGCTCCCATTTGTTGCGAGTCAAACTATGGGTGTGTGTCGAATTTATAGTGGTATGCGATTGCTTTTCCGGAATGATGGCCCTCTGACTCCAGTCTCGGGCAACCCCGACTTTCCAGCAGCGTTTAATTCTTCTTTTCTGGGTCGCCCCCCTGTCCACCCTCTCCTTCGGCTCACGCATGTTACCTCTGCCTCTGCTCTCCTTCCTCGCTCGGATTTGTTGATTTTAGCCTCCAGACCGGACTCTGTGACTACCCATTGGCACTGTTCCCAACTATCCCATTTTTACTTATCCTTGAAGCGTTCACAAGAGGTTCATAGGCCACTTCTGCCCTTAGAGCGCCTCTGTCTCTCTGCTTCTCGGCCGGAACATACGGTCTCTCTTCTATACAACTCTCTGTTGGAGGGCCCGGAGGATGGCTTACCGCCTTTCGTTGGGGGGTGGGAGAGGGAGCTGGGGGTGGCATTCTCGCCGGGTGTGTGGTTATCAGCCTTCGAGATGTGTTACAAATTCTCTATCTCCTGTAAGGCTCAGGAGACCAACTATAAGATCCTCTCTAGGTGGTACAGGGTCCCGACTCTGCTCCACACCATCTTTCCAACCACCTCTGATAGGTGTTGGAGATGTCTCACCGACCGCGGCACGATGGCTCACATCTGGTGGGGGTGTCCTCTCCTTCGCCCTTTTTGGGATAGCGTGAGAGGGGTTATTCGTCAAGTGATGGGTGTTGTTTTGGAAGATGATCCAGCCCCTCTTCTTCTTTCCCTTTTCCCTCGTAAATTTCGGAAACCTATTCGCAAGTTATTGGGGTTTATGTTGGTGGCTGCACGTTCAGTCATCCCGAGGCTGTGGAAGTCCCAGTCCCCCCCCACGCTCCTTTCCTGGCTTAAAGAGTTCCTCCATATCCGCACAATGGAGGATATGCTGGCGATGCTTCGCCCTGATGACCGACTTCACCACCAGACCTGGCTATTGTGGAACATGTTCTATTACTCTTCAGATTTTCGTGCCCTTTTTCCCTCCTCACCCTTGTGAAGCCTACTTACTTCTTGCATTCTTTCCTACTATCCACTTTTCTGGTACTCGCATAGTTCCAGCTAGTGCTTTAGTATTGCGGATTACTGTTTTTTCTGTTTTGCTATTACAACATGTTATGACTTTTGTTACCCTTTCTTCTTCAGTTATCTGATTATCTGAAATGCATTGTTCATTGTAACTCTGCTGCGTCAGAGTCCGCCTCCCCCTTCCCCTGTTTTCCTTCCCTGACCTCCCTTTTTTTTCCCCTTTTTCTTTCCCACTGTTTCCCCGACTTTCCCTTCCCTTTCCTCCCTCCCCCTCCCTTTTGTAAAACCCTTGGAAAAACCCTTAATAAAAATTTTAATGTTAAAAAAAAAAATCGAAATCCAAAAAGCCAGAGGTCAAGAATCAGAATACACAAATAAACAGCAAGAGAAAAAGCCAGCACGCACAAAGCAATAGCAAGCAGCAATGTGAATGAGAGCCAAAAATAAATAGGGAGGAAGAACCTGCCCTGGAGTTGAAAGGTGGATAGGCTGTCAATCACAGGGCAAGGCTAAACTTAACTATTAGAGGAACAGAGGAAAATGAAGGTGAAGGCAGACGGGTGTGGTGGAAAATCAATTACAGAAATAGAGCCATGTTCACACAGTCCAACCAAAAACTCTAAGCAAGGAATGAAACTGAACATGCCTCCTGCACTGCAGCATGCGAGCAGAGGGTGACGCAGTGACCCAAACAGGCAGAGATGTTACATGCAGTTTTGGAAATCACAACATGTAAATTATACCTACGGAAAAGCTAGCTCCTTCCCAATAGGCATAATTGAAGCAGAAAGGTTTTGTCTGAGGACCTTCTGTGAAAAGCCCTGCAGGGCGCTGTGTGGGGCTTTAGCCTAAGTCACAAATGGACTTAAAACAAAAAGAAAAAAGTCAAAAGCGTGTGTGTTGGACTAACAGCAACACAGAAATATACATGCTGAGATTCACAAATGTCTTTCTGTAGAAATCTTATTTTCTTCTGATGTTTTATAAAAACTACAAAGTCTCTGGTGCAGAACAACAGTATGATGCCACTATGATGTCACTATGATGTCAGTTTATCACTTGGATAGGATGAGAATTAGTCCTTTAACAATTTATCATAATATTTCATCCCTCTTTTTGTCTCTGAGTGAGGGGAATACAAGCATATCCATGCTTGTAAGCACAGGTACAGAGCCCTTTTCCTGTAGTGACCGTTGCAGTTCACAACTGACCATTAGATTACTTTGGCACCTCTGTTCTTTAGGGAAGAGCTGTTCTGGTCTAATCCTCTCCACTCGTAGGGCCATTATTCTGACTGTCCATTCTAGATGTTGGTTTATAATTGAAAATCTTGTCAGATGACGTCCACCCTTGGATACTTTGTAGTGGGGCAGACTTTCTTTACAAACACACTGTAGACTCTGGTCTAAACTGTAGCTGGGGCATTGACAGTGTGGGACTGCCTCCCGGGAAGTGGATACACCTGATTTTTACACCACCTGGTATGGCAGGAAATGGTCCAGTGCGGAGGAACTGGAGGAGGTATATGGGTCCCGACTGGTGATGACTGCACACAGATCACATCTGCGCCCGGTCTCCGTTCATACAGGTTTCCGTTTCCTGCACAAAACAAAGTAGGAGACGGAAAGCTGCAGGACTCTTTCAGACTCATTCATTTGAATGGGTTTGAAAGATGTCCGGCCATGAGTGCCGGTGAGCGTTTTATGCTCTCCGCCGTGAAACCGTTTTTTTAAAACTGGACACAGAGTGGACATGCAGTACTCGGTGTCCGGTTTAAAGAAACCGGTTTCATGGCGGAAAGCATAAAACGCTCACCGGCGCTCACGGCCGGACCCGGTCTGACAGGTTTCAGTCTTCTGCATGCAGAAAACGGAAACCTGAAAACGGAGTCCGGGCGCTAGTGTGAACCCAGCGTTACTGGACACACTTTTCTGGTCCATGTGCTAGGTGTGGATCTGGCCTGCCTACAAAGATCAACATTGGTAGAAGGAATAGAGCGGTGTTGCTCACTTGAAACTACCACCAATTCTATTTTGCCTGGTATCATTTTTTCATGGCTAATTTCCTACTTGCAGATCTTGCAACTTGCTATTGATTTGAAATTTGATAATGTACAATATATATTCCCATATGTGAGATGACTGCATGTAGATGCTGCTGCCAATGCCAGTAACAGGGGAAATGTGTCTGCCTGTGCCATTACCCAAGCTTGCCTTAGATTTAGTCAAGGCAGGCCTTTTGGATGTTAGGATTGCGCATTGTGTGAAAGCCATACTATTGCAGCTGCCACCATCCTCTTCCTCTGTTGTCATCCTGTCCCGTTTGATAATTCTTATCTGTAATATAATCATCATCAAATTCAGTAATTTCGTTATCGTTCCCACTTTTTTGTAACTCATCATGTCAATTGGATTCCTCAATGCCTTCACAATTCCGAATAGATTTACTTGGTGCCCCCACCAGCATGACTACCAGTAGCTCACCCCAGTGCCACTATTACCTCCACCAGCACTCATGTCTTCTACCTATAACTCTTCTACATCCAAAAAACACTGTTTTCATTCAACTAATCAAGAAGATAAAGAAGAGGAAGTCCTGGGCTATGAGGAATATCTCTTTCAGAAGATGCCACATGACAACTAGAGAATGGGAACTGTGAAAATAAAGAACATATGGTTGACAATACAGAAAACATCGTAAATTACATATTGAAGGTACAAGGAGGAGTAACACATAGAACCCGGACTCAACATTTGTATTTTACTGCCTTCAAAATTTTTTTTCTCCAGGAAGTACGACAATACTTTAGCTACTTGAGGGGTTATCAAGATCGGAAGTAGTGTTGCTGTTGCAACCCACATTCTTATTGTTAGTGCTTGCATGAATGCTTCCACTCTTGATTCCTACTGCCTGTCCCCTTCTCTGAATTTTCAGTCATTTTACTACACACTGCTTAATTATAATAGTGATTGTCAACAATTCTGGCACTCTGTTTATGTCATTTTTTATTTTTATTTTTTAACAAAAAACAATTTCAAGAAAAAATACCTGTTTTTTTGTTGTTGTTTTTTGTTGTTATGATGGCGGCAACTTGTATGTTTATTGGGTAACAAAATAAAGACACCTTAATAAAAATATTTTTCAGATTAACACAGACTGCATCACTGTTTTGCCATTAAACTGGCAGGAGTTTGTACATATATTGGGTAACAAATAAAAACTGTAATAAATGTAGATTTTTCAGATTAGAACAGCACAGTGCTTTGCTGCCAGGATGGAAATTTGTATGTATTTAGCAAAAAAAATGTATATTTGCCCCAAAAAACCCTAAAAATATTTTTCACTAACAGGACAAACTTTGTCAGTAAGACCTAAGGCTCCATGTTGCAAAAATGCCTCATTTTACAGTACTTGCTAAGTGACTGAGATTCTGGCTAATACCATCCACGCACTGCAGCATAAAATCTGCAGTGGAAATTCTGAAATTTCAAAAACACAAGAGTTATCAATTATATCTACGGAAACAATGTAATTTTCTGTATTGGTATAATAGAAGCAGGATGTAGTGTTGTGTTTCCACTGTGGTATTTTTTTGGTTGCGGCTCGCTACGTGGTTCACATCTGCGTTTTGTAATCCATTCGGGGGGTCCGCATGGGGACACCCTGAACAGACTGTCGAATGCATTTGCAAGCGGTGTGCAGTGAAAGCACATGAATCCCCATAGACTATAATGGGGTTCGTGTGCTTGCCGCAAGATCTCCGCACTAGTCATACAGACAGGAAAGTAGATTGTGAAGTACTTTCCTGTCCGCATGTTTTCTGCGGTGATCTCGCAGCAAGCACACGGACCCCATTATAGTCTATGCGTTCAGTAGTCCATTCGGGAGGGTCCCCATGCGGACTCCCCTGAACAGATTACCGACGCAGATGTGAATGAGGCCTTAGCCTAAAAGCATTATAAGACACTCTGTGGAGGGGGGGCGGAGCTTGACCGTCTAGCGAGGTGGACGCATGAGCCTGTAGCTCCACGTCGTAGAGGCAGAAAGAGAGCCCACCAGCCGTTTTCCCGTCGCCAGCATGGTCAGAACGGGCAAAGAGAAAGGTGGTGAAGCCCTTGCCACCCCGAAAATGGCACGCCAGCAGCTAGACTTACAGCGGTTTGCCCGAAAACAGAGCCCGCATCACAGCGTGAATACTCACAAGATGGCGCCGGATGGCGCGAACACAGGGTCAGCCGCGACGTCAGACCAGGAGAGTGGAGGTGAGGAAGACAGTGATGTGAGCCAGGATGCATCAATTTCTAGGTCTTTCTTGAAAAAGGCTCTGAATCGTGCCCTGGCCCAAGCCTTACAGCCAGTGAGGGCTGACCTGGCTGATATAAAAGCCGAATTAACTACTGTGAATACTAGAGTGGATACAGTAGAGGAGACCTGCTCAACTTTATCAAAGCATGCTGCGTTTTTGGCCTCCACTCTCTCCTCACAGAAAGAACAAATTGATAGGACCCTTACTCTCTTGGAGGACCAGGAGAATAGGGGGAGAAGGAGAAATGTCCGTATCAAAGGTTTGCCGGAGGATGTGGAACAAATAGACCTGAATGATAAGGTAACCGCCATCTTTACTGATTTACTAGGCCCCGACCGAGCCTCCTCGATGGTGATTGAGAGAGCACATAGGGCCCTCAGACCTAAGCCGAAACCCTCAGACCCCCCTAGAGACGTAATCTGCAGTTTGCTTTCCTTTCTGGATGCCAAGGACATTCTTGCTGCAGCTAGAGCTAAAAATGATTATACATTTGAGTCTTATAAGCTTACCTTCTACCAGGACTTGGCTCCCTCCACTCTGGCAAAACGCCGACAACTTCGCCCGTTGCTAGATACTCTCCGCCAAATGAACATCCCCTATGCTTGGTTATATCCTTTTGGTCTCTCGATCCATCATAAGGGCAGGAGACTGACGATCCAGACACCAACTGATTTGCCTTATGTTTGGGAACAACTGAATATTGCCCCGCTGGACATCCCGTCCTGGATGCCTACCCCTGACTTGGCAGACCTGCCGGACTTACCTCCCGCTGCGACCTGGAAGAAACCCAGAAGGGCTAAGTCCCCGAAATCCAAGAGGGCCCTACATCATGCTTTGCTTTCCCCGTGAAGACCATTCCCTCGCTTAGGGTATACCACCCTCCCCTGCTCCTGAAACCTTTATCTGCAATGTGGCCACCGTGACATTCTTATCTTATGATGGCGGCCATCTCGCTAGTTGGCCGCGGACTTTATTTACCTCCTTACATAATTTGCCTAGTTAGCTGTGGGCGGTATGGCTAATATCTAGAGTTATATTGATGCTGTTCTTCTCGGTAGGGGGAGGACGGGTGACTCAAATGTTTTTTCATATTGCTATTGTGAGGAAAACGTTACTTTGATTTTTTTACTTGAATTCATGTGGGCGCTCTTCTTTCTTTCTGCCTTATGTTATCAAGTTCTTTTTTCTCCTCAAGTGGTCAATATCTTGGTACACTGTGGTGATACCTCTCTGTTGACCTGGTCCCCTCTGACTAGGGAACCTTTCTTTTTGTAGCAGTGTCCTTACAGGCTCGGACACTTATAGCGTGCACTTGATTAGTTCTTACCTTGCTAAATCAAAAGTTTACTTGTTTAGCTTTGTGTATATTTGTTACTAATTGTCTTTGTGTCTTTTTCCCAGAGTTCTTTTTTACCCCATTCACCTGCCTGTTCTTTCCTCTACCTATCTTTTATCTTCTACTCTCTCTTTCTTCTTTGGATGGCTGCGGGTAGTTCTACTGGAGCCCACCACAAGATGGCAGTGGCAACGATATCTACTCTCAATGCTCATGGCCTAAATTCCCCGGAGAAGAGGCATGGAGTTCAGATTTTGCTCCGAAAAGCGCAGACTAAGATCCTCTTCCTGCAGGAAACCCACTTCAAGAGAGGTAAAATTCCTAAACTTCCAACCAACTATTTTGCTCAGTGGTTTCATAATCCCAGTGATTCCAGTGCCTCTAGAGGCGTTTCCATAGCTCTACATCACTCTATTCCGTTTAAGTGTGAACACCGTTTCGCAGACTCAGAGGGCAGAGTTTTATTCCTAAAAGGGAAAATTGCTTCGGACGTATATACTCTTGTAAATCTATACGTACCCACCACAGGCCAAGTGAACTGGTTGGTCAAGACCTTTGAATCTTTACAATTATTTGCAGAAGGGGTGATTGTGTTGGGGACAGATTTAAACTTGACCCTGAACCCCCTCTTGGACTCCTCTTCTATGAGATCTCAAACCTCGCAAAGAGCCCTGCGCAAAGTATATAACCTATTGCAATCCTTGTCTCTGGTAGACGTATGGAGAACGCAACACCCTACGACAAAGGACTTTACCTTTTACTCGAACCCTAGAGCTTCATATCAGAGGTTGGACTATATTTTTGTTTCAAGGAAACTTCTGAATTTTTGCAGAAAATCTGTCATAGGCCAGATATCCGTATCAGACCATGCCCCAGTACATTGTAATTTACTGTTAGCACCAATTCCCCGAACAGATATGACTTGGAGACTAAATGAAAGGTTGCTAGACTCCGGAGAGACTAGGGACTACATTTCTAAACACCTTGCCGAATTTTTCCAAATAAACTCAACTCCTGATGTGAGCCCGACGGTGGTGTGGGAGACACACAAACACTACATTAGAGGTCTTCTAATTTCCCAAGGCGCCAAGCAAAAAAGGCAGCAACAACAACATATAGATTCCCTGCTCCAACAGATAGCGAGTATAGAGAGCCTCCACAAGAGATCGCAGTTGGAGTCTTGGTAGCTTCTCTGTAGTCTTGGTAGCTTCTCTGAAGAGATCCCTTCCTTTTTCTTGGTCTGCTTCTCATATTAAATACCTAGGGGTCTATATCCCAAGTTACTAGCCCTTAGGTTAGAGCTTAGAGATATTCTATCTGTGAAGGCATCAAAACACTTGTTAAATTATAAGCAGATGTTATACGCCCATGGAAACAAAGGAGGTCGCATGATGACTTCCCTTATAAAAAAGGCACAATCCAGAACGTTCATCTCTTCTATTAAAGACAACTTAGGTGATGTAGTCTCCTCAACACCAAAAATTGCAGAAGCTTTTAGATCCTTTTATACGAACCTGTATAACCTTAATGCTGTTGCTCCTGATCACGCTCCTGAGTCTAGACGGTCAGCTATAAAAGAATTCTTAGCTCCACTTAAACTTCCTAGTTTAGATCCAGATAAGGCGGAAGAATTGCTTGATCCGATATCTGAATCGGAAGTAAAGTCTGTGATTAACACTTTCCCCATGCATAAGAGCCCTGGACCTGATGGCTATTCATTGATATATTATAAGTTGTTCTTACAAAACCTTCTATCCCCTCTCACGAGATCTTTGAATGCTACCCTACAAGGTTGTAGTCTTCCATCACAGGCGCTGGAGGCACACGTTACTTTGATTGCCAAGGAGGGAAGGGACCCACAATGTTGCAAAAATTACCGTCCAATATCGCTCCTGAACTTGGACTTGAAGTTCTGGGCAAAATTGCTTTCATTACGCCTTAAGCCCCTTCTGCCGTCTTTGATTCATGATGAACAAGTAGGATTTATTAAATCGAGAGAAGGTAGACAAAATTCAACTCGATTATTACATGCTTTGCGGTTTGCAGCAGACTCCTCTATCCCACTAGTCCTTCTCGGCTTAGATGCCGAAAAGGCGTTTGATAGAATTAACTGGGACTTTATGACACTGACCCTAGAGAAGTTCGGCTTTCCACCGGAATTCATTTCGGCCGTTTTATCCCTTTATAACGGGCCGAGCGCACGTATTAAAGTGAATGGTACCTTATCCTCTCCCTTCCAAATCTCAAACGGAACTCGGCAGGGTTGCCCCCTCTCACCCGCCTTGTTCATCCTGTCCCTTGAACCTTTTCTACAGACAATTAGGGAACACCCTTCAATTCATGGCCTGCAATTCGATAGATGCTCCCTTCACTCCTTGGCATTCGCCGACGATGTGCTGCTACTCCTAACTGAACCTGAGGAAAGCCTCCGCTCGGTTTTGCATGTTATTGAGACTTATGGTGAGTTGTCTTACTATAAAGTGAATCTAGATAAATGTGAGATCCTTAATGTCTCCCTCCCAATGCAACAAGTAGCTTCTCTGAAGAGATCCCTTCCTTTTTCTTGGTCTGCTTCTCATATTAAATACCTAGGGGTCTATATCCCAAGTTTACTTACAGATGTTTTCAAGTTAAATTACGAAACACTTATACAAGAAGTACGCAGACTTTTGAAGAAATATGACATACCATGCATCTCATGGTTTGGGAGACGCAGCTTGTTGAATACCTATATTACCCCAAAGATAACCTATGTCCTCCGGATGCTACCTGTCAAACTTCCCAACTCGTTTTTTAGAACCATACGGTCCATTTTCTCTAAATTTTTGTGGAGAGGAAAGAGACCTCGATTAGCTTATTCAGCACTCTCTAGAAGGAAATCTGAGGGTGGCATAAATCTCCCAGACATACAGAAACTGTACGAGACCATTCAACTCCAATTTTGGATGGAAATGACGCCTGCACCTCGGGAGTCTACGCTCAGAGACATACTGCGCTCCACCTATGGCAATACTTTGCTCAAGGCGTTGTGGCTTCCATCTACCTCTTTGACCGCTAGAGTTATGGCACTTAATAAGTCTGATTTGCTGCTGGGGGGTGCCATTCATGCATGGGACTTAGTACAACTGACTGCTGCTCCACCCCCATCCCTCTGCTTACCAGCAGGCCTGATACCTCATCTGATTCCAGACATCCTTCACCCTATTGCGGATTTCTGGGACCTACTTTTGCATATTCCGTTAGCAGATTTCTTTGACGGAGAAGGTTTACCCTCGCCTGAAGCGGTTGCAAACTTAGCAGCTCTTGCCCAGCATAAAGGATCGCTTACTTTTCTGCACTTCTCCCACTATGCGAAATGCAAACAGAAGTTTGAGAGTCTCTTTGAGTGGAAACGCAGCCCTACTTACCTTGAACAGCTCCACTTTCAGGCAGATCCTTCTAAATTCAAGATGTCTCTTCTTCTGAACAAGGTTGTTCGTCTTCCGTCTGCTACGAAACCTTTTTTCCTCCTTAGTTGGGAGAGGGATCTTGAGTTAACACTGACCTCTGAACAGCTTAAAATTGTGATGGACAGATCGTGTGGTACCTCAACGTGTGTTCGAATACAGGAGACACATTACAAGCTTCTCACACGCTGGTACCGATCACCGGCGTGGTTAAATGCTCATAATTTGATTGATTCTGCAGTCTGCTGGAGATGCAAAAGAGACACAGGCACGCTGCTACACATCTGGTGGACTTGCTCAAATATCCGACCGTTTTGAGAGGAGGTGGAGGTCAAGATAAGATCCTTGGGTTTTCAGAACTTTAAAATTACGCCGGCTCTTGTTGTTTTCTTCCTCCCGATACCAGACATACCTGCTAGGTCGCAACGTTTGATTTATCACCTGCTCTCGGCTGCCAAGGCACTAATACCCCCCCTGTGGAAACAGACTGAGTCCCCCTCTCTCTCTCACTGGCTCGCTAAAGTGGATCAAATAGCTAAGTTTGAAGAACTGTTGAGCTGGTCCCGTAGAAACAGAAAGTCATATCTTGCCCTCTGGTCGCCATGGCTGGACAATAGATGATTACGCTAAGCCAATTTTTTGGATGCCCGCAGTCACCCATTCTATTTCACCTCTCTGCCACTCTTTCTGCCCCTTCATTTTCTCCTTTCTTCCTTTCTCTCTTTCTTTCCTTTCTTTTTTTTTTTTTTTTTTTCTCTTGTCCATGTGTTAGTGATGTCTGTATCTGTGTACCCCCCCCTCCTCTCCTCCCTCCCACCCTCCCCTCTTCTTGTCTCTTCCCTACCCTACCTTTCCTTCCCTCCACCTCCCCCCCCTCCCCACCCCCCCCCTCCCCTATCCTCTTCAAAACCAAAAAACATGTAAAAATTGTTTATTGACATTTATGATGCTGTTTGCTTTGATGTTTTTTGCAAGTTGTACCTCCGCATCATCTTGCTTTATGGAGCTGCGACTCCGCTGAACCTAAGGTACTCTGCTTTTGTTTATTTCTTTGTTATTCTGCCAATAAACTTAAAATATATAAAAAAAAAAAAAGACACTCTGTGGAGAATCACAGATCAAACTGTTCTATTGCAAAACAGACTTAGACAATTAGATTTTTGGCAATAAAAAGGTTAACTGTCCAGTGTCTGTACTGTCAGGCTCACAGCACATTGCAGACATTATTATCTATCTATTTATTTCACTGTCTGCCTGTAATTCATTAAATCTGACTAAACATTGTTCTACTTCTCCTACTACTATGATTCTCTAGCTCTATTTGCAAGTTTTGCTGCTGTCATTACTTTGGATCATGCAGTGATGAATAATACCTCTGTCCCTAGCTTGGTTATCACTAAAATGCCATGTCTTCCTGCCCACAGTATCTTATATACTGTTTGTGACATCAGCACTGTAATTTGTCCACCCACCATTGATTATGGGCTGGGGGGCTCTCGTGTCAGGTGATGCCAGGACGTCACACACGTGTCTTTTCTGTATTGTTCCTGCACAATCCATGTTGTGCAGTTATTCTAGTTCATCCAGGACAAAGTATTCAGTGTATTTGTATTTGGGGCAAGCTGGTCACAGACCAAATCAGATTGCCCATCTCTATTTATTACTAGTAGAGATGAGTGAGTAGTGTTCGATCGAGTAGATGTTCGATCGAATACTACGGTATTCAAAATACTCGTATTCGATCGAACACTACTAGCTGTTCGAAGTTTAAGGTTCGATGCAGAACCAGCGTTGATTGGCAGAATGCTATACATTCTGCCAATCAACGCTGGTTCTTCTCTTACCTTTAGAAGTCTTCTACGTGCAGCGTCCCCGTGGCGTCTTCTGGCTGGAATTCACTCTGCCTAGGCATCCAGCCTAGGCAGAGCCGACTGCGCATGCGCGTGCATGCCCTCACATGTGCAGACGGTTCCGCTGAGGCATCGAGCCGGGCCCGATACCTAGGCAGAGTGAATTCCAGCCGGAAGAAGACGCGGGGGCGCTGCGCCGGGAGAAGACTTCAAGGAGAATCCAGCCCGACCGTCACTCGTGGACTTGGTAAGTATAATTTTATCGAGTTTTACCTACCCCTGAAACAAGAATTTCCCCCCATAGACTATAATGGGGTTCGAAATCCATTCGAACAATCGAACAGTGTGCGGCTGTTCGAACCGGATTTCGAACCTCGGACATTTTAGTGTTCGCTCATCTCTAATTACTAGTAGACAAATTGGTCCCTTGGGGGTCCCGTTTATTACCTATGAGGAGGTCATCTGAAGAGTCTGGTTCCTCTGCTTCCCCTACTGATGCTCCTACTCTTGGTGACATCACTGAATCCACTTTACTCAATGGACCAGTGATCCCAGTATAAGGGAATAAGAGACGTCAGTGATAGTTGAAGCGGCTGCATGGAAGACAGAGAAAGAAAAGTCCTGGCTTCCTCCTTCTATCTGCTGGGCTCCAGGGACCTGGCTGTAAATTAGTAATAAAGCATAAATAGTGCAGGGAAGACTATTATTAGTTAATTCCTATAAAAAAAAAGTTAGTCAGTGAGATATATGTACTTCAAAATGGTGCCATTAAACCCTACAACTTGTCTAGTTTCTTTGCTTGTTGCAAGAAAACATTTCTTCAGATTTGAAGTTTGATATTGACTTTTCTAATTTATTTATTTGTAGGGCAGGGTGTGGTGCCGTCCATGAATAGCACGGACCTCATACATGGATGGATGAATGAGCATTTGGGGTCCATTCATATCATGTTTTTTTTTGCATCTCTTTAGTGCGTACGTTCAACACTATTGCTAAAAATGAATACAAATGCAAATGGAAGGGCATTCATTTCAGGATAGAATTCGGTTATAGAAAAAGAAGTGGTCTGCTGCTGTCTGTTTTTCTTCTACCAAACACAAAGGCGCGGTAGACGGAGCTTTTTGTACATGATAAAAGAAAAACATGGAAATATTGAAAATGCAAAGAATAGATAAACTGGGTCCATAATTTTGTCGCACATAATACACGGCACTACTGGAGACATTGAGGTTCAACTTCTCCCTGTTTTGTCTCGCCATACATATCACTGATGAACATATACTGTAAGCGTGTTGACTTACTAGTTAAATATGACTTACATGTCAGGATACTTTCTATATTTATGATAATGACAGGTCCTAATAACAACGCGATGTCTCACTTCTGAATGTTAATGAAGCCCAAGAAATACTCCAGAAGTTTATAAAAAATAGAATTTCATATTCTCGCTATGTATCATGATTGTAAAAAGTAAGTAAAACTGTTTTATGGCTCTTCTCACCTCACCTAATACACTTTGTTTCGGAGAGTTAGATTAAGTACCTAAGGCTTTCAAAATGAATTTCAGATGTCTCCATAAATCTAATGGGGGCAAACACATTATGTTTCTATGCTTTTAATGAATTAATTGGCTGGCGGTTTTCAAGCTCGTTGGATGAATGGGAACACAGAGGGAAAATGTATGGTCTTTGCAGAGAGAGTTTATCTTCCAAAACATTCATACTTTCAGAAGCATTTAGAAAATGGAAAAGGTGTTTGAAACACTGCAATGGTAAAAGCCAAGTAAACTTCATAAGTAACTTTTGCCTACCAAAATTTACATAGAATTATTTTTGTAACTGGAAATGAATCTACTAGAGATGAGCGAGTACTATTCGAAATGGTAGTTTCGAATAGCACCCACCCATAGGAATGAATGGAAGTCGCTGCAACGCAGACTTTGCTGGCGGCCAGCCGCTTAACCCCCTGCGTGCCTTCTGCGTCCATTCATTCCTATAGGTACGTATTATTCGAAACGGGAGTTTCGAATAGTACTCTCTCATCTCTAGAATCTACAGTATCTGATATGATGACCAAAAAATATATATATGCAGAAAATGCTGCCTTTATTTCAGTTTCAAGACATTAGACATTGTGAAATGCCTATGAATTTGATGTGGATTGATGGCTCTTGACCATGACTACTATCATTACAATATGTAAGTGCTATTGCCTTGTGCGTGCTGGCTTTTCTCTTGCTGTTTGTTCTTGTGTTCTGATTCTTGACCTTTGGCTTTCCCTATAGACTACTCTTTTGGATATTGATTTTGGTACTGCATTGCTCGACTGTTACTGACCCCTGGCTAGCTGACCTCCCTTGTTGTTGTTTGTCTTGTCTGTGTTTTGTGTGTCACAAATTTAGGAAGGGTTTTGTCGTCCAGATGTTGACTATTACCTAGGATAGGACCGGCAAGCAGGAAGGGACAGTGGGGGTTTCAGACCAGGGCTCACTGTCTCTTGTGCCCCTTCCTGCAAGGTTCATCTACAGCACTGGGGAACTGCTGTCTAGCACTTCCCTAACAGTAAGGCAACTTGAAATTCACAAGTGCATTACAAGCATTGAAATCGGAATCAAGATAGTGTTTATAACTGAACAAGGTGAAAAAGTTTCCTCCGAGTTTATCCTGTAGCCAGAAAAACTGATTGAAGGGCTCCAGCCCTTGCAGGGGCCCCCTGTCGGTGGAATACTTTCCCTATTAATATACGGAAAGTATATGTCTGAAGGATGTGTAGCTGCAGCATCGGCTAGTATATTGCAGCCAGCACTGGAGCTGTAGCTATTTCTAGAGGGCTCTCCACTCAGTGCTCTCAGGAGGCTTCACCCCCCCCCTTCTCTGGCTGTCCTCTTCCCACCAATGAGAGGGTTAGGAGAGCCCAGGAGGCGGGGCTTATCGTTATATAGAAGATGGACCCTGCCGAGATCCTGCTGTCTGCATAGTGCATAGAAGAGAAGGAGGAGAGCACAGCTCAGCAAAGTGAAAGTAAAAAAATGAAAACACCAGGTACTTGCTGGAGTAGTAATATCAGGCATTTGGGATGATTAATTTAGTTTTAGGAACTCCATGTGCCTCACATTAATGTCAATTAACCCCCTTATGTCACTCACATTAACCCTTGTATGCTTCACATAAGGGTTACTAGTATGTGAGATATATGGGGGTACTAATAATGAAGATACCTTATTATTACCTCCATATGTCTCACATATTAGTAACTCTTATGTGAAGCACATTAGTAACTCTTATGTGAGGGAAATGAGGGGGTTAACTGCTCTTAATATGGGGCACATGGAGTTTCTAAACTGTAATGCACAGAACCATTCTTTTTATCCTCAATTGTGGATAAAATTATGGACTATTATATTTCAATACTGCCGTTGTCTTTGCGGCTGTTTGTCCGGGCCAAATTGAAGACGTGCAAATTATGTTGTAGGTTCTACATCTGTCCTATACCTAGACATGTCCTCAGAAATGGGTGGTATTATATACCACCATAAAGATGCAGTGCACAGAATTCACTGCACTTCCAGCTTTCACGGTATGTGCCCCTGTGCTGGAGATATTGCTGCTATTAATTTCGCCAGCAATATCTCTCCACTCTCAGATGACCGGGTCTTATAGCTGAGCATCATTCCTGGGCTGTGAGGAACGCCTTCCTGACTGTATTCTTCCATAGCCTTGTACTGTCAGAGGGGCGTTTTCTACCACCCAGTGATGCCGCTAGACTAGAAGGCCCACCTTTCCAACAGTCGAGAGATATTGGTGCCGAAACTAACGGCACCAATATCTCCATCATGGCGAATACTGGAAAAGTTGGCACTGCACTGAACTCAGTCAGCTTTCTAGCAGTATATAATACCGCACATCTCTGAAGACATGAAAGTTCTCTTTAAATACACGTCATCTGCATCAGTTCTCTGGTTATCTAGGACCATTGTCCAACTAGCAGATGTGTAGTGTATGTCATTGTAAGCACTCACAAGTGAAGAGTACATGGCTCCTAGGAACAACCTGCTTTCTGAAGCTTACTATTACAGTGCAGGGCAGGAAGAGGTTAATTGCTGGCTGACATTATGAGGGGGCATCAGCAAATAATTGTAAAAGTATTTAGTCCTGGTATAGCGGTCAGCGGGTGATGTGACAGTATTTAGTCCTGGTATAGTGGTCAGTGCATGATGTGACAGTATTTAGTCCTGGTATAGTGGTCAGTGGGTGACATGATGGTATTTAGTCCTAGTATATCGGTCAGCGGGTGACGTGACAGTATTTAGTCCTTGTATGGCAGTCAGCTGGTGACGTGACAGTATTTAGTCCTGGTATAGTGGTCACCAGGTGAGATGGCAGTATTTAGTCCAGGTATAGCGGTCAGTGTCTGATGTGCCAGTATGTAGTCCTGGTATAGCAGTCAGCAGGTGATGTGACAGTATTTAGTCCTGGTATAGCGGTCAGTGTCTGATGTGCCAGTATGTAGTCCTGGTATAGCAGTCAGCAGGTGATGTGACAGTATTTAGTCCTGGTATAGCGGTCACCATGTGAGGTGACAGTATTTAGTCCTGATATAGCGGTCAGTGTCTGATGTGACAGTATTTAGTCCTGGTATAGCAGTCAGCAGGTGATGTGACAGTATTTAGTCCTGGTATAGCGGTCAACAAGTGAGGTGACAGTATTTAGTCCTGGTATAGTGGTCAGTGTCTGATGTGCCAGTATGTAGTCCTGGTATAGCAGTCAGCAAGGTGACGTGACAGTATTTAGTCCTGGTATAGCGGTCAGCGGGTGATGTGACAGTATTTAGTCCTGATATAGCGGTCAGTGTCTGATGTGACAGTATTTAGTCCTGGTATAGCAGTCAGTGTCTGATGTGACAGTATTTAGTCGTGGTATAGCGGTCAGCGGTTGATGTGACAGTATTTAGTCCTGGTATAGCGGTCAGCGGGTGATGTGACAGTATTTAGTCCTGATATAGTGGTCAGTGTCTGATGTGACATATTTAGTCCTGATATAGCGGTCAGTGTCTGATGTGACAGTATTTAGTCGTGGTATAGCGGTCAGCGGTTGATGTGACAGTATTTAGTCCTGGTATAGCGGTCTTATTTGACAACTTTGGATGTATATAAATATTTTTTAGTGTATAGAGAAGGGCATGTGCCTTGTTGCTTTTGCACCTGATCTTTGAAGATAAGGCACAGAAGTAATTAGTTTGCCTAGGCAAAAAAACCTTACAAATTTACAACCACTTAAAAAACATTAAGAACACCCCTGTAAGTACCAGTAATAGGCCTGCAGCACATTGAATTAACGGAATGTGACTACCGTATTTTTCGGACTATAAGACGCACTGGACTATAAGACGCACCTAGGTTTTAGAGGAGGAAAATAGGGAAAAAAAATTTTGACGCAAAAAATGGTAAAATATTTAATATATGGGAGTTGTAGTTTTGCAACAGCTGCAAGGCCACATTGACAGGTGACCCTGCAGCTGTACGGGGATGCATAGAGTGTTTTTTTTTGCGGGGCTAGATGTACTTTTTAGTTATACCATTTTGGGGAATGTCTATTGCTTAGATCACCTTGTATTGAAAAAAAAACCCGGTGGTTTATGATATATGATTTTCTACTTTTATATATATATTCTAGGGACAGGAGGTGATTTAGAACTTTTATTTATTTCATATTTTTAGTATATATTTTTAAAGCTTTTTTTTTTTTTTTTTTTTTTTTTACTGTTTTATTCCCCCCCTGGGGGCTTGAACCTGCGGTCACTTGATTGCAAGTCCCATAGATGGCAATACAACTGTATTGCCGTCTATGGGACATTCTGTCTATTAGTATTACGGCTGGTCATAGACCCAGCCGCAATACTAATATATAGCAGTGACAGGCCCGGGAGCCTCATTAGGCTCCCGGCTGTCACCCGAACAGGTCGGCTCTTGCGATATCGCCGCGCAGGAGCCGGCCTGCAACTTCACAGGTACGGGGCCGGTGGGGACCGGCCCCGGGGGAGAAGGGGCCACCGATACTGACCCGAGGTATAGACGCCAGCACAGGTGCCGGGGCCTGAGACATCGCTGCGCTCCTCTGCCCTGCATGAAGCCAGCGGCGGGGGGACGGAGGAGCGGAATAGCATCGCCCCTGCCGCTGCTGGCTTCATACAGGGCAGAGGAGCGCAGCGATGTCTCAGGCCCCGGCGTCTATCCCTTGCCGGCATCCGCCTCTCTATTACAGCGGATGCCAGACGCCACATTCGGACTATAAGACGCACCCTTCTTCTTTTGGGGGAAAAAAGTGCGTCTTATAGTCCGAAAAATACGGTATGTTGTATGTACAAGTGGGGCCCCACTGTCTAAAATCAGCCCTGTGTACAGGTTACCCATTATGGAATATTCACAAATCTTAGTAAAGTTGTGGGTGTTGAGGTAAATTTGTGAAAATTGTAGCAAAAACTCTGTTTGAAATTTTTAAAAAAACCTACAAAGTACAGCAATGTAGAGACTAATAGCATAAACACCAATCCAAAAAAAGGTCTGTAATGTAAAACTTAATGTTTAATAAATACCATGATAAAATCATATATAATAGTAATAATAAATTCTCCCAAAACCAAGGGCAGACAATAAAATACCAATTTAGACTCAGAACATGCTACATACGTAAAGTGAATATATTAAGACACGGCGGTGTTGTGAAGACATAAATAAAGCAAAATGTCTTACCGTAATTAAGCAGATAGATCTATGGAGTTCACAAGCCCATAACGGGTAAAAGAGTCCCATAGCTAGAGAGGTCCAAGGATGTAATGTAGACAAAATCATAGAGGGGGTAGATACACTCACCCTACAATAACATCCAGCAGAGACGGAACTAGCATGACCTTAAAAGGCCTAACTCGGGGTCACTGCCCTATCAGCATATACCCCGACTGGAACCTTACACTGAACTGGACAATTCCCTGGACAATTCTCTATATAGAAATATACAAAATAACAAACAATGGGTTAACAGACCCCTAATGTAATTGTCTGCCCTTGGTTTTGAGATAATTTATTATTACTATTATATATGATTTATTTATGGTATTTAGATTGCAGACCTTTTCTTGGATTTCTGAAAAAGACTATTTGGTCAAAATGTGTGAACAGAGCTCAACAGTAGAATTTCATGCAGGTGAAAATGAATAAGTTGACTAACTTTTTTCTTTAGCTTGCACCATACAGAGATTGAAAGTCATTGACTATTTGCTATATTTTATCCTCATTTAAGGTTGACATTTTCGACCTTAGTATTGAATGAGTATAGGGAATTATGCAAAAAGAAGACATTGCATTAAGCCCTTGAGCATCATTGAATGTTTTCCTTTGATTTCTTATTATTATTTTTTTTAAATGTAGATTGTGAGCCCTATCAGTATCAGTCTTTTTTGGAGAATGGGATGGAAATCCACGCAAACACGGGAAGAACAAACAAACTCCTTGCAGATGGTTTTTTTGCCCTTGGCGGGATTCGAACTGAGGACTCCAGTGCTGCAAGGCCACCGTGTGGCCCCCTTTCTATGATTTGCTCCTTAGTCTGTTGCTAAATTATTGTTTAATCTCTTTTGTTATTGTTTGGGGTAGTCAACGGGCAAAGGCTTCATATTCTTTTTAAGGAGTTTCATTGCTATTTTCTCAGGCATTCCTCTCAGCTAGTTTTCCACCTACTTGGAGAACAGAGAGCTAAAAAGTAATTTTTTCCCTTAGATCTATTTTGGTTCATATTAAAGATGCTCCAGTAAGTTCCATAAGCCTTGATAAAATGCCCTGCTTAAACTTGTATTTTTTCCCTCTTAGTTGTCTGTAAGAATGCATTAATTAGTAAGAAGATTTCAATCAAATAAAAAAATAAAGCAAATATAATACTAATTTATTGGGCAATTTCACGAGCCGAGCTATAATGTTTAGCTTTGTAGAGTTGTTTGTTTTTTTTTAGCTCATTTGTGTATTCTCAGAACAATAGCATTATAGCATTTTTGGAAGTTGCTTGTTGCACACAGTAAACTGTTTTACATGTTTTCCATATCAAGTAAAGATTAACCTAAGGATCTTTTGATGCCTAGGTCTGTATATCATCTTACGAAGAAAAACATCACAAAGTACTAACTTTCAAGGTTGCCCACCATCAGTAAAGATGTCTGTGTGCGAACAAAAGCCACATATAATGGTAATTAGAAATCAACACATTCCCAAGGTAGAATACCCCCTGTGAAAGCTATGTAACCAAATGCAATAAATTGAACAACCCCATAGCACGCTACAGGTCCTTGTTGATGAGCTGATCACAGGGGGTCCTTGAGTCAGTTTGCCATGAATTGCTGGGAAGCTATACTGGTGCGGCCTTAGTGAGAATTTGTGATAAAATAAAATCTTAAGCCAGAAATATCAATATGAGGATCAGAAATATAATAATCATTACTTGTTACAATTAGACATTGCATGGAAATCATCTCCAAAGAGAACCTGTCATGTAAGTTCTGCTGCCCTATCCAATGACTGGATATAATAAAGGGAAGCTAAGATCTGTGATGTAGGTTTATGTGATTTGGAATAGGATTTTTGAGTAAAAGGAGTGTAAATCTGAGAGGACTCCTAGAGACATAATAAGAGTCCTGATCACCCTACTCTCATAGGTTGACTGTCAACCATCCCTGTAATGCGTGCAAAGAAAATGTTGTTAATGCTACAGCTCTTGTGGGTAGGATAAGCAGGATTTTCAATGTCTCACCTAAGGGCTTGTTCACACAGAGATTTTTGGCAGCGGATTTCGATGTGCAATCTGCCTCAAAATCGGCAGAAAAACGTGACATGCCCCTTGTGGTGGTGAATTGTCCAAAAAGTTAAGTAAAGATTTGAAGGAGAAACAAACATCATAGTCCTCTGCAAACTTTATAAATAGTATCGCATAATACATATACATATTGATATACATTTTTACAAAAAGTCAAGTATAGCAATTCTATAAAGAGACAGACGCTGCAATGTCAGCGCACTGCATATGACATTAGAAGACACCTACTCTCTTTCTCAAGTATGATTGATACTATTGAAAATATTGGAAGCAGATCCCAACAATTCCAGGTATGAAGTTAGTAATAGTAGTGAATAGAGATGAGCAAACACCGTTGGATCAAATAGGTATTCGATTGAATATCAGGCTGTTTGAGGTATTCGTTCCCAATTGAATACCACGCGGCATATGCAGTAAAAATTTGTATCCCCTCCACCTTCCCTGGCGCTTTTTTTGCACCAATAATTGTGCAGGGGAGGTGGGACAGGAACTACGACAACGGAGGCATCGAAAAAAATTGAAAAAACCCATTGGCTGCCGAAAACATGTGACCTCCCATTCATAAGAACGGCTGCCGCCATATTCGTGTCATTTCGCAGTGAGAGATAGGGAGAGAAACATATCTGCTGAGGGCTAGATAGGCATTAGCTTCAGATAGGCAGGGAAAAACCGAAGAACAACAACATCTCTTCTCAGAGCTATATACATTGAGGCCACGGTCTTCGGTGGTGTGGAATTTTTTTAATGTATGTGCGGCGGACAAATATAGTGCGGTTTGCACACTCTGCAACTCCAAACTGTGTAGGGGCTATGAAAAGAGCAACCTTATGACCACTGGCATGCGCCGTCATTTGGAAGGCAAGCACTGGGCTCAGTGGCAGAGAGCAAACGCAGGACATTCATCATCCGGCATTGCCGCCACTGCCTCTCCCACTGTTGCCAGTGCAGTCCAGACCAGCAGCCAGGAAACCTTCACATCTCCCTCCACCACTTTGGAGACTTCTCCCTCATCCTCCCCTTTTCCTGCCTCAGCTCCTTCTCCTGCCTTAGCTCCTTCTCCTGTACCATCATGCGCCTCTTCACAGCAACCCACCCATCTCCCAGACTTTTGAGCACAGGCAAAAATACAGCGCTACCCACCCCCATGCACAAGCCTTAAACATGCACATCTCCAAAGTCCTGGCCCAGGAGATGTTGCCGTTCCGGCTTGTGGAAACTCAAGGGACATAAAAGTGAATTTTGGAAGGTCTTACCGCATCACACATCCACATCCACAATGACGGTTAAGGGTGGGGGCTTTTGGATTTCCCATTGCCTATTCCATCTATGGTTGTCATGGGCAACGTGATTTAAAGGGGTGCATGCTAATGTTTCTTTAGCTTAAATTTGGGTTTCTGTCCATCCATTTGGGGAAGGAAAGAAGGTTTCCAGGTATTTTCCCACTTTGATAGAGGTTGTTTTGAGTGTGGAAAGTGTGTAGTTGATAGGCTTTGATGGTGGGGTAAAACTGTGACTTGGGCGTGTTAGATGCCCCCAGGCATGCTTTCCCTGCTGTCCCAGTTGCATTGCAGAGGTGTTGGCATCATTTGCTGAGGTGTCATAGTGGACTTGGTGACCCTCCTGAGTTGAATGGTGGGTTCCCCTGAAACAAAGCATTTTTCCCCATAGACTATAATGGAGTTCGATATTTGATCGAATAGTCAAACATTGAGCGGCTATTCGAAACGAGTAACGAATGTCGAATATTTTACTGTTCACTCATCTCTAGAAGTGAACTCTCAAAAAACCAATGAAGACCATAATGTAGCCTGTATATCAGTTCGACTTTTTTTTTTATGTCAGAGATTCCTGGGTATGAATTTTTGCAAAAATGGACGTTTGCTAAAAGCAATTGCCATAACACAGCATCTATGGAGATGATGAAAGAAGCTTGAGTTCAGAACAGAGACTCTGGAATGGGGACAGGTAGGGGAGCTCTGCTATGATTTCCTGTATTCAGCTTCCAGAAAGCATAGAGATTCTGAAACATAGCCATTGCATAACAAATTAGAAACTTTTGTCTCAGAGCTTGCATTTTTAAGGCATTTTCATAACAGTCAATGGCAATTTCAATTGTTCTGCTGACATGTGGGCACAGAATGATGAGTATAGATCATTGTAACTGGGTATTGATAAGATATTTGTGTGTGAAGCTTTATATTTTTGTTTAGGGACATCACCAAGTCAATGCGATTGTAATATTCTCTCTCCGGTGATCCCACCAGAGACTTTGCTAGATTGAGCACAGCAGGAGAAAGCCCACTGACCTCATAAATAGTGGAAATGATTGCAAATCAGAATGCATGTACGTCTTTTCTCAGTAGGTATCTTCATCCCCCTACAAAGGAAACAATCATCTCTTTCAGATCATGTTTGCCCTTTCTCTTACATTTGTTTGACGATAGTATGGAAAAATGCTTTTTTTTCATAGCTGTTGCATTTCAGTTGTATAGAACCTAAGGCTCTGCCTACGAATGAAAATTACAATTGCTAGATAAAATACTTTTTTTTTGTATTTTCGAGATTTTAAGCTGGAATATACTAACTTGCAAAAGAAAACTCCTAAGCATATACTCTAAATTCCTCTGACTATAAATATTTCAAAATTATACTGATGTCATGCTGTTATATTTATCCACTCTGAGAGCACATACTGTAATATATATATATATATATATATATATATATATATACTGTATATATATATTTCCCTATTGTGGCCGGCTTGTCATCTCCTACATGTAGTGTCCCTGTCTGATAACGTACCTGATAAGTAAATCATGGCTGGGTTTCTGACCAAAGAAAGTTCCTGCATGCATGGTTGTATCCATTGCCAACAAATGAGGATAACAGTTGACATCACTAAGATGGTTAGACAAAATCTTTAACACTATGCAAAATTTTTCATTATTAATATTTGCAAGAATATTTAACTTTCAATTTCCTACAAATCTATATATAGCCAAATTCATGGGGAAATCCCTGGATACGACCCCATTTTGTGTTGTCACTTTATGTGGCAATAACGTTGAGATGTTTTAACTTAACCAAGTGATTTTGCCATTGCTTTCTCATGACACATTGTATTTTGTGTTAGTGGAAAACTTTGATCAATTTTTTTGCTTTTATTTGTAAAAAAAAATAGGAAATTTGAAAAAATGTGCACTTTTTCGCAATGTGAACTGCTCAGACAGTCATATCACCCAAATGCGTTAAAAATATTATTTACCATATCTCTGCTTTTTATTGGCATCAACTTTTAATCGTTCTTCAATCTATTTTGGACATTATAGAGCTTTCAAATCTAAGGCTGCATGCACACGGCGTTACGAGCGCTCCCATTGAAGTGAATGGGAAGTGTTTGGGAGCCGTCCGCAGCGCTTGTGTGTACGGCTGTGAATGAGTATTTTTACAAGCGCGGCGTAACTCCGTGTGCATGCAGCCTAACAGTAATTTCTGAAATTTACAAGAAAGTCTCCCAAACCCGTTTGTTAGGGATCACTTCAGTTCTAAAGAAGATTTTAAAAGCCTACATATTAGAAACCCCCGTAACTCACTCTATTTTCAAAATGGTACCCTTTAAATAATTAAAAATCACATATAGGAAGCTTGTTAACCCTTTAAGCATTTCACAAGAATTAACACAATATGAAGATGAAATTTATACATTTTATTTTTTTTTCTCAATAATATGTTAACATAGAACTAAAACTTACAAGGGGTTAAAGGAAAAATATCACTTTATCCCAAAATATTTTTTTTCGCAAAGGGTTAAATGAGAAATGCATACCAAAGTTCATTAAACAATTTCTCCTAAATAAAGCAATACTCTATTTGGGGTTGTAAACTGCCTTATGGCTACACAACAGTGTTGAGAATGGAAAGAGTGTCATTTGACTTTCGGAGAGCAGATTTTGCTGAAATCGTTTTCGGGTGCTATGCCACATTTGTAGAACCTCTAAAATACTAGCACAATTCTAGACAGAATTTATCTAGGAGTATATGGAGTATTTTGACTCCATGGCTGTTTCACAGATTTTATTAACACTTAGGCATGAAAATGAAAAATTACTTTTTTCCAGTTAGCATTAAATTTTTTATTTTCACAAGTGGTTAAAGGAGAAGAAGTACCCCACAGTTTGTTACACAATTACTCCTGAACTCGGCAATACCCCACATGTGGTCATAAACTCATGTATGGGTATATGGAAGTGCTCAGAATGGAAAGGGCAGAATGGATTTTGGATTTTGGAGGGCAGATTTTGCTGGGATAGTTTTTGGGTGTCACATGTCACATTTGCAGAGCCTTTAAAGCAATAGTACAATGGAAACTCCCAAAAAGTGAACTTATTTTGGAAAATACACAAACACCTCAAAAAATTTATTTATTTATTATAATGAACATTTTTACCCAAGAAATGCTTTTCAAAAAGAAATGTGCAGTGGATGATGCAAAATGAAATGTTTCCAGATCCCTGCTATTTCAGTGCCTGATATGGTATGCCCAGCTCATGCCACTGTGAAAGTTCAGCTATCTAGTTATAAGGCTATGTTTGCCAATTTTAGAATCGACCTACATGTGGCCCTAATCTTTTTCCTGCAAATATGACAGGGTTTAAAAGTGAAAAAACACTAATGCACATTTGAGGCCTAGTTTGGACATTTACATTGCACTGGGGGGCATTTTCTGAGTCCCGGGTATAAAATAAATAACTCACCACCAAAATATGACCCCATTTTAGAAACTAAACCACTCAAAGAGCCCAAAAATTCTTCGCAATTAAGGGATGCTTTGGTGTATTTTAAAAATGTGGGTTATCTATATAGTGGCCTTTATGGATAGATATCTCAGGGTTGGTGTCCAACATACTGGTTGGGTCTAATTTGATCTATTTACATGTCCTCTGATTATTGATTGTGACAGTAGTATATGGGTTTTATGTCTGCTATTTACCTATATTGTCTTTGGTTCCTTGGGAAGGGGGGTGTAATGGAAGAAAAGGATTGTTGTAGTTGTTTTTGTGAAAATTAAAAATTCTTCATGTGTGCAAGAATGCAGAATTAATAGATGTTTGGTGTCATTGGGTGTGAAGAGGAGTGCAGGAAAGAGGGGAATTATACACTTGTACAGCTAGTCTGTCTGGAGTCTAAGGTCTCCAAAAAGTTGTCTCTATAAAGGTAGGGTATAGTTTCTGTATAGCCTGAGCTCTTTATTAAGTGTCCAGTCTCTGGTCTGTATTAATGGATGGTTTGGTGTTAGGTCTAAATTTAGGGATTTTTGGTATACCAATTTTCTAAACCTTTACACAAAGACGCACCTAGGTTTTAGAGGAGGAAAATAGGGAAAAAAAATTTTGAAGCAAGAAATGGTAAAATATTTAATATATGGGAGTTGTAGTTTTGCAACAGCTTCAAGGCCACATTGACAGGTGACCCTGCAGCTGTACGGGGACGCATAGAGTGTTTTTTTTTTTTGCGGGGCCAGATGTACTTTTTAGTTATACCATTTTGGGAAATATCTATTGCTTAGATCACCTTGTATTGAAAAAAAACCCGGCGGTTTATGATATATGATTTTCTACTGTTATATATATTCTAGGGAAAGGAGGTGATTTAGAACTTATATTTCATATTTTTGTTATCTATTTTTAAAGCTTTTTTTTTTTTTTTTTTTACTATTTTATTCTCCCCCCGGGGGCTTGAACCTGCGGTCGCTTGATTGCAAGTCCCATAGACGGCAATACAACTGTATTGCCGTCTATGGGACATTCTGTATATTACTATTACGGCTGGTCATAGACCCAGTCGCAATACTAATATAGCAGTGACAGGCCTGTTAGCCTTCATTAGGCTCCCGGCTGTCAACCCAAACAGGTCGGCTCTTGTGATATCGCCGCGCAGGAGCCAGCCTGCAACTTCACAGGTATGGGGCCGGTGGGGACCGGCCCCGGGGGAGAAGGCGCCGCCAATACAGACCCGGCATCCGCTGTAATAGAGAGGCGGATGCCGGCGAGGGATAGACGCCATCACAGGTGTCGGGGCCTGAGACATCGCTGCGCTCCTCTGCCCTTCATGAAGCCAGCGGCGGGGGGACGGAGGAGCAGAATAGCATCACTCCTCCCGCAGCTGGCTTCATGCAGGGAAGAGGAGCATAGCGATGTCTCAGGCCCCGGCACCTGCATCTATCCCTTGCCGGCATCCGCCTCTTTTAGTGCGTCTTATAGTCCGTCTTATAGTCCGAAAAATACGGTATTTGTTTCAAAACTTCCCAAATTCTATTGTTCCCCTCATACAGTATCCAACTTGTATTTCTGTGCTGTATGAGCCAATGCAAGTAAATCCATTTAACATTTTTGTCACAAAATGACTCTTTTATCTAAAGTTTTGTCTTAGTGATAAATGGCTTAGTCACTTTGGAGGACATTATTCATGTTGTATTACATCCAAGGAGAAAGACTCTGATGGATGTTAAGGAGTATATGATTAACAGGGGAAATTAGTGCAGCAGACTTGCTTAGGTTTGATTTAAAAGGGAAAGGGCAGATGAGAGGATCCAGTGCCAGCAGTGACACAGACAGAGAGCTAATGTAACTTCGATAAACCATAAATTTCATGAAACTTTAGCACTAGGCACAAAAGAGAAAGTGGTTGTTAATTTTTCGTGTATGGGATGAAAAGAATAATGATAAAATTGACTTTGGGTGCAAAGAGAATTTTCTTATCAATTAATTTTATCAATTCAATCATTGACAGACCAAGTCAATGGAGAAAGTAACGTTGGACTGCACCATACTCTTCCCTGTGTAGCTAAGTTCACCCACATCCTATATATATAACTACAATAACAACTATCCATATGTCAAAGGCGCCATTGTAAGGTAAATGTGCTGCATCTAAGGTAAAAACTTTACTGTAATAACTGAACATTTTTAACAGAATAGGAGAGTAGAGAGCTGGGAGAATGTGTGCTTGAGCTAGATGCCCGAATTAAGGTAGGAGGTTAAACTATTTTGTCTTTTGCAAAGTATTTAGACACAGGGCTTAATCTTTTTTTAAGATAAAAAGGTGACTGCGTGTAACATCTTTGCCTGTTCGAGTGTATATGCCACCCTCCGCTCGCACGCTGCAGTGTAGGAGGCGGGTTCAGTTATTTTTCCTTGCTTTATGTTCTTGTTACTCTGTCTGAACTCTGCTCTAATCCCTCATCTCTGTAACTCATTTTCCTTCACACCCATATCTTAGACCTTGGCTTCCCTCTGCTCCTCATATATCTTATGCTTACCTGTGTGATTGACAGCCTACCTGCCAATCAAGTCTGGTGCTGGTTCTGGACTTCCTATAAACAGGTCATCTGCCCACATATGCTTGCTGGCTATTTTGACTGTACTTGTGAAGCATTTCTACTTGCTCTTTATTGTATAGTATTTACTGACTTCTGATATTTAGCTTTTCTTGTGACTACTCTTTTGGATTGTGTTTTGGTACTGCTTTGTCTCTCTGGCTTTGACCCTTGGCTTGCTGACTCTTCTTCTGTGGAGTGTAGTCTTGTCTGCATTTTGTGTTTACACCTATCTAGAGAAGAGATTGCCACCCAGTTGTTCCTGTCATGAAGCAAGTAAGTAGGGAGAGTGGCTTGGTCAAGTTTAGGACACAATGTCTCTGTCATTCCATTCCTCCATGTTTCAGCATCAGCTACTCGGGAATTGCAACAGGCAATTCCGTTACACTATAACAAAGTATTTCCATTTATTCTGACTTTAGAATTGAGAGTTGGGAAGGAATTTTTTTGCCCTAAAATGCGGCAATTGGCATCAGTCTCATGGTTTTTTTTTTCCTTCCACAGGATAAACACTATATGATTAAAAGGTTGCATATAGGATGGATGTAGCATTCATTCCTGTTGTTGGCACACATTTTTCTACTTAATCTTAAAGAGGACCTTTCATGTCCTCTGGGCACATGCGGTGTGATACACTACTAGAAAGCCGACAGTGCACTGAATTCACTGCACTATCGGCTTTCCTGTTCTGAGCCCCCACTGAAGAGCTGTCGATGCCTGTACCATAGCTCTTCAGTGTCAGAAGGGCGTTTCTGACAGTCTGTTAGGAATGCCGTTCCTCACAGTAGCATTTATTGCGCTGTACTGTCAGAGGGGGAGCGTTTCGACCACCAACCCATGATGCTGAGTGGTGAGGAACGCCTTCCCTACTCCTGACAGTACTCATCCATAGAGGAGTACTGGGCAGGCATTCCTCACCGCTCAGCGTCATGGCTTGACAGTCGGAATTGTAACATATACAGGTATATATATATATATATATATATATATATATATATATATGTTTATATATTTATAGGTTGCACAATGCATTTTTTTTGGAGGGCCATGTGTATTTTTTATTTATACCATTTTATAAATGTCAGAGGTTTTGATCACTTTTCCAACAAACTTTTATGGGAAGTGAAAGAACAAAAAAAAAGGCATCTCAGATTTACCCCCCCCCCCCCCACACACACACACTACAAAGAAAAATATTTTTTATAAGTTTGTGTATTGGTCATTTTCGGATGCGGGGATACCTAATATGTGGATGTTTATGTTTACATTGTTTATTTCTATATCTTAACAGGGAAGGGAGTGATTTTAGCTTTTAAGATTTTTACATTTTTCTCTCTATATATTTTTTTAACCTTTTATTAATGATCAGCAATGTACTGTAAAATGCAATGTAATGCTGCCTAGTGTAGCCTGTAATAGAAGCATGTACAAGACAAGCCTTGGAGCCTTCATTAGGCTCCAACCTGTCATGGTAATGGATCACCGCTTGTTCCAGGGACAGCAATCATCCCCAAAATGGCAGTACCCACGCACTGCTGGGAAAATGGTACTTGGTCTGGTATGACCAAGGTATCAGATAGGTTAATGCCTGCAATTAGTTTAGGCTCTGTCGGCGGATCTCCTCTGTATAACACCGCCTAGACTCAGTGGCTATACTGAACAATCAGCTCCTGAGCGGCTGGCGTACTTATCAACCTGAATGTCGGGAAAGGTTTAAATAATCTTACCAGGATTTACAGGATATATCTAGGATTGCTATATGTCCCAAGTATGGTTTATCTATACCCAGCTTCAGGCTTTGTATTTGGGGTTGTCCAAATATCCAAAATTTTTGCAAGAAGGCATATAACTTTCTTAATTCGATATTTAATTAAAGAATACAGAGCATACCTTGGCTATGTATTTTTAACTTAGGTTTAAAACAGTATTATTTGTATCTTAGAAAACATACCTCTAATATTTTGGATTTAGAAAAAAAAGATAGTATTGAATACTTGGTGTCTGACCTTCCAGTGTACTTAGACTTTTTGAATACTTTGAAGTTTTTTTATTCCTTGGATTGGTTAGGTCTGGTTTCTATATGCCTTCAGTATTTCGTTCGGGTAGTCCGCTTGGGGACCCCTGGAAGAAACATATACGCATTAAAAAGCAGTTAGCTAAGAAACCACATGGACCCCATAGACTATAACGGGGTCCATGTGTTTTCCACGAGGTGTCCGCACGAATCATGTGGAGAGAAAAATGCTGCTTGCAAGACCAGATGTTTTTTTCTTCTTATTCCCTGATACGTCAAAACGTAGAATTCAGAGTGGATATACTTAAGTAAAAGTATTTATCAACATCATGCCAGTCTTCATAGTATTTGATTTCTCCACAAAATGGTACAGTACATTGGTAACATATGTGAGCTATGTGCCTAAGTGAGCCCATGTGCTTTGGTGCAGGTTCTGTATACATGCCTATGCTATATGCATGATGCTTTAGGATTATCTTAGATTAGTTGCCAGGTTGTCAAGCTCGCTACAAAGATTGTATTGACTTACATCAGAATCCATGTTTTCTTAAATACTTGTACATAAAAAACTATTACTGAGAAGGGACCAAAACAGACTATAGATTTGACCCAAGCTATATATGTAGACTTATGTCTCTGTAACTAAGGTGGAATGCATTACAGCCCACTCAGCAAAGTGTTAAGCAGAATCTTAAGTATAATGGTTATGAATACATCAGCTCATAAAGATTGTCTTAACCTGGCTGGATTCCATTTGGATGTCCATCTATCCAGCAAGTATTCCATTCCAACTCTATTAAGAGCAAAGCAAAATTGGATTAGTAAGTAATGAAAAAGTAATTTAAAGGAAAGACGTGGCGTTTCTTGAAATTCTTTCTTCCAGTGATACACTGAAATTTATTATTGCCATGCATCGTTTTATGCACAAGGTCCTCGTAGGTACTCAGGCTAATGTACTCTAGCGCTGTTAACCTGTACCTCTTTTTAAAGGACAAGTGAGTTTTTTATATATATATAAAAGGGACATCTGTTCCAAGCAATAATGCTGGTGAATTTTAATCAACTTCCCGGAAAAATAAGTAATATTACTCATATTAATGCATCACAAGTTTGATAGCTGGGCAGGAACAAAGGTGAATTGAGAACTTAGATGTGTCCTGTGTTGCAGCTATTAGAGTGTGTGTTTTATAGCTGTGCAAAGTCTTTTGAAACTTAGTTCACATTTGAAATAAAACCCAATCAAAGTGTGAAATATAGCTTTCAAGTGTGTTACTCAACTATCTCACGCTGCAGTCATGTCAGTCTCATATACAGATTATAAAATAGGAAGGTATTTACAAAGTGTATGTTTGGGTTGAATTATTATGTAAGTATATCTAGCGCTTTGGGTAATGGAGAAATGAAAACAATGCACACACAATTCTGCATTTTGTTTTGATATGATTAAAAATGATCTAGGCTGCTTGCCAGCATTACACTGACAGGTATAATACAGTGCAACACAAAACTATTGCAATGTATTATACAGTATGAGCAGTCACTCTACATGAGCAAGTTTCCTAGTGAGCGTAAAATATAAAGAAAAAACAATATCATGTTTAAACTGTTATGAAAAATAGAAACAACCTGATGAAAAAAAAAAAAAAAGAATATGGCTCTCAGAATATGGTGACAAAAAACAAATTGAATGATTTTTGTTGCAAATATAGTAAAATAGTTAATCTATAAAATAAAGCTAAAGGAAAAACAAAAAACAAATTGCAAACATTTTGTTTTCTTTGAATCCCTGTGTCAAAACCAAACACAAAAGTTTTCCAATACATTATAAATACAACAAAAGAGTACAGTAAAAAGAAAAACGTAAGCCATTAAAAAAAATGCATTTTTCAAATCCACAAAAAGCAACTTTTGAACAATTATTGAACTCTTCCTTTCCAGATCCTCATCTCTATACATGAGTAAGGTCAACCTTAAAGGTGTGACATATGCCATCATACAGGTTAATCACATATAATTACAAAAGGGGGTACTCCTGACCCTAATCCCTTGGATATATTTATGCCTAAACCTGTGAAAAGGCAGTAGAACATTTTTGTTAGACACTACAAGGGAAGAGGAGGGGGTATCTATCCTTAAAGTACCTGGCATGTCTATAAATTACATAGACAACCCATTGATAGCAATGGGAGTTGTGTAATGCTTAATTTCCCCATGTAGAAAACCTGTAAGGATATGGTATATATCCTGTATATACTATTAGGTTCGACCACTGACTACAGTCGAGGGTCCCAGCAGCACGATGACATGTGATCACCATATTGTTTAGGGATCTTTCTAACTTTAAGAGGCTTTTGATAACCCCAAAAGAATATTTTTATAGTAAACCCACAAAGTAAAGTTAGACTTTGATAATACTGTAATACTGTTAAGGAGGTTAAAGGACTCGGATTAGACACTTCTCCGATTCTGGCTGTTGTTGCAGGAGTACACTGTCAATTACCATATGAGCTATTGATTCTTGTCTGTCACTTCAGGTAGGTAAATAGGATAGCTGCTATGAGTGCATGGATAATGGAGAGATCCCTGCTGATCTGAAAATCTGCACACTGCAGGTGGCTTACACTAAATAATAAATTCCACCAAGGCATATGTATATTTTCAGGTGAGCGTGTATTATTTTCTACTTTCTCACTTTTGTACTTTTTGGGTAAATAACTTGGTTTATAAAGGTAGTCTAAGTCATGGCTGAGTGCTCACCACATACTATAAGCATAAACCCTCAGCGGCGTAATCCTATGTCATTTGTGACTTTTATGACACTTTACACATATAACATGGCAGAAATAGTGAGTAGAGATGAACGAACACTGTTCGGATCAGCCGATCCGAACAGCACGCACCCATAGAAACGAATGGAAGCACCTGTGACGCCGGCCGGCCGCCGGCAAAGTCAGCGTCACAGGTGCTTCCATTCATTTCTATGGGTGTGTGCTGTTCGGATCGGCTGATCCGAACAGTGTTCGCTCATCTCTAATAGTGAGCTCACACCTTTTATTGTCCTGTACCGTTAACCTACATAGGACATATATCTGGCCATTGATACTATTTTTATATTGACTGTGTACAGAAGGGTATTGTTAAGTGGTACAAGAAAAAATTTTCACAAAAATAATCTCTTCAAGACCACGCAACATGGCTTCATGACCGCACAATAAAGTTGGATTTATTCTATCTTGGTATTTCCTAACTATTATTTGTTGGTATCAACATCATAACTTTGTTCCTTGCTGACCTGAATTATTATGTGTATTTATATTAAATGGTATATATATATATATATATATATATATATATATAGTCCAAATGTTTTATAAAATATAGATTAGTTTGTAGCACTAATTTTTACAACACGTGTTTGTAATACTTTTTTGTATATGGCAATTTTTCTGGATTCATAAAACTTTCATTTTATGTTGATTTATTATGGCAATATACTGTATTGACATACTTATGCATACCGTAATGGATACTGTGGAGAGATACATGTATATACATCTAATAGGGCATGTAGTACCAGTTGTAAGTCCTAAGAAGTATTTAGAAGTTACAGGCTTTGTCTTATCATAGACTCTCTCCACAGTAGCGCCAATGGCGGACACAAGGGGTAGTACAAGGTTTGCTCACATCTCTGAACAGTTTAGGGAGTGTTCAAACTTGTGCCGTTGAAATTCCAGGAAAAATGGCTTTGGGACGACCTGGTGGCAGTCAGTTTTAAAACTCATTCATTTGTTCATATGCAGTCTCTCTGCGTTTTTTTTTTTTTTGTGCAGACATAAAGCCGGACATGCAGGATTTTGTGTCCGTGCAAAAAAAAAAACACGGTTTCCCCGCGGAGAGACTGAATACGGACACCAAATGAATGGCTTTTAAAACTGACTGCTGGGAAGCCATCCCCTATACAGTTTCCCCGGGAATAGGATTGAGACCTGGCGGATGGACAAGGGCGCAAGTATGAACGCCCTCTTAACTGCCAGAATTAGAGTGTGCAACTAATCCTGGCAATTGAGGCAGAACTATGGCTCTAGATTACAACGGTCTTCCTATATGTGCATAGGGTCAATTGTAATGCCTGTGTTATCACCTCACATTATATCAATGTGCTGAGTGATCTAAGTGTGTAAAGAGATTTTTTTTAATGTTAAGAATCCTTTTTATCATGTGATAAAACCAGTATATCTTTGTATGTAACTAATCATTGTTAGATGAATTGGAATACAGAATAACCCATTGTGCAGTTTTTAAGCAGGTAATAATAGAACAGATTAGCTATTTTCCTTATGCATATCTAAAGCCCTGGTCTGTGTGATGTCCATTGATTGGATAATAGCTCATATTTATTCCCGCAGGCAATTAAAGGCTGTCCAAGCAACAGCTGTATACAAGAGTTAAGAGCGTTGTATACAATAATATCTTTAAGCTACAGATAAGAGCTTTAGTGAAAGGAAAATGGAGGCAGATAATTTCATCAATTATCTGCTTAGATGTTATCAATTTTGTGACACTCATTACAGGCAGATATAAAAGTCAGGACATATCTGCATTTCTTCATGTAAATGATGGAGCCAAGGAAAAACTGTATATACATTGTAGCTAGACCAGCATTTACATATTATTCTAATTTAACCAACCTCTGAGATTATCAAATGTACCTACTGTATTTCGCAATACAAGACTAAAATGGTCAGCTCAGTACGGCTTTATTTTAAAGTGACAGCTACGCTTTTAAAATTTCACAACCAGAGTACTTGGTAATACATAGCCGTAGATCATGAAAAACAAAACCAAAACAGGAAGCTGAATGCTCCAAAAGAGATCCGCTACATTCACCAGTATTAGGCCTGGTTCACATCTGAGTTCGGTAATCGGTTCCGGGAGTCCGCACGGGGACCCACCAAACGGAATGCCAAACGCATTGACAAATGGTGAGCGATGAAAGCACATGGATCCCATAGACTGTAATGAGGTCCGTGTGTTTTCTGTGCGGTGTCTGCACGAGTCATGTGGAGAGGAAAGTAGTTCATGAAGTGCTTTCATTGATCACTGCTTGTCAATGCGTTTGGTATTCCCTTGGGGGGGGGGGGGGTCCCGGGGGGGGGGGGGGGTGTCCCCAAGTGGACTCCCCGAACAGAATACCAAATACAAATGTGAACCAGGCCTTACATTGAATATCTATTTATGATTAGTACAAACAAGAAAATGGCATTAGTACAGGATAGGTTAGAACAGGGGTTGGCAACCTTCAGCACTCCAGCTGTTGTAAAACTACAAGTCCCAGCATGCACACTTGCTCTGCTGTTATTGGATGTGAATGGATCATGTTGGGACTTGTAGTTTCACAGCAGCTGGAGTGCTGAAGGTTAGAAGGTTAGTACTCCATAATATAGTTCATGGCATTCCGTAGTACCAAACATTTTCACCAATACCTTGATCTTTTTCAGAAGTGGTCAAGTATTCTAAGAAAGGCGGAGTGTGTATCCAAACTTTCGACAGGTACGGTACATTGATCATCACAATTGAACACTTTGCAAGTCTCTTCAGTTATATGGATATGGATTAAGAACACAATACAGCCCCAGCAGTGTGATCTAAAACACAAATTGATCTAAAAACTGGTATCAGCAAATCATAATTTGCCAGACAAACTACAATATGATATCTATAATGATAAATATAAAATAGTGAAAAATGTTGTGTGTTAAAGTATCTCTGAGCCTGCGAGAGAAGGTTAGATAGATAGTAAATCAATACAACTTCTAACTAAAATCCAAGTGAAGAATTCCTGTAAAAGCAGATTTAAGTTATTTTAAAGCAATATATTTAGCATGCCCTTCACTGCCAATGTTTGAATTCTAACAAAAGTGTTAACGAATGAGTAGACTGTTTTGTTTTTTTTTGACAAACTAAGCTACCCATTTTCTCCATTATTGTTATTGAGTATTGAGGAGTGTTTGATATACATTTTTGTAATATACTTTATTAACCTATCTAACTTACACTGGATATAAAACAGGCTGTAAAGTTCCCATTAGAAATTTTTAACTAAGCTTTACCAGACATGCTCTCAATACAGTGTGTAGAGCTAAAGGGGGGAATTGGTCACGGAAAATCTTTTGCTTTATACCACCTAGAAAAATGCTTCTGGTATCATATGAAAGGACTATCTATAAAAGGACTGGATATACGCAAGTTCAAAGCACAGTATAAAGACAGTCCAGAGCAGCACCAGTTAGTCAGTGGGTGCTCAACCCAGAGTTCCAGGTATCAACTCCACAGTATTATCCACATGAGCAAAGGCAGCACACCCAGGTAGTTTCTCAGATCAAGGTGAATTTATTCCATGTCTGCAATGTTTCAGCTCCTCGGAGCCTTTGTCAACCAAAAACACAGCAATGGTGTGATGTGGTTATTACATGCAGCATGAACTTCTGCATATAAAGCTCACATTTCCGACTATATATTTAACTATTGATATCTCAGGTAGTTTTACTTTGTGTTCTTTGCAGCATATGAAAGCAGACTATCTCAGCTTTCATATAATACCAGACAGGTCCTGCTCTAGGTTTGTGTGGGCCCTTGAGCAACAGAGCTTCAGTGGGTCCCTTTGTTGTGCAATTCATGCGGGCAGTGTTTTCATCCAAAAGTGCTACAGCGCAAACACCCCAAAATTAGGCAATTTTGTTTTAGGTAGACCTGCTAGAATGTGCTGTAGTATCTGCTTGAAATAAATAGAACTATATATGAGTGCAATATAAAGACAGTATATAATTGTTAGACCCTGTTCAGATGTCAGAAAATTAAGAGGATTTCCACTGCATTTGCTACCAGACGTCTTTCTGCCACTGATATGGCTCAATTGAATCAGCAGGGAATCTAGAGCCTCGGACTCCGCTACTGAATTAGCTGTGGAATCTATGGCAAGACTGAGCAGGACGCTTAGGGCTAGTTCACACGTGGGCAAAGGGGAGGTTTGTGACAGCGGAATTCGCTTCAAAAACCTCTCCTTTAACATGGTGGTCTATGTAGACCACTAGCTTTTTTTTTCCTCCTAGCGTTTTCCGCCTGAAGAAGCGACATGACCTTTCTTCAGGCGGAAAACGCCTGAAGAATTGCATAGAAGTGAATGGGAGGCGAAAACCGCGCGGTAAAAAACCGCGCGGTTTTTTGCACACAAAACCGCGCGTTTTTTTGCAAAAAACCGCGCGGTTTTCGCCTGCAGTTTCTATAGCACATATAGGAAAAAAAAACCCTAGCGAAAACCGCTAGCGAAAACCGCGTCAAAAACCTCGTCAAAAACCGCGTGGAATGCAAAAAACAGCGTAAAAAAAACTCCTCAAGGTTTTTTACCTCGCACAAATAAGCTAGGCGGTTTTCACGTGTGAACTGACCCTTATTTTTTCAACATCCTGCTCCCATCTCTTCCTCCCATTGAGAGGATAAATGAGGGCTGAATCATTTCTGCAATATGTTAATGGGATTAGCCAGAATCTCATTCAGTTTGCTGCTACTGTAAGACACAGCAGGCAAAAACTCTGCATGTCCACAATGTCGGGCCCTAACCTAAATGTGCAAACCTAGACATGAAGGATGAAAATATGCCAGATTTATCAAAGTGGCTGATTTTGGATGTAACATCTGGTGTATCTTTAGACTGTCTACATTTATACCACCCTTTGATCGGGGCCCCACAGTCCGGAAAGCCGCGATTTGCCCGTGGTGGAAGGGCCGCACGAAAAATAACGGTGTTATACAGTAACTGTAAGATGATTGGGATTCATGCAAACTCCATGCCCACTTTGTGGTAAAATCCGCAGCGTGAACATGCTGCAATTTCCAAAACTGCTGAGGTTTTAGAAATCGCAGCATGTCAATTATATCTCCGGCTTTCCTGTAGATATAATTGTAATAGAAAGTCAGCGGAGGAAAACTCCACAAACTTTCTGTTTAAAGCGCTTCGGGAAGAACTGCCCATGGGGCCTTAGCTTTTAGTTGACTCACTTTGTGCTAGAAATTTTCACATAAGTATTGCTCATTGTTTGGGCATCATGGCATATTAAAGCCATACCCCTTTTCTGAGATTTCATATCTATATGTTTAGCATGTTGAAAAATTTTAGCTGATCCAAGATGCCACTTCTAAAAATGGACCGTGTTTACCCCAGTGTCTAGGCTTGCCCACGATGGAAATGTCAAAGATAAAAAACCTAGAGCTTTATAGACACAGCAAAGTGTATGGGATTCTAGCAATACCATCCCCACTTTGTGGAAAAATACACACAGTGGAGACACTGCATTTTCTAAGACCATTGGAAAATCACAGCATGTCAATTATACCTGTGGAAAAGGTAGTGGACTTTCTGTGAAAGCGCTGCGGGAAAAAACGTGATATGTTGCCGCCGCGGTTTTTCCCCTCACCACTTTTTTGCTGTGGAGCCTTAGCCTTGGTTTGTTTTTTGTGTCAGCTGCCTTTTTTTTCACTATGCTCTATGGATTTTTTTCAGCTGCTTTTTCATAGGCTTTTCTATAAGAAAAAGCACATGGAAAAAACATCTGAGAAATCAAAAACTCACACCCAAAGACAAATGCAAATCATGTCTCTTTTATAGGGTTGAGCGATCGTGTTCGGAAAAGATCGGATTTCGATCGGCGATCAAGAAAATTTCACGATCGTGATCGGAATTCCGAACACGATCTTTTTAGGTGGGATCGAGATCGGTGATTATTTCCCACCATGCTTTGCTACTGGCCAAGCATTGTGGGAAAAGGTAACAATGTTAGCCTTCACACTGAGTATACGCTCCGCTCATCCAGCACACAATCTTAATCCACTGTGCGCCAGCTGCATCCATTCATTCTAATGGGAGACTAGCTAACATCTCTAGTAGCTACTTACCTGCAGAGATGGTTGGTCCGGTGCCCGGTGTTCTCGTTCTTCTTCGCCTCGCTGCCCCCGCCTCCCAGGTTAGTGTTTAAAGAGCTAGGAAGAAGGCGGGGCTTGTGGCTTAGGAGAGTGTGGGCGGGTACAGGGCGGGAAGATGTGATGTATCCCCTCCCAATACCCGTCCACACTCTCCTAACCTGCCCACACTCTCCTAACCTGGGAGGCAGGGCAGCAAGGCGAAGAAGAACGAGGGCACCGGACCAGCCATCTCTGCAGGTAAGTGGACACCAGGGGGGACTAAGTAGCCAGAGGATTTAAAAAAATCCTCTGGCTACTTAGTGATTGAAAAAAAAATCACTACACAGCGTGGATTCTAACAATTAAAGCGTTTCAATTGTTAGATTCCATGCTGTATAGTGAATAGGATTGTTTTTAAAATCTGATCTCCGATTAGTAAAAAAATCCCATTGACTTGCATTGGGATCGGAATTGGGATCAAGATCGGGTTCAAATGAAAAATGATCGGAAATCAGATTTCAAAATGGATCCTGAAAAGTCAAGATCGGCTCAACCCTACTCTTTTACAAAACCAAATGCTGCACAAAGTGGGAGTGAAGGAAGCCAAACCATTGATACTTGATACACATTTTCTAATAAACAGCAGAAGCTATAGATGTATTAGCATAGTTAGGGATTTTGAAGGGCATCCTGGAATTATGTACTTATTCATATTTTCATAAACACGGTATGAAAATTTTCACCTGTTTGCTAATCTGGCATTTTTAGCTTTTGTATAATGTTCTGTCAGACAGCAGAATCCATGTGAGGCATGTGGACATGTTAATAAGATATAGATACTAGTGACTAGGTGCAGCCTCTGCCGGCTGTTCATCTGAAGGGGTTTTTGAAGGTTATACAGATTCCAAAGTGAAGTTTTGTTTTCCTCTTCGAAGTTCTGCTTTTGAAGTTTCGTTTTGTCTGTGTTATTCATTCGAACCAAACCTTCAGTAAGTGGAAGAGCGGGCGCCAGAATATCAGGTGCGCTCTCCCTTGTGTTTCACAGATAACAGAATATCTCTGAAGTGTCAGGTGCTCTTCCACAATTTATAAACACCAGGAATCACAACGGTGTTACAGTAAATAGAACTTTATGGTAATGTAATTGGAATTAATTCAGGCGTCACGCAGAGCATCATTTGGCCTAGGAAAACAGTGGGAAAAGTTTTCAATGAATTGCTGTAATGTTTCAGCTCAACATAAGCAAAACAAGAGTCATTAAATGTAATATTTATGTTTAATTTTCATTCTATCAATGTAAACTATTTAAGTAATATTTCAGTAATATCTAAGGCTTTATATATCAGAAGAACGGAATTTGTAGAAGTATTTGGCTCCCCCCTCATCAGAGGCCTCGGTGCAGGTTGGTATATTTAGGAATATTATTTTCCTATTATTAAATAGAAATGCATTTTTTATATAGGTTTGCATTGTACAGCATCAGATATATTGTATGGCAGACAGACAAAAAAATGCGCTCTGCACAATACTAACATTTTCACTTATGCCTGAGAGGTTTTGTATCATTACATAAAATATGGCTGCTTTCTTCCACAAGCAGTGGCCATCTGTCATAGGTTGTATTTCATATCGCAGCTCATGCCCAATTATATCAAAGGAGCTGGGATGTAATACTACCCATGGACAAGAGTGGTCCTATGCAATATCATTCTACTATATATATGGCTGATGTGCCATAATGCAAAATAACTGGGTTATGCCTAGATCTGCTGGAGCCCTAGGAAGTAGCATGTGCCTCATTTGTTGGGTGCCAGATGGAAAGACAACTAGAAGTCACTCTGTTTTGGCTACTGAAATTAGAAAACTGAAATTGTGGGGTTTTTCCAGCATTATGATCATAATGCACCATCCCTAAGATAGGTCATTAATACCAGATTAGTAGAGGTAAAAAAACTGCACTGCCACCAATCGGCCGCTCTCACTTGAATGGAGGCTGCAGCAGCCCAAGAACAGCCACTACACAGTGGATGGAGCCGTCTGCTTCTGTCTCTGTCAAATGTTTATTTATGGTACCAGTGGATGCTGTCACACTTTGAATGCTGGATGATAAATCTGTTGCTTTAGTAGATTGTCTAATCTAAGTTTACGCCTCTTAGTAGTTGGTTTAGTTTACGCCACAAAAATGCACCAAAATGTGTCCTGTTTGGCATAGGGTGTCACAACTTAGACCACACAATTTTGTTAGGCCATGTCCTGTCCTGTGAAGCAACTCCCTTTTTGTACAGGTCATAAAAGTATCCACAAAATGTCACACCAGAATTTTGGTGCATTTTTCTTAGGCCCAGTTCACATCTGCATTTGGTATTCGGTTTGGGGAGTCCACTTGGGGACCCCCTGAACGGAAACCTATACGTCTTAAACAGCGTTTAGCTATACCACATGGATCCCCTAGACTATAATGCTTTCAGTACTTTTCTCTCCGCATGATTCATGTGGACACCGAGCGGAATCCTCACGGACCCCATTATAGTCTATGGGGTCCGTGTGGCTTCTTAGCTAACTGCTTTATAATGTGTATAGGTTTCCATTCGGGGGTCCCCAAGCGGACTCCCTGAATGGAATACCGAACACAGATGTGAACCGGGCCTTATATTACAAAAGGATGGTGAATTCCAGAAGACATGGATCCAATTTTTCCTATTGAAGCTTGGCTAATAAAAAAATAAATAAAAAATAAAATGAAAAAAAAAAAGAATAAAAAAGACAGTGACTACAAAAGGCTACTGTGATTTACCTTCTCTGTTTAATATGGGAGAAATCAGTTTGTAAGAAAATATCTGTCTTGGGCAAGTGACTATGCGGTTGTTGCATCAACTTATGATAGTCTTCTTTAAGGCTGGTGACATACAGAGCGAACATGCTGCTGAATTTCTATTCTTCAATAGCATATGGAACAAGTAGCGGAAAAAAAAGATTTATAGTAAAGGGTTAACAGATGGCTAGTCAAACTGTGACTTCATTAGCATAATGTCTAATAGCTTAATTTTTCCTTCAATTCATAATTGCCATTATTAATACAATCCTTCTCTTTTTAACTATGCTTTTCAAGGATATCTCCAGCTTCTCATTTTATTTCTAAAGGACTGCAGAATGATCATCCATCTCGCATAAAAAGAGCTGGTTTAAAGGTCATTAACAGATCTCTGGAAGTTCTATCTCACCACACATCCAATTTTATCACTCTTTAGCTCTGTTTTAAAAGGCTGTTTTCGAAGTCATGTTGGAGGTTAATGCATCTCACACATAATCCACCTTGTAACATACTAAATGTTCAACTGATGTCAACCAAGCAATAAGCAGGGAAAGCGTTAGGGGTGAATTCGCATTACTCTAATACAATAAAATAAAATGAATGATTGAGTTTTTTCCTCAGCAGGTAAACACACAGATTGAATTCTAAATGCATTTGTGAATGCCCTTGTGATGTAACTGTAATGACAAAAGTATGGATAATTGGTACGTCCTATTGTAATAGAGCATCAGCGATAACTAGAGATGAGCAAGTAGTGAAATATTCGAGATTAGATATTCGTTTCGAGTAGAGCCTCAATATTCGACTACTCGATCGAATATCGAATCCCATTATAGTCTATGGGAAAAAATGCTAGTTTCAGGGGAAACCACTATTTGACTAAAGGAGAGTCACCAAGTCCACGAGTAGCAGGAGGAGAGTGTTTAGGAGGAGCGAAGTGCAGTTAAAGTGCACGCACCCCATAGACTATAACGGGTCCGTGTGCTTTAACTGCACAGCGCTTGCAGTTGCGCTGATATTCCGTTCGGGAGGACTCCTTACGGACGGGAGGCAAGCGCTAATGTGAAATTACTCGTCCTGCAGAACCAGCATTGATTGGCTGAATGCTATCACTCAGATGGAGCCAACATACATGCTCCCATCCTGGGACATCAGCTTCTTTCAAGTAAGAGGGTAGGATGTTGGCGCAATGGGGGATCACACAGTGTCCTCCTGTTGTTTCTCTTTAGTATAAATATATATATCATCATCATCATTAGTATTTTACAGACACAAATACATTTTCTTGATGGAGTAAGTAAATGCATGGGGTGCTGATAGAGCAGAATATTACATTATTATATGGCACAGGCAGCCCTGGTGTAAGTTATTAATTATATTTAATGTATACAGTGGGGCAAAAAAGTATTTAGTCAGTCACCAAGAGTGCAAGTTCCACCACTTAAAAAGATGAGAGGCGTCTCTAATTTACATCATAGGTAGACCTCAACTATGAGAGACAAAATGAGAAAACAAATCCAGAAAATAAGTATTTGGTCAGTAACAAAATTTCATCTCAATACTTTGTTATATATCCTTTGTGGGCAATGACAGAGGTCAAACGTTTTCTGTAAGTCTTCACAAGGTTGGCACACACTGTTGTTGGTATGTTGGCCCATTCCTCCATGCAGATCTCCTCTAGAGCAGTGATGTTTTGGGGCTGTCGCTTGGCAACACGGACTTTCAACTCCCTCCAAAGGTTTTCTATAGGGTTGAGATCTGGAGACTGGCTAGGCCACTCCAAGACCTTGAAATGCTTCTTACAAAGCCACTCCTTCATTGCCCTGGCGGTGTGCTTTGGATCATTGTCATGTTGAAAGACCCAGCCACGTTTCATCTTCAATGCCCTTGCTGATGGAAGGAGGTTTGCACTCAAAATCTCACGATACATGGCCCCATTCATTCTTTCATGTACCCGGATCAGTCGTCCTGGCCCCTTTGCAGAGAAACAGCCCCAAAGCATGATGTTTCCACCCCCATGCTTTACAGTAGGTATGGTGTTTGATGGATGCAACTCAGTATTCTTTTTCCTCCAAACACGAAAAGTTGTGTTTCTACCAAACAGTTCCAGTTTGGTTTCATCAGACCATAGGACATTCTCCCAATACTCTCCTGGATCATCCAAATGCTCTCTAGCAAACTTCAGACGGGCCCGGACATGTACTGGCTTAAGCAGTGGGACACGTCTGGCACTGCAGGATCTGAGTCCCTGGCGGCGTAGTGTGTTACTGATGGTAGGCTTTGTTACATTGGTCCCAGCTCTCTGCAGTTCATTCACTAGGTCCCCCCGTGTGGTTCTGGGATTTTTGCTCACCGTTCTTGTGATCATTTTTACCCCACGGGGTGAGATTTTGCGTGGAGCCCCAGATCGAGGGAGATTATCAGTGGTCTTGTATGTCTTCCATTTTCTAATTATTGCTCCCACAGTTGATTTCTTCAATCCAAGCTGGTTGCCTATTGCAGATTCAGTCTTCCCAGCCTGGTGCAGGGCTACAATTTTGTTTCTGGTGTCCTTTGACAGCTCTTTGGTCTTCACCATAGTGGAGTTTGGAGTCTGACTGTTTGAGGGTGTGCACAGGTGTCTTTTTATACTGATAACAAGTTTAAACAGGTGCCATTACTACAGGTAATGAGTGGAGGAAAGAGGAGACTCTTAAAGAAGAAGTTACAGGTCTGTGAGAGCCAGAAATCTTGATTGTTTGTAGGTGAACAAATACTTATTTTCCACCATAATTTGCAAATAAATTCTTACAAAATCAATGTGATTTTCTGGATTTGTTTTCTCATTTTGTCTCTCATAGTTGAGGTCTACCTATGATGTAAATTACAGACGCCTCTCATCTTTTTAAGTGGTGGAACTTGCACTATTGGTGACTGACTAAATACTTTTTTGCCCCACTGTATGTGTTGCCAGGTGCTGATGCTAGGTGAAGAGGTAATGTCTGTCACAACACCTATTAGGGCAAAGTAAACAAAGTGCACACAAAAGAGTGAATGAATCTTAAAGTGGAGAGGCTTTGCAAATTTTTCTGCAAAGATCTGTGGGCATGCTCCATGTGCCGAGGTACGTTGTAATGCTATTTTGCGCAGGCTGCTCATAAGGCCAATAATGAAAGTTTGTTCCTACTAACTCACCCATGTTGAAAGCACATATATAAACTTCCATACAGCAATATGGAAAACAATATGCGCAAAACATGCTATGCACGTCACCATTCTCATTGATGTCTTCATTTGTTATCAAAAACACAAGTCACATCTTTTATGTAGCAGTAACAGTCAATGAATCTTCTTCAGGTATGTACAAATGGATGACTAAAAACACAACACAACTCTGGCAAAATACTATACAAAGGCAATTAGCTCATATGGCTATATGTTAGTAAGTAGGGTTAAGCCAATCTTGACTTTTCAGGATTGATTTTGAAATCCAATTTCCGATCATTTTTCATTCAAACCCGATCTCGATCCCAATTCCGATCCCAATGCAAGTCAATGGAATTTTTTTTATACTAATCGGAGATCAGATTTTAAAAACAACACTATTCACTATACAGCATGGAATCTAGCAATTGAACACTTTAATTGTTAGAATCCACACTGTGTAGTGAATTTATTTTTAATCACTAAGTAGCCAGAGGATTTTTTTAATCCTATGGCTACTTAGTCCCCTCTGGTGTCCACTTACCTGCAGAGATGGTTGGTCCGGTCCCCAGTGTTCTCGTTCTTCTTCGCCTCGCTGCCCCTGCCTCCCAGGTTAGGAGAGTGTGGGAGGGTTAGGAGAGTGTGGGCGGGTACTGGAAGGGGAGACTTCACGTTTCCCCGCCCTGTACCCGCCCACACTCTCCTAAGCCACAAGCCCCGCCTTCTTCCTAGCTCTTTAACACTAACCTGGGAGGCGGGGGCAGCGAGGCGAAGAAGAACGAGAATACCGGGCACCGGACCAGCCATCTCTGTAGGTAAGTAGCTAATAGAGATGTTAGCTAGTCTCCCATTAGAATGAATGGACGCAGCCGGCGCTCAGGGTATTAAGGCTGAGTGCCGGCTGCTGCCATTCTTTCCTATGGAACCGCAGCGGAGCCTTCACACTGAGTATACACTCCGCTCAGAATGAGCGGAGTGTATACTCAGTGTGAAGGCTAACATTGTTAGCTTTTCCCACAATGCTTGGCCAGTAGCAAAGCATTGTGGGAAGTAATCACCGATCTCGATCCTACCTAAAAAGATCGTGTTCAGAATTCTGGGGTTTCTGTCCCTAAATTCACTTAAAAAATAATGAGAGAAAAGTCCTACAAGCACTATCCTGCTCCTTTGTGTGGAGAGGCCACTATGCAATATGATACTGTGTAGAGGGGCTACTGTGGGACATTATACTATGTGGAGGGTTGCTATAGGACATTATACAGTGTGGAGGGGCCACTATGGGACAACAGTCTGTGTGAAGGGCTACTATAGGACATTATACTATGTAGAGCAGGGGTGCCCAATACGTCGATCGCGATCTACTGGTAGATCGCAAAGGATGTATGGGTTGATCGCGGGATGCAGGGATCCCCGGTGTCTGCTTGTTCACAGTGCAGGCTGAGAGTCATCTCCGGACACTGGCAGGCTTGGCTGCAGCAGCCTCAGCCTGCCAGTGTCCAGAGATAACTCTCAGCCTGTGCTGTGAACAGACAGACAGCAGGGATCCCTGTGCGGCCACAGAACGCCGCTGTCTCCTGTTCTCACAATCCGCCTGGCCCCGCCCACATGTTAGGCCCCGACCACAGACACGCCCGCCCAGCCCACAATTCCGCCCACAGGCTCGTCCCGACCCAGCCCTAGTAGATCTTTGCCTTGGTCAGCTAATAAAGTAGCTCACACGCTGAAAAAGTGTGAGCACCCCTGATGTAGAGGAACCACTATGGAACATCAGTCTGTGTGCAGGGCTGCTATAGGACATTATACTGTGTGGAGGGTCCACTATGAGACATTATATTGCGTGGAGGTGCCACTGTGGGGCATTATACTGAATGGGGGCTGCTATGGGACATTATTATGTTAAGGGGAGGGGGGCAAGATTTCTGAACAGCCCATTGTATTTTAATTCTTCCCTGCTTGTACATTTTACCTGCTTTCTACACCTAAACTTCAAAAGATGGCTGTTCATGTGTTGCCTAATGTATCTTACTCCTTAACACTTTGCCATTTCCAAAAGATAATCAATGTTATTCAGCTCATCTAGTATTCCCTTTACCTGAAAATACCAACTCAGCCAATCCCTGACACACTCTAGACATTGACTAGCAGAATGGTCATTTCCAGGCCTTTATGCTGACACGGAACCAGCATGCAGAAACCAGAGAGGACACGGTAAGAGCTGAAACTGTACTGGCAGGAGATTTTTGAGGTAGTAATACTTGTTTTTTAACCCATTCTGCCCCTTTTCTACCCAAGGACAATCATGTCAATGTTGGAGAATCTAAAGTAATATTTTTCTAACACTCATTGCCCCAAATAAACACACAGAACATCATTGTCTCTTAAAATGTCATATATTGTTTTAGCCAAATGTCATACATCGAGGACTAACAACTTTTACTATGGACATTTTTATCATTACAGTAAAATTCAGTCATGAATGCTTATCGCCAGGCTCCTTCAGTTTGTGTACCAACCAATAAACAATTACATACAAATAAATACAGAATAATAAATAATTAGAATAATTACACCAATAATAGTGAACCTTGAAAGAGCGGGAAAAGGAATGCGGGAAGAAGTAAGGAACAGGTGGGGTAATTATACACTGTCAGATACCTCTGGGGTGTAACAAGGTTACCAGCAGGAAAGGAATTCTAAAACAAAGCTGTTATGTTTCGACACCTGACAGCAGGGAATTAAAAGGACACTTCCAAGTCGCTACATATGTTGAACCTACAACCACATGTAAGTGATTAGCAACGTAACACATTTTCATTTCTAGCTGCTGTTTTGCAAAATACATGTTACAAACCGCTTTGACAAGGGTTCAGTTAGGTTTCAAGGTGTCAGCCTTTATATTGAGGGGGCTTCTACACAAAATATCTAAGAAAGAAAGGACATTTTTTGTTCTATGTGTTTTAATGCAATGTAGACCTTTCATGCCTTTGACATATTTCTTAAGCATCAGACACATATGAGCAGCGTAATATGTTACACAGTTAATTTTTGTGCTTTCACACCGTATGGATATGGACATTATATCCACTGTAAAAGTGCATAAATGGTCACGTGTGAATGAATTAAAGGGACTTCAAGGATATTGTATAGGATTCTGCATTTTGTTTTCTCTGTAGTGTCCACTTGGTTGTGTCTGAAGCAGAGGTCGCTACCGTTTCTAGTTCATGAAACACTTTTTAATTTGGCTATTAACAGGGAAACTCTAAAAACAACTCTCATTTTATGCTAGTGTGAATAGTCGGTGACACCATTTTGATACTATGAAATCCCTGGTACTGCTATGGTACAATAGTATTTGGGACTGCCACCAGTTGGGAAGCCCCATGCAGGGAGTTTGGAAATCATTTGTGACTTCAGAGCCACTGGTGGGGCAACACTTATTGAGAAAAACACAATGGGGAGATTTATCAATCTCCATATACCAGTTTTCTGGGGTGGAGGGATGATATTGTGGTACACATAAAGCACTGATTTTCGCACTGAAACTCAGTGAAAATTGTAACTTTGTAATTGTTATTAAGCAGTTTCCCTGCTCCCTTTCCCTCTGCTAAAGTGGCAAAGGGAGCAGGGGAACTGCTTAATAACAATTACAAAGTTACAAAGTTTCCATGACTATCACATTTTAAAATAAAAAGATTTAAAAAATTATTAAAACATGATACAAACACAATTTTTTTTTTACATTCACTACTTTTTATTAGATTATGGGGATAATGTCCATCCTTAAGGAGAGGCCACCTATTAGACAGATTTGCATATTCCTCCCATGATACTTTTTATTATTATTAATTATTATTATTATTATTATTATTATTATTATTATTATTATTATTATTATCGTATCTAATCCTATTGTATAGGCATAGCAGAGAAGTTCTTTATGAGCCAATAAGCAACAGCAAACTATAAGCAGTTTCTTCTCATGAGCATTGGACACATTAAGTAGATGCTCTGACGGACAATTAGTAGGAGACCAAGGCGTACCGTAACACATATGAGACAGCAATATCTAGATACACAAGCATTTGTTTTATAATTTCAGTAAAAAAACTGTTATGTTTAGCCTGATCTAACTGATAATTTTACATTTTATTGTAGGTTATGTTTGTACCAATCAGAACAACAATAATAATAATAATAAGAAATAATAATAAGAATTTACTATGCCCAAGTCATATTTATTAATGGTTGCATCAAATTATTTTGGCGCTTACCATTTGCACATATCCAAACATATATTTCATGTAACACATACAACTACTTAGGTCGATGATGTTTTTTCCACTTGGACTCTGCAGTCTGACCTATGCAGGCCTGAATATTTGTTTAGTGTACCATCAGTAATTGCAATTACAATCACTTAATTAAGGGGTTGAATGTGTCACTCTTGCAAGTAATGTTTTTAGCTGAATTAGACCATTAGTGCATGTTTTGCTAATTGTTTTAGAGCTGAACTGGAAGCTACAGTACACCGACTTCAAGTTTTTTTTCCAGATTAACTCAAAGTGTCCAGCACTTATGGATTTTTCCCTATTTACACATGGTAATTATAATTGCGAGAAGCTTTTTTTTTTTCATTTTTTTTTTTGCTCTGGCGTTTACTGTCTGTCAGATGCACACAGTTCTCTTCTAAGAGTAATTTTGCTTTCTAGTTTCTATTCAAAGAGATCTGCTGTCAAATGCATCACCTTTGAAAACCAAAAGAACCCAAGGTTAGCAAGTTCAGCTTTTCAGCACAGTGATTTTATTTAAATAAAAGCTAATTCTGAATTAGGATGCTGTACATGTTTAACTCTCTAGTAATCATATTAGTGCCAGGGATTGCTAGGATTCAGATGCAGCCAAAGGAAAATGTCTGGCTGGTTTACATCATGAAAATAAAGGGATTTGAAGTTCAACTCATCAGATACTATTAAAATGCATAAAATGCTAATAACACATATCTCTAAAAAAAATCTTGTTCCTGTCCACCATGTGACTAAAGCTTTGTATGTCTCTATTATACTACATCAACTAATTTATAGAACAATTATATCAGAGGGGGTCATATGGAAACATGGCTGATGGGCTTGCACAGGCAATGTCTGATTTCATTGTGTGATTATTTTCTCACTTCTGTGGTCTGCCCTGGTCTTCACTCTCTATTAAGTGGATTCCCCATAAAAATAATTGTAATTAAAATTATGGAAAATTTTTAGTTTAAATATAAGTAAATTAACATTTTGCAGAGTTGCAAAAATTTAACCAACCATCTTAGTGGTGAAAGTATTTCTTGATCAGTTGCCAGGACCTTTCTATGGCAGTTGTCAGAAACCTAGCTGTGATTTATATTGTGGACAGGTTATCAGGGAAGCACATTACATGCGTGAGAAGATAACCCACCTACAATAAGGAAATAATGGTTGGGTTTCTGACAAGTACCAGATCATAGAAAATTCCTGCATTCATGGTCGTATTCACTGGTAAAATGCTTGACTGTTAAATGTCTATAAATTGAAATATGATTATGTTTGTGGGAAAACCCCTTTAAGGCTAAGGTCCCACGGGACATCCTGCAGCAGAAAAACACTGTGGAAAAAACCGTGACGGCAATGCATCACGGTTCTCCCCACAGCGCTTTAGACAGAAAGTTCGCAGAGTTTTCTTTCGCAAACTTTCTGTTCCAATTATACCTATGGGGAAACCACTGGCGATTCTGTAGCTATAATTGACATGCTGTGATTTCCAAAACTGTGCCTGTTTTGGAAATCACAGCGTGTTTGGACCTTGGTTTTTACTGCAAAGTTGGGGTGGGATTCACTAGAATCCCATCCACTTTGCCCTTACTGTAAAATGTTGCAATTTTTCCCACAGCGTTTCCGCCACAAGAAAATAACAGCGTTTCTGTCCTGTGGCTCCATGTTGGGGAAACACAGATTTTTTTGTTACAGATTTTGCTGCGGTTTTTTTGAGCCAAAACTTTGAGTGGATTGAGTAAAAGGCAGAAATATAAGAACTTCCTATATATTTCCCAATCTTTTTGTAGCCATTCTTAACTTCATCTCAAAAAACTGCAGCAAAATCTGCAACAAAAAAACTTGCGTTTCTGCAACGTGGGGCATCAGCTTAAATGTGCATTGCAAATTATCATTTGTAGTTTTTGTTTTTTTTTCAAGTACCCAATGTATTCCACATAGCTTACATATTCACTTTTCACCATCCTTTGTGCATTTACATCACGACAACTAATGCTTCTTTTTTTTTTTTAGTTTTTTTATTTTGTTTACAATATATAGTGCCATTATAATTCGCAAATGTTCTCTACATTCTTTGATAAATTCTTTGAGGGTTTCAATTTCCAAATTTTTAAAAGGCCCCTGAAATGCCAGTAAAGCTGAATCCCCTGGGGTGTGATCTCATTTTAGAAACTATACCTGTAAAGATAACCAAGGATGTAGTGACAGAGCCAACTTTTCACAGTGCCACAAACTGAGCATGACATATTGGGCACCAAAATATATATCTGTGAAAATGGCAATTTTTATTTTGCACCACCCAAGGTCCATTTCCTTATAGAAATCACTTGTGGGGTAAAACTGATCAGATTCTAACTCTACTCTCCTAGAGCCATCTAAATTAGTAGTAATCAGCTCAAAATGGGCGAGTCTGGCCTCTTTATAGTATTTAAGGAGGTAGGGGACTGAGAAGCCACCCTCCTCTTATGGCAGTACATGTTTTGAGGAATGCGTGAAGCTTGATCCCACCCCAAATAAATTTATAAGTCTTGCGCTAGAGGAACACAAGATCCTTAGTAATGAGGGGAACAATAAATATATTACTGTGATAGTAGGACCATCTTAAAGGCAGAGATTCGGCCCGGCCAAGATATGAGAGGTCTCCCCTAGTGTAGTTAGTGACATCTGGTATCTCTTGATATTTCAGTTAGTTTTTGTTAATGTGCAATGGGTCCATTGCTAAAGTTGTACATAGCGTGGATAAGGATGGAAGTATGAGAGGAGGCCGGGAGTTTCAGAAGGGCCTGTGGGGACAATAAGTGTACTGACTCATGCTCTGTAACATATTTGCAACTGTCATTTTAATTAAGTTGCTTATTCAGTTACCATTGGTATTTTCAGAATAAATGGAGGTACTATGATTCCCCAAACATGCAAAACTTAATTTCGTCTATTGGAGATGCCACAGGCTCCACCCTTTGTGCTTCATAAGGTACAGCCTTTGCACACTGCTCTATGGCTTTCACTCTTGGGTGGAAAAATCTCCCTTGACATAACAGGGGGCGCAGTGATTGTGCTAAGTCCTTTAATAGTTAATTGTAACGACAGCATCTGAGAGCTTACTTAAAGGGAGGGGATACCCTTTGATCTCTGACAACTGATCACTAGAGATGAGCGAGTAGTACTCGATCGAGTAGGTATTCGATTGAATACTATGATATTCGAAATACTCGTACTCGATCGAGTACCACTCGCTGTTCGAATGTAAAAGTTCGATGCAGAACCAGCATTGATTGGCCGAATGCTATACAGTCGGCCAATCAACGCTGGTTCTTCTCCTACCTTTAGAAGTCTTCTCCGTGCAGCTTCCCCGCGGCGTCTTCCGGCTCTTCATTCAATCTGCCAGGCATTGGGCCTGGGCAGAGCCGACTGCGCATGTCTGCTTGTAGTGCGGGCATGCGCAATCGGCTCTGCCCAGTCCCGATGCCCGGCAGAGTGAATGAAGAGCCAGAAGATGCCGTGGGGACGCTGCAAGGAGAAGACTGCTCAGAGGATCCAGCCCGACCCTCACTCGTGGACTTGGTAAGTATAATTTGATTGAACGTTGCCTAACCCTGAAACGAGCATTTTTCCCCCATAGACTATAATAGGGTTCGATATTCGATTCGAGTAGTTGAATATTGAGGGGCTACTCGAAACGAATATCGAACCTCGAACATTTTACTGTTCGCTCATCTCTACTGATCACCCCTTGTGTTTAAATAATAGGCTGCAGATCAGTTGTCATTGTAGCCCTGTAAAAACTTAAGGGTTTGCCATTCTAAGGTTCCTATTAAGCCATGATGCTAGCAGAGCTTAATGGAAACATAGTGCAATTATAATACAGTGCAATATTAAAATGTTGCAGTGTATTGCCTAACATATCAGTTATTGTAATGCAAAAACGGCAAATGGCTGTAGTGAGAGAGGGATAGGGGATGTCATGAAGTTTTATAGTAGCTACCAGTGTCACCTAAAATCTTGTGCATAAGAGTCGTCACTACCCATTATGTTCTTGTGTAGACTCATAATGACATCAGCAGAGAACAGATGGTTCATTTTACATCGGGGATCTAGAGAATGTGCCTTTTTCTGCAACTTCTCTCAAGAGCAGAGATGTCAAATCATATGTCATTACATGAAATGATGTCATCACTAGTATAAAGAGAAGAGCTGCAGGATGAATAGATGTCTGGACCATGGTATAAAACAAGCATTTATGCCACCTTTACTTCAATTGTATGAATTATTGATAAGTTTGTCATTCTTTAATGTACCCTCTGATTTACGTTGGCATTACAAACATCAATCTATTAACGTGGTAGGCCCACAAACAACAATTATATCACTTATCTATAGAAAATGTCAGCTGGGACTTCTAGCAAACGGAAGAATGGGAGTCCCTGAGTCCCCTGTGTGAATGGAGTGCTAGAGCACAATAGGCTCTGCATTTGGCTATCCCTGTCAGTGCCAAAGAAGTGAATGTAGTAGCACACCACGCTCCATTTATAAAGAAGATCTAGGACTTCCACTCATGTGATTGCAGGGAGTCATATAAAAAACTTTATATAAAATCAACAATCACTGATATATGCAGCGGAATGTGGTTTTTACTTTGCAAAATCATCTGCAAAGTAAAGATTTCCCCCATAGAAATCGATATGTGAGTATATTACCGGGAGTAAAAAGATATGCCTATAAATTTTGTGTCCTACTAAGCCATCTTTGATTTAACTGCCACAGTCAGACTGACTACCACAGTTCGTGCCTTTCACACACAGTGTCATCTACTTGACCTAAGCAAGAAATATTAAGGAAACCAAGTCATGCCGCAGAACCCTTATAAATTCATACAATTGTGTCCTAAGGTTTCTAAGAGAAGACAAATTGCACAGTACAAATGAACAGGGGATGATCTATGGGAACAGAGAGTCAACAGGCTTATTCTTACTAAATTAAAAAAATAAGAGCTTGATTCATAGAGCGATAGATTTTCCACCGAGAGGCTGCAGTTTCTACATGTGCAGCCTGTATATACACATCCTCTTTAAAGAGCTTCTACGAGAGCTCAGGAGCCTTGAAAAAGATTTGTTGTGATATTCCCAAAGGACAAGATGGTTTTGGCTGCCTCCTTGGCAAACTAATTGGCAGAGCACATGGGGAACCGGCCTGCATAATGCAAGACTCAACATCATTAAATGTGCATCTAATTTTAGATTTTTTTGCCATTTGTCCTCCCCCAGCAGCTGCAAATAAACCCCATCCAATCAAAGCAAGTTTACAGAAAATATCCTCCATGCTAAATCCTACGTGATTGAGAGAGAAAGAGAGAGAGTACATGTAGGGGAAACATTTAAGGGGAACAAACTGGAGTGGCATGTTGTTTATTGGTTTAACCGCAGAGATGGCTCCTGCTAATATTTCCATAGTGTGCCTCAATGAGATACAAGAAAAGGACTTAAAGAGATACAATAAAAATGGTGGCTAAATATTTGTCACAAGGCAATTTATTTTATTTAAAAAATATACAAAAAAGACAGTTGGAATCTCAGTAATTAGTCAGGATTAAATACGTATTTGATATTGTCATGACTATGTATTATTATGGGTATATTCACACGTCAGTGGCATCAGTGTCAGGTTTTTTTTGTTCCTTGCTATTGACATTACCACTGATGCCAAAACTGATAGGAAAATGTATCAGTTGTCATCTGGCTTTTTCTCAAATTTCTACTCCAAAACCATCAATTGGCATCACTACTTACCAATAAAAAGGTAGTTTAGACTCCCTAGAGTAGGGGGCCAATGATGAAGAAAATACATTGTAGGGGGTCTAAAAATGGGGTAATATATCGTGGGGGTTTCAGTAAAGGGGGCAGTATACCATGTGTGGGGGCCAGTAAAGGGGGTATTATACCATGTGGTATTATACCCAGAGAGGCAAGTCAAAATATTGTTATGTGGCATGATATTTCCTACCTTACATCCCTGTGTATGCGTACTGTATAACCCACAAACAGTACATATACAGTACCCATTAAGTAATTGCCATACTTGTACCACATTTGACCAGTTATGGCCAGTAAATGATATAGTGGAGTAGGTTTATTAAGAATGGTTTATTGTACGCTAGTTTTAATACTGGCCCCAAATGGAGAAAGAACCAAGAGGTTTATGAAGAGTCTGCAGCCTATTCACTACTTGGTTGGATGTCCCTGCACCAACTGGTGTAGATTTTCATTAAAACTCATGCCAGAAAAACGGTGTGAGTTCTAGAGATGAGCAAACACCGTTCGATCAAATAGGTATTCGATCGAATATCAGACCGTTCGATGTATTCGTTCCCAATCAAAGACCACGCGGCATATGCAGTAAAAATTTGTATCCCCTCCCACCTTCCCTGGCGCATTTTTTGCACCAATAACTGTGCAGTGGAGGTGGGACAGGAACTACGACAACGGAGGCAGTCATATTCGTGTCATTTTGTGGTGAGAGACAGAGAGAGACATATCTGCTGAGGGCTAGATAGGGATTAGTTTTAGATAGGCAGGGAAAAACCGAAGAACAACAACAGCTCTTCTCAGAGCTATACACTACAGGGACAGGAGTCCAGCTTTCCACGGACGGTGGAAAACAGGGATACAGAACAGTTACTTGTTGCTATATACTTGCAGACCAGCTTTTGTTAGGGGTGTCCCCCCACAAAATAGCAGGAATCCATAGCAGGGACTTCTTGCTATATATGTGCAAACTAGCTTTCATTAGGGGTGTCCCCCCACAAAATAGCAGGAATCCACAGCAGTTACGTTTTACTATATACGTGACAAACAGCTTTTCTTTGGGGTGTCCCACCCCCCACAAATTTGCAGGAATACAAAGCAGTTACTTCCTGCTATATACGTGCAAACCAGCTTTTATTAGGGATGTCCCCCACAAAATAGCAGGAATCCACAGCAGTTACTTCTTGCTATATACGTGCAAACCAGCTTTTCAGGCAGTGTGTAACGCCAAAACAGAGCAATTAGGTCCAGCTATGTACGCTCAATCCAGATATCCAGGGTGTGTACCCCCAAAACCTAGGTGGAAGAGACTGAAATTCACTCAGGCTATGTACGCTCAATCCAGATATCCAGGGTGTGTACCCCCAAAACCTAACTGGGAGACACAGAAATTCAGTCAGGCTATATCAGCTCAATCCAATTTTTAAGGGTCTACCCCCCGAAACTAAGTGGGAGACAGCCGTTCATTCAGTCAGGCCATGTATGGTCAATCCAATTTTTAAGGGTCTACCCCCCCGAAGCTAAGTGGGAGACAGCCGTTTATTCAGTCAGGCCATGTATGATCAAGCCAATTTTTAAGGGTTTCCCCCCAAAAGCTAAGTGTGATACACAGCAATTCAGTCACGCTATATCAGCTAAATCCAATTTTTTGTTCAGTCCAGTATTGTTTGCTCTCCATGATGTGAACTACGCCTTTGTTTCTTGAAAAACAACCCAACATGAAGTCAGCCATGTGTGCCAGTGTGTTACTTGGCATGACTTCACTGCCCCCAACTGTAAGGGTCACTCTCCATTTCCTCCATTTTACACTCCCTTCACACCATCCATGCTGAAGCAATGGGATGCACTGAACTTCACCTTCAAGCCTCGTGTGGGACAATGACATGAAATGCCACTTCATCCCCCTCGTCTTCCTCCGCCAGCCAATGGTGCGTAGATGACAGGAGTGTGCTCTGAATGTTTTCAGCCTAGCAGAGGCTACTTTTCACTTACGAAAATGGACACACTTTGACCAGTATATCAGGCACAATGGTGTAGGTTTCAAAGAACCTTTGCACCAAGTTAAAAATGTGGGCCATGTGTGGACCGTGTTTGAGTCTGGCAAGCTCCAGATCTGCTACCAGGTTCCGGCCATTATCACATGCGCAAACATGTGTGGGCCCAGGTGCAGCGGGGAAAAACCTATTGCCATATCATCCTGGATGGCATCCCTCACCTCGGAGGCAATGTGCTGTCTGTCCCCCAAGCTGATGAGCTTCAGCACGGTCTGCTGACATCTCCCCATGCCAGTAGTACAGCGTTTCCAGCTCGTAGTTGGGGGTCGATGTTGCAGCGCAGGAGTAGGCTTTCAGAGAAACCCTGCCATGAATTTTGGGCTGGGAGAGGAGATAGGCCACCCCAGTTTGCACCCCGGGCCCAGACTCCACTACATTCACCCGGCCTGTGATTAAAGATAAGCAGCATCCCTGACTGCAGGCGCTTGTCGATGCGTCGGTGGTCAAGTGGACCTTGCAGCAAAGCATGGAACTCTGGGCCCGACTGATGTTATGGGACACGTGCAGGCACAAGGCGGGGACAGCACACCAAGAGAAGTAGTAACGGCCCAGCATAGGGTGGTGCCCCAGCTGCCATCTGGTGACGGAAGACCTGGGTATCCAGAAGCATAAACGCCAACATCTCCAGGGCCAGCAGTTTTTAGATGAGGCCGTTAAAGGCGTGGGCATGTGTCGGCAACACCGGGCGACGATTGTCCTGTGTTTGCTCTCTCCCAGAGCCCAGGGCTTGCCTTCCAAATGACCGCACACGCAAAAGGTGGTAAGGTTGCTCTTTTCAGAGCCCCTACACAGTTTAGACTTGCAAAGTGTGCAAACCGCACTAAATTTGTCATGTAACTGTCATGTAACTGTCATGTCATGTAACTGATGTCATGTAACCTCAGTGGTGGTAGTTTGGCCAGGGGGTGCCGCTAGACTCCTGTGTGACAAAAAAAATCATCTGCCACTTCGTCATCCTCCTCTTCCTCCATCAATATATACTGTGAAGCAGACAGGAGTGTGCACTGACTATCCTGCTGGAATGGTTCTACTCTTTTGCCCGACTACTCAGCGTACAATGCGTTATCCCTGATGGTGATGAGGGATTCTTGCATCACACACAGGAGTGGGATTGTTAAAATCAGTAATGCATCGTCGAAGCTGACCCTCTTGGTGGACTCCTCAAATACACGGAGAGATCTCACATAAGTCTGGCAACATGGGCGAGTTTTTCATGAGTGGCTAGTACATAGAAAATCTTTGGCATTGCTGCCTCTGGACATGCCTCTGCCTCTAGCCACCTTTTTTCCTTCTTAGCTCGCCTCCACATCTACACTGCTTTCCCCGCTATACGTCACCCCTATCCATGCCTCTGCCTGTAGCCACCTTTTTTGCTGCTTAGCCTGCCTCCATATTTACACATAATTTGTGCGATTTTTTTACTCTCCTGTACCAGAACAAAGGATGAGATTTTTAACTTATACCGGGGGTCGAGGATTGCAAAAATCCATTATTGTTTGCTCTCCATGATGTGAAATATGCCTTTGTCTCTTGAAAAGCAACCTAATATGAAGTCGGCCATGTGTGCCAGTGTGTTACTTGGCATGACTTATAATGAGCTTCTAACGAGCACAGTTGGGGGATTCAGGGTGGATTGAGCCTCTAACCAGAAGAGTTTGGGGGCATTAGTGTGAATTGAGCCTAGTAGGAACAGAATTGTGCAACGCTGATGGTGGAGGAGTATGAGGAGGAGGAAGAATTGTAGAGGGTGAGCATACACATCAAACTTCATGTCAGGGTGCTTGACACTTCTAGACATGAAAATGATGGGTCTATCCAGTGGCTGTTCATTTTGATCAGCGCAAGCCGGTCAGCACTGACAGCTGGCTGTGCTTATCCGTAATGAGGCCACCGGCTGCGCTGAAGACATTTTCCGATAGCATCAAAGCAGGAAAGAACCTCCAATGTGTAGAGCGCAAGTTCCAGCCACAAATCCAACTTGGAGACCCACTAAATGTAGGGCGCAGAGGCATCAGAGAGGACAGGGCTGGGGTCGGCCAGGTACTCCCGCAACAATCGCCTATACTTGACCCTCTTGGTGACACTAGGCCCCTCAGTGGTGGTAGTTTGGCCAGGGGGTGCCATTAACATGTCCCAGACCTTGGAGAGTGTGCTCCTGGTGGGTGTGTCTCATCATCATCACTGAGGATGGAAAATGCTGGTTGCGGGTCCACAACCACAAAATTGCCAGGTGATGGTGGATGCTCCAGTGTTTGGGTATCAGTACACTCAAAGTCGTCTGGTAGCTCCTGGGATTCGGGAAGTGGTTCAACAGAGGGAGAGACAGTAAAAGGACCCAAAAAGAGATCCTTGGAGTGGGCAAGGGTGGGATGACTCTGTTGGGAAGATTGGGCATGTTGGGAGGAAGGCGGGGCAGACTCTTGGGTATGAACACGACTGCAGATAGTGGCTGACCGGCTGCTGGAAAAGCAACTGGGAGCATTATCCTCTAGCCATTGTAACACCTGTTCCTGGTGCTCGGGCCTGGTCTGCGTTGTACCCTGCACCCTGCTTAACGCAGCTATCATATCAGCAATTGTGATGAGCGCATGCTAATGTTTCTTGTCCAGTGGAAAGGATGGGATAGGATTTCACATAAATCTGCCACCCATGGAAACTCATGGTGCAGAAAGTCAGGGAGCTGACTTTGATGAACCCTTGGGTTTTGTAGATGGAACTCCATCAAAGGTCTCTGCTGCTCACACACCCTGCTCAACATACGGTATCTAGGGTTTCAGTGTGTGGTGACCTCGCACAACAGCCAGTGCTTCAGGCAGATGTAGATGTTGCTGGAGTGTATTGAGGCTAGCACCAGGTACTGTAGACTTGCCAAAGTGGGAGCACAAGCGCCACACTTTAACCAGTAGGTTTTGCAAATTGGGGTAAGTTGTTAGAAACCGTTGCACCAATAATTTGAAAATGTAGGGCTTGTGTGGACTGTGTTTGAGTCTGGCAAGCTCCAGATCTGCTACCAGGTTCCGTCCATTATCACATATGCCAATCTGAACCTGGGCCCAGGTGCAGTGGGGCAAAAAACATTGCCATCTCATCCAGGATGGCACCCCTGACCTTGGAGGCACTGTGCTGTCTGTCCCCCAAGCTGATGAGCCTCAGCACAGCCTGCTGACATCTCCCCACGCCAGTGTTGCAGACCCCAGCTCATAGCTGGGGTCGATTTAACGGCGGAGGAGGAGGAGGGTGGTGTTTCAGCACTCCTGCCAGGAATATTGGGCGGGGAGACAAGGCAGGCCGCCAAAGTTTGCGACCCCGTCCCAGCCTCACCTACATTCAGCCAGTGTGCCGCGATTGAGATGCAGCGTCCCTGGCCGCATGCACTTGTCCACACGTCCGTGGTCAAGTGGAACTTTGTGCAACTTAGAGCAGAACTTAGGGCCCGCCTGATGTTACGGGACACATGCTGGTGCAAGGCTCAACTCACCCTAAGGGCCAAAAACACTGCTGGTGAATTTTGTTCCATTTCAAAGGACTCTGTTTAGATTTGGCTCAGTCGCAGCTCCAGAACATGCCTTTGAAGGCAAGGTTTCCTTTAGTGGCTCCATCTCAGCAGGATGATGATGGTGAAGCTTGGTTAAATCTGATGTCGGAAGGGAAAGGGGTTTCTGATCTACATCTAAAGTACTGGAGCATGTTGTTTGGACAATTAACACCTGATCAGAACCCTGTAGAGGTAATGTAGAGTCCGATATTAGAGGACCATTACTGGTAGTAGTATTTGCAGCCAATTCTCCACCTTTGCGGTCCTCTAAATAAAAGTTACCCCCAGGACTTGATGCCAAAATGTTATCAATTTCCCAATCAAAATCAAGGTCAATGTCTGGGTCCTCAGTTCAATCCACTGCATCAATCCCACACTATGAGAGTGATGGTTCTGGAACCACCATTTTAGGGGCTAAGAATTTTAAAGGGGCTAACACTCTGCTGGTGCAAGGCTCAACTCACCCAAAGGGCAAAAAATTCTGCTGGCGCAAGGCTGAACTAAGTTAAAGGGCCTAAAACTCTGCTGGTAAGAGGCTGAAGTCACCTAAAGGGCCTCAATCTCTGCTGGTAGCTCAGCTTAAGGGCCTCTAGCTTAAAGGGGTATTCCCACGTCGCATACTTACCCGTCTTCGTTCCTCTAAAATCTTCTGTCTTCCGGCTTTGTCTCGTCATTGGTGGGCGGGGTCACATATGCAAAGCCAGGCGGCGAGATGCCGCCGGCCCTGCGTGCGCGCTCATACACCACTCTACCCTTCACAATGCGAATACAGACCCGACACCCTGCGGGTCTGTATTAGCATTGTGAAGGCTAGACTGGTGTATGAGCTTGCACGCAGGGCCGGCGGCATCTCACCGCTTGGCTTTGCATATGTGACTCCGGAGCGGAACAGCATCGCTTCTGCCGCTGCTGTCTTCATGCAGGGCAGAAGCATAGCGATGTGCCTGTGCCGGCGTCTAACAGTCCCCAGCATCCGCCTATTACAGCGGATGCCGGGGAGTTAGATGCCGGCACAGGTGAAGCCAGCAACATCTCTATGCTTCTGCCCTGCATGAAGCCAGCAGCGGCAGAAGCGATGCTGCTATTCCGCTCCACCGCCACCCCCCCCCCCCCGGAATAGCAGCATCGCTTCTGCCGCTGCTGGCTTCATGCAGGGCAGAAGCATAGAGGTGTTGCTGGCTTCACCTGTACCCCAAAGGGTAAACTACACCCCCCCCCCTCCAAGCTCGCTCCTGTGCACTTAGCCCCTCTTCCCTCCCCCTGAGAGCAGGCTGACACATCACTTGACTCAGGAGCAGCTAGGTCAGGGCTGTGGCCACAAAAAAATGAATAAAGTGAGATAGTGGACAAACAAAGCAGTTTTGCTGAAGCATTGTATTTAGGAAAAGTCTTACATTCACATTTACAAACATTATAGATAGGATCCTTGTGACGGGACAACCCCTTTAATTTGGAAGGGCTCACGTTAAGGGCCAGAAAAGTGAATTTTGGAAGGTCTTACCACATCACACACACACACACACACACACACACACACACACACACACACACACACACACACACACACACCCACAATGACAGTTAAAAGTTGTAGTTTTACAACAGCTGGTGAACCACAGCGTAGAAATAACTGCTGTATGACTTATGGCTATATTCACACCTTATACGTCTTTTTGAAACAGTCTTAAGTCATTATTTGATCCATTCTGCTAGCTGCTGCAAAAAATATATATAAAAAAAATAAAAATGCACCTAAAACCACTTGTGTGAATCCAGCCTGATTATGATAATGTAGAAACGGTAAAATGAGAAGAAAGATGTGTCTGTTGATTGAGGTAGAAATGTTCAATGCATTGGGTATAATTTGTATTGTGGAGAGTAAGGGGTGTATTTTCATGTATGAGACAATTGTAGGGTGTGTAGAATTATTGTTATTTGTATAGTAAGGAAAAGAGTATAATACGTAATGACAACTAATGTGGGTTGCAGGTCATAGTGTTGGCTGGGAAGAACACAATATAAAGTATGGTAATTAATGCTGTGTGCTCAGAGTTCAGGAAAGTTCCATTTAATATACTTTATTACATTTACTGTGGGTAGTGAAGGATAATAAAAGAAATTTAGGACAGGATAAGTTAAAGGGGCATACACTTTGCTATGTAAAATATGTGATACAGCTCTATCCTTGAAAATAAATTAAATTGCCTTTGGGAAAGTGTGGACTGGATATTATGAGAAAGTTTGGTAGTTTTTTCTGTCATTTTTGTAAATTAAAAATTGCTACTATATTTGTTTAGTATGGTATTATACATCTACATTAAGTAGTCATTATGTAATAAATTTGGTTTTGCTGAACTCTAAACCTTTTGTAAAAAAAAGGCTGTGTAAGCTATTAATATAATATCTGGCACATAGCTGAATATACAAGTTTTATGTGGCCATACTATGAACTTATCTCCATATATAATTACCCCTCGCAGCCTTTGCCATACTGCTGTACTAAATAGCCCGTCACTGTGACTCGTACTTCATTGTAGGACAAAGCAGCATGGAAATAGAAAGTATTTAAAGATTGTGTAAAAGTGCTGCAATGTGGCCCAAAAACATATAAACCCTTTACTCACCTTTCCCCAGTTTTCAGCTTAAAGGTCTCTGGGCTGTTTGTGTCAGGTAACTGCTAGAGTCAATCATAGGCCTCAGTGGTCACCCCTTACAGCAGTCACATGCAGCGCATCTCTAATGAGGCGAGGTGAGGCGACGACCTCAGGCGGAGCTCCGGAGGGTGTGGCAGCTGAAGCGATCATTTATTTTACTTTTTTCTCTAAACTAACGCAGGAGAGTGGCCGCTCTTAAAACAACCCAAGTGTCTCTCTCTTGCACTGGTTTAGACCTCACATCACAACATGTATAGGTATAATGGAAGCAGAAAGTCCACAGAGGAAAGCGCAGCCTTCCTGTGAAATTGCTGTGCAAGAAACTGTGATGCATTTCCGCTGCGGTCTTTTCCGTTTTTTGCTGCGACTCACTACGTGGGGTTCTAGTCCTTAAATCTCACTGCAGGACTTGACTCTGCAATCCTTTGATAACTTAGATAATACTTTACAATATTTGAAATTGATCCTGGTTGCCATGGAAACTCATTAGCACTCCCATTGGATGCCAGTGGGTTTCCATGACATTTACAGAGACAGCGTCCCTTCTCCTCTTTAAAGCCACTTATTGTAGGTACCAGTATATGGACTGTGGCTGCTGAGTGGGAGCAGCAATGGTGCGGTTTATATAGTCATGCCATGTGGGATGCTGGAAGCAGAGGGAAAAAAAATTATAAGTATGGCTTCTTTTGTTATTTTATTACATTTTAGAGCTCTGCCTCTAAAGGACCCTGATGCTAAACAGAATTTGCACTTGTTTGTTGCCATTTTTTTTGTTATGTTATGCATTGAAATACTTGGTTGTGGCTTGCGCCTAACCCTTGAAAATTGTGACACCAATTAGGGTGGATTCACATCTGCACCCCGATCTCTGCTTTCAGTTTCTGTGTTCTGCACAAGAAACTAGACATGAGGCGGAAACCAGCAGTCATTTTTCAAGCCTGATCCTTTGAATGGGTTTGCAAAGTGTCCGCCTGTGAGCACCCATGAGAGTTTTATGCTCTCCACGGCGAAACTGTTTTTTTTTTTTTAACCGGACACAAAGTCGGACATTCAGGATTTTGTGTCCGGTTAACAAAAAAATGGTTTTGCCATGGAGACCATAAAATGCTCACGGGCGGACACAGTCTGCCGGTTTTCCGTCTCCTGTAGGCAGAAGACGGAAACTGAAAGTGGAGACCGGGGCGCAGATGTGAACCTGCCCTTAGGTGTTTGTTAGCACTTATATTGCCACTTTATAAAGAGAAACCCAGCCCCATAGATGGATAGGTCAGGGCTAGTTGAATTATACAATGATTTCCAATAGTGAACTGATGCTTCCATTGCTGAGATATTCCACTTTTCGCAATCTGCAAATGAAATATTTGGTGCAAGGATGAAAACACGATATGATTGAGGTGACCGTAACCTATCGGTATTCAATGCTGGTGATAAGACAGTATGCCAATGGGTATACATTGCTGAGTAGTGAATTCCCCAATTAGATATAGTCACACTATTTGTTTATACTGTATTATGTGTTATATACTGGTTGTAGTACAGAAGCAACATGATGTAACAGACATGCCACTTATTAGGTGTGGTCCAAGTATCATGGAAGAGACCACATGTATATGTGGAAAGAAGGTGACATCATCAGTGGCATGTTATGGACAGAATCTGTCCAATTCATTTTTTTCCAATGTTCCAACAGAAAAGTGCAGGGGATTTGTAGGTAAGGGACACTGAAGTCAACCAAAACATATGATACATGGGAAGGCATAAAAGACAGGGCTTCCTGCTGGTAGAGGTCAGGCCACCAAGACAACGTAGATGGAGAAGAGAAAAGTGCTAAACTGTTGGTTTAGTTGGGCCACAACAGAGCAAGAAGACCCAGAGAGATCAAGCATCATATTAAGCATATGGACATGTCACCATGAGTTATTTGATAGATTTTTCACTGGACATTGCATTTTACACTGTGCTGTAAAGATAACCCAAGAACAAGAGCCATCATAGGCTGTTGCTGCTGCTTGTTTAATTGTTACCAATTGTTCCTGCTTATATTGCGCCTCTTTGTGGGATTATTGTAACCGTACACTGGTTGCCAGTCAAAAATTTTGAACCAAGCAGAACACTTTAGAGTGGAGCCCCACATAGTGTAAATGCAGTGATTGTGCTGTGGTGTAAATGCTGTGGCTAAAACTGCTACATTTTACAGTCCCTGCCAAGTGCGGAAAATAATCTACAGTGGAAATGTTGCGATATGAAATACACTTGCATTTTTGCAAATTGTAGCATGTTAATTATAGCTACGGAAATACTGGCGGTTTCCATATAGGCATAATGGAAGCAGAAAGTCCGCAGAGGAAAACGTTTTTGACTATCTGTGAAAAGTGCTTTAGGTAAAAACGCAATGCGTTTCCTTTATGTTTTTTCCCGCAGTGCTTTTTCACTGCAGCTCAATACGTGGTGCCCTTGGCTGAGGCTCCACATTATGGAAACACAGCTTTTTGTTGTTGCAGATTTTACTGTATTTTTTTGAACCAAAGCCAGAAGGAAGGTAGTACATCCTATATATTTTCTATACCTTTAGTAGCCATTCTTGCTGTGGCTCAAAAAAGCAGAAAAATTTCCAATAAAAAAAAGCTGTTTTCGCAATGTGGGGTTTCAGCTTTAGGCACGTTTAAAAAACTAACCCAGATTTCGGGACAATGTCAAAGACTTTCAGGTGATTGCTAAAACTGAATAAAATAAAATTCAGAACATAAATTTTAACTGCTTGCTTAAAACTCTCCTAAAAACATACAAAAACTTTACTGTATATTGTAAAATTGGTCACAAAGCGCTTGTATCATTTACAGAACTGAGGACTGTTAGTAATACATTTATGGGCTGAGATAGACCACATTAAATGTAAAAAGAAAAAAATATATACAGAATTTCTAGCATTTAACCATTTCTGAATTATCCTGTGAATTAAGCAATTCATGAAAAGCATAAAGTGTTATTAATGAATTTCATTGTGCTGTTCATTGCTGTCTGGTAACAGTCCTGGAGATGGTGCCATTTATCACACATCCACATCTCTCTCATTCTCTCTGCTGTAAAAAGGCTTTCTGTTCTTCCTAGAGAAGTGGAGTTTGTGAGATATCAAGTCGTACTTGGAAATATAAGAAAAATTAAAAAGCTACAGTAGATCTAATTGAAAAGATGTATGTTTGCAGGGAGCATATGGCATATCTTTACTTTAGATATCTTACATTATGGATAGTTCAGTTCACATGCAAAATACCTGCACTGTCAATTGATTTTCAGTATTTTGGGTAACATTTGTGTAGTGAGAAAATAAATGGTGGTATCCTTACCTCCTTACCTTTCCTATCCTTATCCTTATATAGATGAATTAAGACTTTTAGCTTTGATTTTATAAATGTAAATATCTGAATTACACTAGGCTCACACTAACATTCGAGGACTACTTTTCTCAACCTTGTTTTCGGTAGAAACCAGGCGCAAACCCAGCAGACCCCATTATAGTCTATAGGGTCTGTGGGTTTAACTCATGTAACCGCTTTTTAAAGAGGAACTTTCATGTCCTCAGGTACGTGCGATATTATATACCGCTAGAAAGCTGACAGTGCCCTGAATACAGCATGCTATCGGCTTTCCCGTAATGTGCCCCTGGTGAAGAGCTATTGGTGCCATTACCGAAGCTCTTCAGTGTCAGAAGGGCATTTCTGACAGTCTGTGAGGAACACCTCTCCTGACAGTAGCGTCCATAGCACTATATTGTCAGGAGGTTCCTTACTGCACAGCCAGTACTAGTCTATGGATGAATACTGTCAGGAGGGGGGGGGGGCATTCCTCACCGTTCAGTGTCATGGCTGGGCTGTAAGAAATGCCCCCTCTCACAGTACGGCACTATAGATGCTACTGTGAGGAGGGGCGTTCCTCACAGACTGTCAGAAATGCCCTTCTGACACTGAAGAGCTACGTTAACGGCACAGATAGCTCCTTACCAGGGGCACATAATGGGAAAGCCGAGAGTGCACTGAATTGTCTAGCAGTATATAATACCGCATGTGTACGACGACATGAAAGGTCCCCTTTAAGCAGATAGGCTTTCCGTTTTTCGGGTCCCTAAGTGAACGCTAGCTAGGGTTGCCAAGACCAGCACAGTGTACGTCAGTCTTGATAAATCTCCTCTAATGTGTTTTGAGAATTTCATATTGTCCTATTCACAGCAAACACCTGGCCACAGTGTTTTTGGATATGAATAAACACAAGAGCAGGCCAAACTGTGCATAAAGAGATCTTAATGTTGATGGTCAACAATAATATATGTCGTATATACAATAAAAATCAATGCAAGTGGGTCCTTGCCTTATAGGAACAAATCTTATACTGAGAGCCCACCAGAGGAGATTATACCCATTCTCCATCTTCTGCATATTATTACTATTATCACTATAGATGGCATATCATTAGCAATAATTCATTACTTTATTTGAGACATATAGTAACCCAAAAAGTCATAATAGTAAGTTACCCTAATAGTAGGTAATGCCTTATTACATGGGTTGATGACTGGACATTGCTCATTCTGTGCAAATGTGCTAAGGATCACCTAACAAACTAGCAAACTGTGGTTTTGTCAGCCTGTGGCATTTTTTTTTTTACTTAGGACAAAAAAAATCATTGTCTGTCAGCAGCACGTTGCATTGAGTAAACAAGTTTGTGCTTTCCAACAAATAATGAAATTGAATGAAGAGGAAATTATTATTTTAGTGAACATCCATTCCCCATGTACTGTAGATTGCATCAGTTTGTGTAAAAGACCAAAGGAAACAAGTGGCAAACAATGTATTGTATTGGCAATTGACCTTCATCTTCCCTTGCTTTAGCTGGTTTGGTAGGCCTTTACTTGCACTACTGTCAGCTTAATGGGGCTCTATCAGCAAAATGATGCTGTATGAGCCCCACATATGTGTGAATAGCCTTTAAAAAGGCTATTCAGGCACCACTAATGTTATTTTAAACCACCCCCCTGTTTTAAAATAAAACTATAAAAACATATATGTAATTCATACTCATCGTGCATGCTGGGCGGTGATCCACGGTTCAACGTCATCTTATGGCACGCCTACCTCTTCTTTCTTCTTCTTTCGTTCTATCAGCGACGCCCTCCGGCCCTGGCTCTTCCCCAGCTTCATCGTCCTCTTCTTCTAGCAGTTCAAATCCGATTGGTTCAAATCCGGCGCGAGTGCAGTAGCGCTCTCTTCGAAGCTACTGCGCATGCTCCAGCGTAATTTTTCTCAATGGCATTGCGCATGTGGCAGATTTGAACCGCCGGAAGAAGACGATGAAGCCGGGGAAGAGCCAGGACTGGAGGGCGTCGCCGAAAGTAGAAGAAAGAAGAGGAAGGCGTGCCAGAAGATAACGTCGAATCGTGCATCACCGTCCAGCGTCCATGATAGGTATGATTTCCGTATATGTTTTTATGGTTTTATTTTAAAACGGGGGGAGGGTGGAGGTTTAAAATAAGATTAGCGGTGCCTGAATAGCCTTTATAAAGGCTATTCATGCATATGTGGGGCTCATACACATCATTTTGCTGATAGAGCCCCTTTAAGAGGTGCTTCTTCAATATTTGTTCTTTTTGTCTGGTCTGGTGAGCCAGCTTACACTTGCTTGTGACCAGAAAGAAAACTTGAAAGTATAGTTATAGTCAGCTTTCTTTTACAAAAAGCTGGAAAGAAAATTTGTTTTTGAAACATTTTTTAAATGGGGTGTCTGCGATAAATAGACATTTCTAATCTAAGCTACCAAACCCACTCCCCCTGCCTATCTTCTAAATTACTTAGGTTACCAAAAATCTATATTTACTTAGATCACCGGAGTGGTCATTTGACTGTCTCAGACACATTTTCCTAATTTCCAGGGACATTGGTTTTCCAGAAGGGGAAAAATGGAACATTACCTATACTAAAATCACACCCCCTCATCACATCATACATACCAGTCTTCCAGTCCAGATCTTCTGGGTACAGGACGTCACTTGTTCTGGGTGCCCAGTACCTTCTCTTCTTGACGTCTGACGGCACTCCAGCTCTATAGCGCAGGAGTGGGCAGCCAGCAGACATCAAGAAGAGGAAGTGCTGGTCGACCAGAAGTAGTGATGTCCCATGCCCAGAAGGTATGGATTGCAAGGAAGATAAGTATGATGTGGTGGAGGGGTCGAGTTACTTAGGAAAATATAGTAGTGGGTGGGCTATCTAGGGAAACAGGGAGGGAATGAGAAAGGGAAGTAATGTGAGTCAGTTCTGAGTGACCCAAGGTAGCTATAGGAAAACAGAACAGGAAGATACCCATGTAAACAAATGCAGAAGATGCCAGGAGCTCACAGAGAAACACAGAAATAACTCAAAACACTGCTAAAGGTATTAGGGTGCATTCAGACTACGTAACGCCGGGCGTGTATGAGAGCCGTACACGCCGGCATTACGGCAGACTGCCGAACACTTCCCATTCACTTCAATGGGAGCGCTCGTAACAGCGGCGTTTACGAGCGCTCCCATTGAAGTGAATGGGAAGTGTTCGGCAGTCTGCCGTAATGCCGGCGTGTACGGCTCTCATACACGCCCGGCGTTACGTAGTCTGAATGCACCCTTAGGTTGCACATTTTTACCTATTAAAGGCACCTAATAAAAAAAATGCAGATGGTAATGTATGCCAACCCAATGTATGGATTGGCATACATTACCATCTGCATTTTTTTATTAGGTGCTTTTTTTTTTAGCACATTTGTAGGTAGTTACTACAGGCTAACCACGATTTTGACTGCAACCAGCATATTCAATTATAGCAGCGCTGCCTGTGTTATTATTGGGATATTGTGGGTACATATATATATATATATATATATATATATATATACTTCTATAAGTGACTCACCACAATTACTTCCGTTACATCATCCCTCTATCCTATTGCAATTGCATTTCTTGAACCTCACAACTACAGTTCTAACGCACTTGATGTCAACAAACCAGTCAGTGACGTGGTTTTATTTTTGTGAGACCGCTGAGTCTCATTTTTGCTAGTTCAATGGAATTGTGTGTTTACCCATTGAAGCCATTTTTACTAATTTAATAATATTTATTGGTTCATGTGTTTTTGTCGGCATGCATTAAAAGTTATGTTTTATTGATTATTCTTTTTGGATTTGCAAGTAAATGTTGAATAATCTTAAATTCAACCTATTATCCTTTGGAATATTGGTTCCTATAAGACCTGGACACACTCACAAGGCACGAATACAAAGTAAGGAAGAAGAGTAATTGCCCGGTGTGCCAAGTGGCTTGGTAAGGTGGCATCCTTCACAGGGCCCTTACATCAACATCAAGAAGGCATGGATATGGGAAGGAGAATACTACCCAGGCTGCCTCTGTGTGTAGATGGTATTTTATTACCCCCATCTGTCTGTATAATAAATAAAGTAGGTTGTTAAACTTCCCAGTTTATTCTATGGACATATAGGCTGGTTGAGATGTATGCTTCCTAACTGAATCTAGTATATTGCGTGTATTGTGCCATTCACCACTTGCACAGCAGGTTGGGGGCTTGGGGCCCACCTTGGGTCAATAGCACCTCAGGGGATTCACCTGCTCCCCTGTGGTCCTGTCTGTTTCCAAATGTATTAACTATATTGTTGCAGGGTACATGTAATATGTGCAGCTTCAATATGGACCTTAAAATGTTCTCCTTATATTTACCTAATACTGACCTCTGGTTCTCTCAAAAACTTTTAGAAAGCGATTGTTAAGAACATAACAATAATATAGAACCTGTAAGCCATGCCCTTCCTTATTTTAACATAAAAACAATGCATACAAATTCCTATTTGAGAATATAGATGTATCCCATGTGTAACTCCCCAGTCGCCTCATAGAAATTCTTTATATTCTCGTTCTTGCTTCTGAATTTGTCATAGAATTTCTTAGCCATATATAAATAAATACTATTTTAGACTTGACAGACAGCAGTACTGTTAGTAAACTGCCAATTCAGAAGTTACCATATATTTTTTCACATCACAATGCAAACACAAACCCAAGTTTCAGCTTCTGGGGCACAATCTGGTGCCGTCTGTTGCTAGTTTGTAATATTTTTATTACCATTTCTATTTTATCCCCCCACCTCAATCCCCCGAACTTGGAAATGTTCACTCTTGGATCACATTGCAACAAAACTGCCTTTTTGTCAGCTTTTCTGAGTGTTGGCCAATCGTGAGCAAGTGGGTGGGTGGAAGCAGATACAAATGCCTATTCATGATGCAAGCTGCCTCCCCCTCAGAATCAAGCATGATCAGCCTAAATGAGGCAGTGTGGCTTTTCTCTTACATATGCTTCAGTATCTATTGTGTTTTTCCGTACTTGTTATTTTTCTTCATCGACTCAAACAGCTCTGCATAACACATGACAATCTCTTGTCTTGTGCGAGAGGGCTTCCCCTCCCCACTCCGAGAAGAGCTGGCAGCGATTACACAAGATTACAACACAGACTCTCTAACACATACAGGGTTGAGAACTTCATGTCCTTCTAATGGATGATAAATTGGTCATCGCATAAAACAGAATATGTCCTTTGAAATGAGCGCAGTTTGGAATTATAGATAGAAGAAATTATGTTTAACCCTATTTTAGTATGTGCATAGTGTATGCCTCACATCTTTTCATACACAGTCATGTAATGAGTAATGCAGAACTATTAAAATGATATCTATTAACAATGTAATGCTGTCATGCTTGACCACAGCTCATCCATCTAAGTGGTGAAGTTTTCCAATTAGGAAGAATTCCTTTTAAAAGAGGCTGATCTTATCAACTTAACATTGGCCAAAAGAAGAAGTGTAATTTGAAATAACGCAAGATCTATAATGTGGCCCCCTTCTATCTTGTGCCATTTAGTGTAGTGGTATATTATATAAGGCAGATATCAATAAGGATGTAGGTGGCACAATATTGTGCGTAGGAGCAGTGAACTAGAGTCTCACCAGTCAGTTACAATGAGTAAGAAACTTTACACTATAGTGCTATGATAGTAGATTTAATCACTATATATAAAACATAGACATGGATTGTAGAGGAATAGGGCAAACTTTCTTGGTCAAACAACCCACATCAGTATCTGCATGGTAGAGAAAGGAGGGAGGTTGTTAGGTGCTATGCAAAAAGCATGCTATTTCATACGCGGATGCACGCTTTTTGTACAGCACCTAACAACTTCTCTCCTTTATCTACCATGCAGAGTCTGATGACAATCTTTTGACCAAAAATGTTTACACTATTTCTCTACAATCCAAGTGTACTTTATTTGGGTTTGTACCCAGGCATACCTATGTTATTTGGCACTGTATTAAACTGCTTCTATAAACCTATATGGTTATCATTGCACTGCTGAGTGTGAAGTCTCTTATATGAGAAGAGGAACTTTGCATCCCCTTCAGGGTCCAGTAGCAACTATTACCTCTGAACCCCTATAGCTATGCCCCTGGCCATCAATGTATGATTGGTGGCGGTCTACCCCCTGCTACTGTCACCAATCAACAGAACAAAGGGGATACAGCATATGCTAGTCCTTTCATTGTTTATCTAGATAAGAGTGGTATATACACTGTCTACCAATAAGTATTTGTACAGCTGTGGTAGAATAGAAAAACAACATTTATTCATATTCAATAGTTGGTAGAACCCAGCAGATGCTTCCTTATGGATGGTATTGATCGACACAATACTCCCGGATGCTTGTTGAAACTTCTTGTGTATGTGAGCCATTGGTTGGGTGCAGTTTCTCTGGCCAGCACTCGTTGGTCTCCATCTCCCAATTTCGGGGATCTGCTGACTCAGGGCACATTCCGACAATCACCGTTCACCTTCCACTTTGTAATCATATAGGCCACTGTCGATTTTGGGTAATTCAGTTTACTTGCTATGTCCCATAAGGATCGACCATTTCTGTGGTACCCCACAATTACCCCTTTCTTGAAATTGGGCAACTCTGCACTTCGTGACATCTAGTGGCATGTGACTAATGCCAATGCACTAATGCCAATGCTAGTTCCTATTTAACGGCGGAAGGCGTGACGTAAATCACGACCACAGATATCTTCATTTGTATGGGTGTCCAAATACTTATTGGTAGACAGTGTATAAGTGTATAAATGCCTGGTTTGGTTTACATCAATGGGCTGAGGAACAGTAGTCAGCAACCTCTTTGTTGTGAAAATCCTAAATATAGGCCATCAAAGTCCCGAACAGCCCCTTGCGGAGGCCTTGCTTTATAATCTCCATTTGTTCTAACAAGTAACCTAGAAAGGGATTTCCTTCATGAGCCAACTTTTTAGAGAATATTTATTAAGATACAAAGGTAAAGATCAAGAGTTTAAGGTGCGTCGAGAAGATTTGGTGGCCTGGTCGATAACACAGAATTTTTGCACCACCCAAACAGCTTCCTTCTACGAGTTGCATGAATGTTATTCCACAATTTCTGGTGTGTTGTTATCTTACTGTAACTCCTGATGACTTCATTTTGTTATATAACTAGCTCTTCCGTTTGTTGTAAAAAACAGTTGACTGGTAGTCTTCTTATGACTGAGCTCTTTTACCTATCAGCTCTTCTTTTCAGTTATCCCAGTGATTAAAATGAAGTGAAAGCAGCACTAAGAAGTCAGTACAGCCACAGATGGCTAACAAGTAACGTTTTATTACTTTTGTCATGAAATATTGAGATCCTCCTGCCATTGTTACTATAGAACCCAAGGTGGGCAACTTACTCCACTTTTGTCATATTAGTCAACAGTACAAATTAAGGGTCTTATTACATTGAATGTTCTAAATTGAAACTAGCACTGCGATCGACACCTTTAGTACATAGATAGAGATCATGGCTATTTTAACTAAGTACTAAGTATAAATTATTGCACCCTTACATATTTCCTGTACAGGCCCTTACACCTTACATGCATCATCATCGTGTAAGCATGAGACTGTGGAGAGAACATTCTGGAACACGTGCTCCATAGCAAGTATCACAGGATCCAGGAGCCAAGGCCAAACCCATGCAACATCCCGACACCCTGATTATTGAACCCCAAAACTCTAAGCTGTCAGGACCACATAAAGTGAGTGGAGAATATTGCATGCTAGTATGGTGATGGGCATCCTCCTATGAACCAAGTAGGAGCCCGGATACACCTTAGGGCTGTAACATGGACATTTAAAGGGCTAGGAACACCTTTCAGCAAATCTCACCCTGCACCCCAGGACTTTGCTGTGTCACCAGGTGCCCCCTGTTTTTGTGTACTGGAGAAACTGTTCAAGCATTTGCACCTTCACACCCGTGGAAGAGTTTTAAGTAAAAGTTCATGTCTGTTTCAACTTCATAAAGGTTTCTGACTCTGCACCGACAACATCAGGGCGCCCCAAACACCACCAGTCAGTACAGAATAGGGGAACAATCACCACCAACATTTGTGCAGCCCTCTCATCACCGATACCAGTGGTGGTAATGTGGGACAGCACCAGCACTGTGCCTTTGTGCCCAGAAAACATGACAAGTCTGTGTTGTCTGCACCCTGCAATTCCAAACTGCAGCGTTACCTTCCATCTGGTCATTGCATGTTACTGAAAAGTTTCAGAATTTCATTGTGAATTTCACTCTCTCAAACTATAGGCATGATATCAACCATTAATCCACTAGAGTCACTACAGGATCTGCAGTAGAAAATTCCTCCATGTGTAGACTCCTTAATCCAGCTGGATCTCAGAGATTCTACACTTTTTACAAGTTGTGCTATACCTCAAAGTGGTGATGAAGCATTGATTATATGTAATGAAAGAAAATAGATGTTTTCTTCTTCTAATCTTTTCTTTACCTACAAATCCTAAGATTATTCGCCAAATGGGGGTTTGATTTATAAGTAACTTTAAAATAGAACGACACATACTGTACTATTCTAAAATCACATTAGCAGCAGCACCAATTGTAAAAATCACAGAGCCTAATAGATGAAATAACAAATTCAAGAGGCACAGTTACAAGGCTCATTACACAACGTGATACAATACTGATTGGTACATAATTCTATTCAGCTCTGGTTAAGATCCTTAAGTGACTACTAGTCATATGTAAACACCGCTTCAGTTTCATCCTTATTAACTTTGGTACTTCTCATGTAGTCATTACCCTGCGGAAAGGATCTGTTTCGTCTTTGCATATTATACAGTAAGTTATGAAGGAGAGTCAATTCATTGTAAGGTCAAGTTACACATTTGCCATTTGTATGTCTAATATAATGAAAAATTTCTGCATCCTCCAAAATAAATAAAATCTGATGATTTTTAGCACTTAGGAGAAAGTAAATGTACTAAACCATTTCATTCATCTGACTAGTTCTGATGCATAAAGACATAAATAGGTGGTGTCATCATAGTTACGACATTTACTATATCCTATATATCATAGCTGTATAATGGTTAGAGGTACTTGTTGCTTGGGGTTTCTATGTGTCTCAGTCCAATGGGATTGCATCTATCAATTGTTCGGAAGTTTATTTTGAGTTATAGAATACTATAAAAAGAGAAAGGAGAAAGGCAGATCCGAGTTACAAAAAAATGGTAAATTGGCCAGTGCTGCGTTAAATAGAGATGAGTGACCAGGGTCAGGGGACACTCGTCCACATCAGGGAGAGTGTGTGCCTACATAGGCAGTACGGAGACTTACAAGTCATTCCTGCTCCGCTAGGGATTATGGGTAAAAAATATGCAAATCTATTCTCCTGGATGGAATTAGGAGAACAGTGCACTCTGTACACCACCCTATAGAGGGCAGCATCCTTAACATCATGAACGACTCAGTTATAAAGTCTTTTAATCATGATGTGGGTTTAATTGCCAAATACTACTACTGATTTGGCAGAGTGAGAGACTATAGACCAGGGTCAGGGGACACTCTGCCAAATCAGTATCCCTACGCTATGCTGAGGATGGCCCAATAGGCCGAAACAGCGCTGTCCATAGCTGGGAATCTGTTCCTTTTGGGACAGAAATACTGATTTGGTAATTAAATACACATCATGATTAAAAGACTTTATAACTGAGTCTTTCATGATGTTAAGGATGCTGCCCTCTATAGGGTGGTGTACAGAGTGCACTCTGTTCTCCTAATTCCATCCAGGAGAATAGATTTGCATATTTTTTACCCATAATCCCTAGCGGAGCAGGAATGACTTGTAAGTCTCCGTACTGCCTATGTAGGCACACACTCTCCCTGATGTGGACGAGTGTCCCCTGACCCTGGTCTATAGTCTCTCACTCTGCCAAATCAGTATCCCTACGCTATGCTGAGGATGACCCAATAGGCCGAAACAGCGCTGTCCATAGCTGGGAATCAGTTCCTTTTGGGACAGAAATACTGATTTGGCAATTAAATCCACATCATGATTAAAAGACTTTATAACTGAGTCATTCATGATGTTAAAGATGCTGCCCTCTATAGGGTGGTGTACAGAGTGCACTCTGTTCTCCTAATTCCATCCAGGAGAATAGATTTGCATATTTAGAGATGAGTGAATGAGTTTAGAACTAACTAGATTAATTACAAAATTTGGTAAAAAATTTGCAGTTCAAATGAACCTAAAGTTTGTGGTTTGGTTCATATGAACCAGCTAAAATGTTGACTACCATTTGGAAAGCCTTGAGAAAGCAAACAATAATCACATGACTTTGGGGATCAGGCAGGTTCACCAATAATGTCTTCGCAAACAGCTCTATTGACAGGAGACCGCCAATCATGAAAGACTTAAGGCTATATTAGTCATCCAGATCTCTGTCCCCAAGGATTGCCCATTTAGGAGAAAATGATCACTCATCTGCATGGGCCTAGGAACATGGGAAGAATATGCAAATCTGACTTCCATGATGTAATTAGGATGTTAGTGCCTCAGGTATGCACATCAATAGAGGGCGCTGACTGAGAATGTGCAAGTCTATCTTCCATGATGTAATTAGGATGTTAGTGCCTCAGGTATGCACACCAATAGAGGGCGCTGACTGAGAATGTGCAAGTCTATCTTCCATGATGTAATTAGGAAGACAGAGTCTCAGTCAGCAAATCCAATAGAGGGCGCTCCCTTTAACATCATGCCGACCTTCTCAGAGGCCTTTGTTTGCAATGATGTTGGGATTTTACCAGATACAGTCTCTCAGCCAAGGACAGCTGTTTCGATGTATTTGCATCTCATCAGCTTGGCGCAGAGAGGACTGATCTGCAGAGAGGTCTGCTGCATGGCTTTAGTCACCCCAAGGGCCAAAAAATGAAACACTGCTGCTGCATGGCTCTAGTCACCCCAGGGGCCAAAAAAATAAAAAAAACTGCTGCTGCATGGCTCTAGTCACCAAAAGGGCCAAAAAATGAAACAGTGCTGCTGCATGGCTCTAGTCACCCCAAGGGCCAAAAAATAAAACACTGCTGCTGCATGGCTCTAGTCACCAAAAGGGGTGAGTGGAGCCTTTCAACTACAGTGCTTTTGGCCCTTGGAGTGAGTGGAGCCTTTCAACTACAGTGCTTTTGGCCCTTGGAGTGAGTAGAGCCTTTAAAAAGGGCACTTAGTGTACTCTGTAGGTCAGCAGTGCTAACCACTGAGCCACCATACTGCCCCTAGTGCTATATGATAGGCAAGGTCATTTTCAGGGCTCTTATCCGTTTAAATGCTGTTTGTGCCTATGGTTTGTTCATCTGATCGATCCATTATCTCAATGTTGGTAACCCTGCTGTACTCAATCAGTTCAATTTAGTGGCTTGTCACCTTTGTACAGTAGTCCCCAAAAGGCACTCTTATGATCTAGGTGTGAAGTCCTCCAACCCTGCATGTATTCCATACCTCCCAACCGTCCCGATTTCCGCGGGACATTCACGATTTTGGTGACGTGTCCCGCGGTCCCGGTTGGAGGGAGGTATGTCCCGCGGGAGGTATGTACGCGGCTAAAGCAAGGAGCTGTCACAGTTGAGCTCCTTGCTTCGCCGCTGCACGCCGCCTACTGGCTGTGTAGATGCGATGTGATGACGTCACATCGCGTCTACAACTGTGTGTGAGTAAGAGAGAGAGTGGCGCGCAGAGAGCGGTGGGGGAACAAGGAGAAGGTAAGTGTAATGTGTACACTGAGGTGGAGCGTGAAACTGGGGGCAGATGAAGGAGAGGACGGCATGACACTGGGGGCAGAGATGTGGGGACATGAATCTGGGGGCAGAGATGGAGGGACATGAATCTGGGGGCAGAGATGTAGAGACATGAATCTGGGGGCAGAGATGGAGAGGACATGAATCTGGGAGCAGAGATGGAGAGGACATGAATATGGGGGCAGAGATGTGGGGACATGAATCTGGGGCAGAGATGGAGAGGACATGAATCTGGGGGCAGAGATGTGGAGACATGAATCTGGGGGCAGAGATGGAGAGGACATGAATCTGGGGGCAGAGATGTGGAGACATGAATCTGGGGGCAGAGATGGAGGGGACATGAATCTGGGGGCAGAGATGGGGGGACATGAATCTGGGGGCAGAGATGGGGGGACATGAATCTGGGGGCAGAGATGGAGGGGACATGAATCTGGGGGAAGAGATGGGGGACATGAATCTGGGGACAGAGATGGAGGGGACATGAAACTGGGGACAAAGATGGAGGGGGGACATGAAACTGGGGGCAGATGAAGGGTGTATATGAAACTGGGGGAGAGAGAAGGGGAACATATAATTTACGGGTGACTGTAGGAGGATTATACTGTACGGGCACATGAAAAATTAATGAGAATGGGCGGAGTCAACACAAATGTGGGTGGGGCAAAATTTGCAGCGCACCGCACATTTTGTCCCTCTTTCAGTTCTTCAAAAGTTGGGAGGTATGGTATTCCATGTTTTATGGAACTAAGACTGCACTCTCCTGCATTTCTGGTCCTGCCCAGCTTTCTCAGGTAAAAGACCTCCATTTCATCTATTCCATCTGCATCCTCAGGATACAATTAAATACAGTGGTGGACCACAGATCTATAAGCTCCATGCTACAGTGCCAAGCTGGAGACAGCATTAGAGTGTGAACTTGTAGATAGCTCTGTGAAATGAGGGGGGTCTTTATTAAACTGTAGTGTGTGCCAGTGAGGGAACATTATTATAATACATTGAGGGGCCACTGAGAGGACATTATACTGTGCTGGACACTTAGGAGACATTATGCCATGTGAGGAGGTATTATACTGTGTAGAGCCACTAAGGTGTTATTATACAATATGGCAATGTGGGGCTCATTACACATTGCGTAGCCATTTAGGAGACATTATAAAATGAGGGACCACTTAGTGGACATTATGCTGTGTAGGTCCTCTAAGGAGACATTATAACATTTGGTGGGAACTAAGGAGACATTATCCTTGAACTGAACACATAAATGTGTTGAATGGCCCTTCCATAAGGATTTAAACAATAAACCACACTGGACTATCCTTTTCTATTTCATTCATTATTATATTCAAATTATGAAAATTCAACTAGTTTTAGAAAATCCATAGATTTTGTATCAAAAAGGAATTTTCAAAGCTTCAATAAGCTTCCATGAATGTGTGAAGTTCATAGTTTACAAGAAAATAGGTCATATTTTTTTTTTTTATATATATATACATTACATTTGATCAAAGACATAAACCTTGGTTCTTAAGGTGTTATAGATGCCCTGTTTTTGAAGAACAAAAAGAAACCAGGACAATCTTGAAATGATAACAACATTGCCTCATACTTTATAAATGCCAGTAGGCTTTGGAACATATGCATTCCAAGATGTGCCATGGACATTAACAAATCCCTGGTATACAGATACCTACAGAGAGAAAGACCCTATTTATTTTAACAGATGCACTCTTCTAATACAGGCTCTGGGAGTTCTGTCTCATTTCCATGACACATGAGCATTACTATAGGGTAAGAAAGTAATATAACATGATATAATATCTCTGCACCTCATCAAACTCGCCGGCTCCCTCCACTTCTCCCCCTGATTTACAGTTGAGATCGTGCACTTCTATCAGGCTGTGATGTCAGGAGAAGTGATTATTTCTCTCTTGCTATAAAAAAACGTTAAGAAGCCAGAGGGGGAAAAAAATCAATTTAAAGAGAAGTTTAGTAGGTGCATATTTTTCCTAATATTGCATACACGATAAAGATGGCTACTGTGTATCGAAATTCATGTCCACTGCCCTATTGCCTCATTCATTAAGTTGGTCACAATCTTTAGCAAGTTCTTAAGTAAAATGACAACAATAAATATACTATTGATTGTTATTATAGGGAATGACATGCAGTGAATGTTCTATATGAATGAACAGAGCCAGTGCGTGGTCAGCTTCTGGCTCCATTCTCCTTCTAGAACATTCTTATATTGGTGACGTATAGAGATGAGCGAACAGTGTTCTATCGAACACATGTTCGATCGGATATCAGGGTGTTCGCCATGTTCGAATCGAATCGAACACCACGTGGTAAAGTGCGCCAAAATTCGATTCCCCTCCCACCTTCCCTGGCGCCTTTTTTGCACCAATAACAGCGCAGGGGAGGTGGGACAAGAACTACGACACTGGGGGCATTGAAAAAAATTGGAAAAAGTCATTGGCTGCCGAAATCAGGTGACCTCCATTTTAGACGAATAGTGGATTTCAAATCCGGGTCATATGAGAATGTGAACTTTGTGACTATGAGACAGGGATAGCTGTACAGGCAGGGATAGCTAGGGATAACCTTTATTTAGGGGGGAATGTTATTAAAAATAACTTTTTGGGGCTCTATCGGGTGTGTAATTGTGATTTTTGTGAGATAAACTTTTTCCCATAGGGATGCATTGGCCAGCGCTGATTGGCCGAATTCCGTACTCTGGCCAATCAGTGCTGGCCAATGCATTCTATTAGCTTGATGAAGCAGAGTGTGCACAAGGGTTCAAGCGCACCCTCGGCTCTGATGTAGCAGAGCCGAGGCTGCACAAGGGTTCAAGCGCACCCTCGGCTCTGATGTAGGAGAGCCGAGGGTGCACTTGAACCCTTGTGCACCCTCAGCTCTGCTACATCAGAGCCGAGGGTGCGCTTGAACCCTTGTGCACACTCTGCTTCATCAAGCTAATAGAATGCATTGGCCAGCGCTGATTGGCCAATGTATTCTATTAGCCTGATGAAGTAGAGCTGAATGTGTGTGCTAAGCACACACATTCAGCTCTACTTCATCGGGCTAATAGAATGCATTGGCCAGCGCTGATTGGCCAGAGTACGGAACTCGACCAATCAGCGCTGGCTCTGCTGGAGGAGGCGGAGTCTAAGATCGCTCCACACCAGTCTCCATTCAGGTCCGACCTTAGACTCCGCCTCCTCCGGCAGAGCCAGCGCTGATTGGCCGAAGGCTGGCCAATGCATTCCTATGCGAATGCAGAGACTTAGCAGTGCTGAGTCAGTTTTGCTCAACTACACATCTGATGCACACTCGGCACTGCTACATCAGATGTAGCAATCTGATGTAGCAGAGCCGAGGGTGCACTAGAACCCCTGTGCAAACTCAGTTCACGCTAATAGAATGCATTGGCCAGCGCTGATTGGCCAATGCATTCTATTAGCCCGATGAAGTAGAGCTGAATGTGTGTGCTAAGCACACACATTCAGCACTGCTTCATCACGCCAATACAATGCATTAGCCAGTGCTGATTGGCCAGAGTACGGAATTCGGCCAATCAGCGCTGGCTCTGCTGGAGGAGGCGGAGTCTAAGGTCGGACCTGAATGGAGACTGGTGTGGAGCGATCTTAGACTCCGCCTCCTCCAGCAGAGCCAGCGCTGATTGGTCGAGTTCCGTACTCTGGCCAATCAGCGCTGGCCAATGCATTCTATTAGCCCGATGAAGTAGAGCTGAATGTGTGTGCTTAGCACACACATTCAGCTCTACTTCATCAGGCTAATAGAATACATTGGCCAATCAGCGCTGGCCAATGCATTCTATTAGCTTGATGAAGCAGAGTGTGCACAAGGGTTCAAGCGCACCCTCGGCTCTGATGTAGCAGAGCCGAGGCTGCACAAGGGTTCAAGTGCATCAGAGCCGAGGGTGCGCTTGAACCCTTGTGCAGCCTCGGCTCTGCTACATCAGAGCCGAGGGTGCGCTTGAACCCTTGTGCACACTCTGCTTCATCAAGCTAATAGAATGCATTGGCCAGCACTGATTGGCCAGAGTACGGAATTCGGCCAATCAGCGCTGGCCAATGCATTCTATTAGCCCGATGAAGTAGAGCTGAATGTGTGTGCTAAGCACACACATTCAGCACTGCTTCATCACGCCAATACAATGCATTAGCCAGTGCTGATTGGCCAGAGTACGGAATTCGGCCAATCAGCGCTGGCTCTGCTGGAGGAGGCGGAGTCTAAGATCGCTCCACACCAGTCTCCATTCAGGTCCGACCTTAGACTCCGCCTCCTCCAGCAGAGCCAGCGCTGATTGGCCGAATTCCGTACTCTGGCCAATCAGCACTGGCTAATGCATTGTATTGGCTTGATGAAGCAGTGCTGAATGTGTGTGCTTAGCACACACATTCAGCTCTACTTCATCGGGCTAATAGAATGCATTGGCCAGCGCTGATTGGCCGAATTCCGTACTCTGGCCAATCAGCACTGGCTAATGCATTGTATTGGCTTGATGAAGCAGTGCTGAATGTGTGTGCTTAGCACACACATTCAGCTCTACTTCATCGGGCTAATAGAATGCATTGGCCAATCAGCGCTGGCCAATGCATTCTATTAGCGTGAACTGAGTTTGCACAGGGGTTCTAGTGCACCCTCGGCTCTGCTACATCAGATTGCTACATCTGATGTAGCAGTGCCGAGTGTGCATCAGATGTGTAGTTGAGCAAAACTGACTCAGCACTGCTAAGTCTGCATTCGCATAGGAATGCATTGGCCAGCCTTCGGCCAATCAGCGCTGGCTCTGCCGGAGGAGGCGGAGTCTAAGGTCGGACCTGAATGGAGACTGGTGTGGAGCGATCTTAGACTCCGCCTCCTCCAGCAGAGCCAGCGCTGATTGGCCGAATTCCGTACTCTGGCCAATCAGCACTGGCTAATGCATTGTATTGGCTTGATGAAGCAGTGCTGAATGTGTGTGCTTAGCACACACATTCAGCTCTACTTCATCGGGCTAATAGAATGCATTGGCCAGCGCTGATTGGCCGAATTCCGTACTCTGGCCAATCAGCACTGGCTAATGCATTGTATTGGCTTGATGAAGCAGTGCTGAATGTGTGTGCTTAGCACACACATTCAGCTCTACTTCATCGGGCTAATAGAATGCATTGGCCAATCAGCGCTGGCCAATGCATTCTATTAGCGTGAACTGAGTTTGCACAGGGGTTCTAGTGCACCCTCGGCTCTGCTACATCAGATTGCTACATCTGATGTAGCAGTGCCGAGTGTGCATCAGATGTGTAGTTGAGCAAAACTGACTCAGCACTGCTAAGTCTGCATTCGCATAGGAATGCATTGGCCAGCCTTCGGCCAATCAGCGCTGGCTCTGCCGGAGGAGGCGGAGTCTAAGGTCGGACCTGAATGGAGACTGGTGTGGAGCTATCTTAGACTCCGCCTCCTCCAGCAGAGCCAGCGCTGATTGGTCGAGTTCCGTACTCTGGCCAATCAGCACTGGCCAATGCATTTCTATGGGGAAAAGTTAGCTTGCGAAAATCGCAAACTGACAGGGATTTCCATGAAATAAAGTGACTTTTATGCCCCCAGACATGCTTCCCCTGCTGTCCCAGTGTCATTCCAGGGTGTTGGTATCATTTCCTGGGGTGTCATAGTGGACTTGGTGACCCTCCAGACACGAATTTGGGTTTCCCCCTTAACGAGTTTATGTTCCCCATAGACTATAATGGGGTTCGAAACCCATTCGAACACTCGAACAGTGAGCGGCTGTTCGAATCGAATTTCGAACCTCGAACATTTTAGTGTTCGCTCATCTCTAGTGACGTACTCTAAAGAACAGGTCATCAGTATTTTCAGAGCAGAAAAACCATTTAGGCTCCACTTTATTTGCATATAGGCAGTTCAGAGCATTTGCCAGTATAGACTGTGTTCTGCCTGTAGCCAGCAGATGATTTTTCTTCTTTCGAGAAGAACAATGTATCACCTATGATAATAATAGCAATATGACTGAAAGGAGCAATACTTTGTCAAAATACACATAGCTTTGTATTTAGGGCACAGTGTTATCATGCTGTATTTATTGGTTATACAGTAGTAGACAACTTTAACCATAGAAGGCATGTAGCTAAATAGAGGTGGGGAGATAGCATTTGTATCTAAGTCCTGTTACCCAAAGGGGACCGAAGGCCTCTGCTAAATAAGAAAGCACCTTTTTTGAATGGCCAATGATACAGTATGTGTGGGACTCTGTTACAGATTTTACATTGTGGATCAGGAGATTTCACATTGTGGCTGTACACCACACTCTACAGATGGAAGTGGTTCATTTCCTATATTGCATACAAAAGATTGATGGGCACAGAGTAGAACATTAAAGGAAGTCTAGTAGAATTATCCATATGTGGCTATTGGCGCGTAGGGCAATGCACAAGCTTATTAAACATACTTTTCCTGAGTTTCAGCATTTATTTTTTATTCAAATGAGTTAAATGGTGCACTAGGAGACTCCAGTACACCCCTGGTGCACTATTTAACTCATTATCATAAAATAAAAAAACTTTCGGACCATGGACCGAAGTGGACCAAGAGCAGGGAGCTGCAGGTAAGCGGACACCGGTGGGGGTGGGGGGAGGGGGTTAATCACTACACAGCATGGGGTACATGCTGTGTAGTGAATAGGATAATCTCGCACAGTATTGTCCCATACTGCACACTCATCACGGCTATTCCTTAGTAGTACTAACACGTTCAGCTCAGGTATTCCTTTAGTAGTTCCGAGCCATAGGAATGCATTGACCAGCATTGATTGGCCACTGTACGGGCATTCGGCCAATCAACGCTGGTCAATGCATTCCTATGGGAAACTGTCAGCTCGTGCATATCGCAAGCTGACAGGGATCCCGACAAGATAGAGCCACAAAGAGCTAGGTGAGTGACATTCCCCCAAATAAAGGTTATCCCTAGCTAACCCTGCCTGTAGATCTGTCCCTGTCTCACATTCATATAGTTCACAGTCCCAAATTAAGCAAATGGTAAATTCACCATTTGTCTAAAGTGGAGGTCACATGTTTTCGGTAGCCAATGGGTTTTTTCAATTTTTTTAACTGCCTACGTTGTCGTAGTTCCTGTCCCACCTCCCCTGCACAGTTATTGGTACAAAAAACGCGCCAGGGAAGGTGGGAGGGGAATCAAATTTTTAGTGAGTTTGCCACCTGGTGTTTGATTGGAATTGAACACCTCGAACGGCCTGATATTTGATCGAATATCAATTTGATCGAACTCCGTTCGCTCATCTCTAATTACAATTCCATTATTTCCTGTGCATAGGCAGCCATGACATTATAACATTCTTATACATATATTGGCTTTCCCCGACCCTATCTCACAGTCCCTCCACACATGTGATACTACAGACAGTAGTAACAGTAATGCCAGTGAAATGTATCTTTCATGTCTAGGGAACATACAGGATAGTTGTAGCTGCAAATAGGGCAAATATGTAGTACCTGTATTTACATGACAGTATGAAAGAGGTAATCCACTGAAGAGTAGAGGCAAGCTTGTGATGTAGGCAAATCCAAAACTCCACATTGAGTAATCCATCTCAGCGTCTTTGCTTCTTGAGATGGACTTTACAGGACAACCAGGAGTAACAAGTTATATCAAAGGGAGACACCTACTGGCCAGTACTTTGAAGTCATGTTTCAACTCAAAAACTTAATTTGCGGTATATTAAGTGATTTACACTCTTGCTGATAATCACATCATATAAGTACAAGTTCCCAACATCCATTGTAATAATACTGCGGATGTTGCATAGTTAAATATGGCAGGGGCTCAGAAGCTTATACAGTGTATTATACAGTGGAGGCAAAGCGGCAATATGCCTACATTGATCGTGGGCACTAATCCCCCCAGTACCTTGGTCTAAGCTGAATGAGGCGCCATTTTCCAATGGCCATGGAAGTTGTCATTTTGGGGTGGACCACCAGCCATCGGAATGAGATCCAGGGCTGGTGATCTGTTGCCATGACCAGAGGTTCAAGAGGCTCCCAGGCTTGTCCAGCGTAAACCTCTATTACAGGCTGCTCCTTGCACAAATAACAATAGAAAGAGCCTGTTCTACAAATTTATAAAAATATTTTTCCCATGTGTTAAACGCTGTAGCTGGAAAAAAAAAACACACCATTGTTTTGCCTCTCATAAAAATTAGGATAAAAAGCAATCAAAGCCATGGACACTCCCCATATGGGTATAAATAAAAAAGACATCTAGCCCTGCAAAAAAAAGTTATCTTATAAATCTCCATACATGGAAATATTAAAAATAAACTTACAGGTTTAAAAATATGGCAACTCCAAAAAAGTTTCATTTCTTTTGTAACGTTTTGGATTTTAAAGGGTTAAAACGTAAAAATAAAAAAAACTATATAAGTTTGGTAACCCTGGAATTGTACCAACCCATAGAATACAAGTTACATGTCATTTTTGCTGATAAGTGAACTGAGTAAAAACAAAAGCTGTGATAAAGTCGAACAAACACAGTTGACTTTGTGTTGCTTCCTTGGTTGACCTTCTGTTGATCTTATAGGAGGTCACAGTGGTCTCATTTGCTACTGGATCTCAATGGCGGCACATTGCTTGCCAACTGGTATCTGAAAGTGGGGTTTCTAAGGCTGGGTACCAAGTATCATTTTGAACTTTATCATCATTATCAGTATGGTAGAATTATTTAGTGGTAACAATAATGGTTGTGGTGTGGCGATATTATTTATATGGTCTCATTGGGAAATAGGTCTTTAAACAGTGCAGTGACAATATGGAGGTAATATTTTACCACTGTGAAGTGGTAATATTGGGTCCTGGTATATCAGTATTTTTTGCTAACTCTATATTTGTATGTACAGTTTATATAGTGTAGAGGGCAATATTTGGTGGCCTTTTGCATGGGGACTATGAGCCTTTAGCTTTGTCTCAGCTGCCTACTAAAGGCTAGTTCATGCAGGGCAAGAGGGGGAGATTTTGGCGCTGAATCCACCTCAAAATCCGCCCCCTCACAATAGAGGTCTATTTAGACTGCTTGCGTTAGTTTCATCGCAAGCGGTTTGTTCCCGCTCACGGATAAAAGTAGCGAGCTGCCCTTTCTTGAGGCGGACCCTGCGGCGGAAATCACCACAGCGTAACCGTGTCAAGACAATCCCTCTGGACTAGGCCCATTCATTTGGGCCTACTCCGGAGCGGGAATCTGCCACTGTCGGAAGCTGCATTTTGGTCCTGATTCTGACACGCTTCCCACGTCAAAATCAGGACCAAAATATGTGGTCACTAGCCCCGTGTGAACTAGCCCTTATGCTGTGCCTGTTGTTCTGCTCCTGTTTCCCAATACTGTGCTTTCTGCTAAATTCTCGATAATCCTGTGTTTGCTGCCCATCATACTGTATCTGCTGGCCCCTATTCCATCTGCTGCTTTTCCATCCTATATGGTTTACTGTCCGCAGTATAAAATGAAAGATACTAACCTGTACACCCACCTAATGCTGACATGTGATTTCCTCCTGCCCTCCTACAAGCATGGTATCTTGCTCATACACTCGCTCTATTAACGTCCAGCGACGAAAACTCAACAATGCCCCTGTTTCGTTTAGAAGGCCACACTGCAATATATTTAGTTGCTTGGTATGTGCTGTAATGTTGCCATTGCACATATATTGCACGTATATATCTGCCATTCATGTTGCATTTATAATGAGGTCTCATGCACAGTAGCGATCTTGGGAATCATTTTTTCAGCCTCTTCCAGCAATCTGAGATCTTTTATTTCTATCTGACTGCCAGCAGGTGGCGTCACAGTGCAAGGTCCCTGGGTCCTTAGTAAGGGCCAGCTCAGAAGGTTTACTCCCACACTTATCACTGGGAAGAATGTAAAAACTATCACAAAATATTCTTTTCTTAAAAACAATCTGGCATCTGCAATGTTAAGCTATAAATATTCAGTCATTGGTTTTGTTGTTATATTACTTCCAAGTGCTACACTTTCTCATAAGCTCAAAATTGTTAATGTAACAGGAGGAAGTTTACATTAGTTCTTCCAGCATAAGTTATTTATAAGTTCCAAGCTGTCTTCTCTGATCATTTTATATTCCAGCTGACACCTTCAGTGTTTTGGCGGTGAGACAGCAGTGGCTTCTGGCCGAGGAAACTTCTCTAACTGAGCCTCATTCTGCTAAGCATGCTGTGCGTTTATTAAGACAGTGCAACATATTGACTAGAGAAAATGCTGACTTTTACTGAGAATGTGACACAACATAATACCGACTTGTTCCATCCATCCTGCTCTATTCAAGGGGTCTTTGTGGCCCTTGGAAAAAAAATCTAATGAAAAAAAGAAATTGGAAGTACGTGTATGCGTAATAATGGCAGATGTTCTCACTCATAATCTTGGCCAAAGGGATTGTTACCCAGCTTTCCATGGATCCAGAATTATATATATAATTATATTGCTATATAGAATTACAATGTCTAATCCACACTGCTGTACTCACTGTATTTCTAGCTTTCTGTTTAGGAACCAGGAAGATCTGGATGATCGCGCTTTGGCAATCATGTTTAATATTATGATAAAGTACAGGCCACATTCAGACATAGTGTATTTGTCACAGATTATGTGTGAAGATTCCACATCTATTAATACTACAATGATTGTGGGTTGGTTTACGAAACACTATCCGCATGTAGTAGATAAAAATCCATGTGAATTTCAGAGTGCATGTCACCGCTTGCATATCATGAAACACATGGACTCTGCTGTCAATATGTGGCAATAACTTGCAGGAAAGACGTGCCAACAATCTTTGGGGATTACAAAGGAAAATATAATCAATGCTAAGGCCCCACGTTGCGGAACGCAGCTAGAAAACGCTGCAGGAAAAAATGCAATGGAAATGCAGCTTTTTTTCATTGCATTTTTTCTGCATTTTTCTTTGATGATTTTCTTCGCTTATGAGACTCAGGCCCCACATAGCAGGTCACAGCAAAAAAGTGCTGCAGGAAAAACCACACCGACAATGGCGATTTTCACAGAAGGTCTGCATAGGTTTCTTCTGCTGACTTTCTGCTTCAGTTTTACCTATAGTAAAACTATAGGTAACTATAGGCAATTTCTAATGCTGCAATGGTTTTGGAAATCACTTGTCCTCTGCGCATATTTTTCCGCAATGTGTGGATGGTATTTCCTGTATGTTTCCAAAGCATCATTTTTAAAAAATGCGGTGTCTCAACAACATGGGGCTTCAGCCTAAGGCTGCGGTGTTTTACAGTCTCGACAAAGTGGGTTGGATTGTAATTAGATTCTAATCGGATTCTAAAAAGAAAAGTTTTGGAAATCGCAGTATGTCAATTATAAGTACTCAAATGCCAGCGGTTTCCCTATAGGTATAACTGTATCTGCGGACTTTTTGTAAAAAATGCTGCATGAAAAACCGCAATGCACTTTTTTCCTGTGGCCCGTTACGTGGGGACTTAGTCTTAGAGGGATTTTCGTATTAATCATTTTTATACAAAAGTTCTGTATAAGTTTTAATAGCTGTTTCAAAGCCACTACAGCGTTTCTAACAAAGATGAAAAGTACCTTTCTTGTATTATGTTTGCTTTCATGCGTCCCCACTAGTGTTGAGCTAGTAGTATTCGATGGAATACCTCGCCGGCATAGGAATGTGTGTAATCGGCCGAACACCAAGGGGCTAAACGCTTCAAATATTTGATGCGTTTAACCCCTTGGTGTTCGGCCGATTACACGCATTCCTATGCCGGCGAGGTATTCGATCGATTACTACTCGCTCAACACTAGTCCCCACTGGTGCTGCTACTAATCTATGTTGCTTGGGAAGGGAAGTTTTACACAGAATCAGTCTCCTTCCTCTTCTGGCAGCTGACAATACATACCCTTTATGATTGACTAGCAGTCCAAGCTAAACATATATGCTACTGCAAAAGATCTGCTCTGAAAACATCATAGACATAAGCATTTTGGTGGAGTTTCTCTTAAAATTACACTGTAACAGAAGTGCAGAAATCCACCAGGGTAGGACAACCAACTGGTTTTTATCAGTACACCTTAAATATGAAAGCTACAGTGCTAGCTGTAGTTATTCTTGGGTTTTATCATCTCCACTAAAATCAAGACAAATGTGAAAGTGTTGTTAATTTTTATCTGTGTAAATGAAATTATACTGTACTTTCTCTGCAGCTTTGTGCGACCTTACGGGATAACAGCATATAAATATTTAAGAAGAAATGGTTTCCAGCAAACTTTAAACTTAACTTTGTAAATCTCTTGTTTTAATAACATATGGTAGTTGGCCAAAAATAAAATATAACATAAATACTGCAGGCTCTTTGAAAAATTATTAGCAAAAACTTTATCATTCTCCTAAGTTTAAGGTAAATCATAATGTTTTATTTTTCCGAGAGCATTCATTTAGTAAGTAAAGCACAAACCAAGTAATATGCACTTTATTTTTAATTCCTTTTGTTCTGCAAATAATACAATATAAAGAATACACTTAAAAAGCAAACCACTGGGGTCAGAATGCGTCTGCGAGGAAACCTTTTTTTTGGCCGGACACAAAGTCCTACATGTCCCCTGTCCAGTTACTCTGGGGAACAGGACGGAGACCCGACGGACTAACACAGGGCGCACAGGGGTGCAAGTGTGAACACCCCCTAACAAGAGCTGAGTAGATTGATACATGGGGGGAATATATTAAAACTGGTCATTCTTATGCCAGTCTTAATTCACCATACACTATTTAATTGCCACTGTGCCCCTGATCAAATGATATAACCCCTTGAAGGTTACAGTTCTGATTCACCAAGTGGGCGGTAAACTTTACTCTTTCTCTGAGAAGATAAAAGGTTGAGAGTAGATAGAGAATTACAGCTAGCTTACATGTAACACCAGATTGTTCTGGGGCACAGAGGGAATCAAATGTATATTATTCAGCATTTTTTTTAACTTGGTGATAGGTAGAGATGAGCGAACACGGTTCGATCGAATAGGTATTCAATCGAATATCAGGCCGTTCGAGGTATTCGATTAAATCAAATACCACGCGGCATACGCAGTAAAAATTTGTATCCCTTCCCACCTTCCCTGGTGCGTTTTTTGCACCAATAACTGTGCAGGGGAGGTGGGACAGGAACTACGATAACGGAGGCATTGAAAATAATTGAAAAACCCATTGACTGCTGAAAACATGTGACCTCCCATTTATAAGAATAGCCAGCACCATCTTCGTGTCATTTGTGGTGAGAGATAGGGAGAGAGAGATCTGCTGAGGGCAAGATAGGCATTAGCTTCTAGTAGGCAGGGAAAAACCGAAGAAAAACAACAGCTCTTTTCAGAGCTATATACTGCAGGGAGAGGAGTCAAGCTTTCCACGGACGGTGGAAAACAGGGATACAGAGATTTTAGTTCCAGATATATACATGCAAACCAGCTTTTCCAGGGGTGTCCCCCAACAAAATAGCAGGAATACAGAGCAATTAGTTCATGCTATATACGTGCAAACCAGCTTTTCCAGGGGTGCCCCCCCCCAAAAAAAAAAAAAAATATCAGGAATACAAAGCAGTTAGTTCCGGCTATATACGTGCAAACCAGCTTTTGCAGGGGTGTCCCCCCACAAAATAGCAGGAATACAGAGCAGTTAGTTTCTGCTATATATGTGCAAACCAGCTTTTCCAGCCAGTGTGTAACCCCAAAACAGGGATACAGAGCAATTAGGTCTGGCTATATACGCTCAATCCAGATATCCAGGGTGTGCACTCCCAAAACCTAGGTGGGAGACACCGAAATTCAGTCAGGCTATGTATGCTCAATCCAGTTTTTCATGGTGTGTACCCCCAAAGCTTAGGTGGGGGAGACAGAAATTCAATCAGGCTATGTACGCTCAATCCAGATATCCAGGATGTGTACCCCCAAAACCTAGGTGGGAGACACATTAATTCAATCAGGCTATATCAGCTCAATCCAATTTTTAAGGGTCTACCCCCTGAAGCTAAGTGGGAGACAGCCGTTCATTCAGTAAGTCTATATACGCGACATCCAACTTTCCTCCACTGAATCCCCCAATGCTAAGTGGGAGACAGCCATTCATTCAGTCAGGCCATGTAGGCTCAAACCTGTTTTTAATGCTGTACCCCCCAAAGATAAGTGGGATGCATAGCAATTAAGTCAGTCTATATACACCACATCCAGCTTTCCATATGCTGTACCCCCCAATGCTAAGTGGTAGACAGCCGTTCGTTCAGTCAGTCCATATACGTGACATCCAGCTTTCCTCCACTGAACCCCCCAATGCTAAGTGGGAGACAGCCGTACATTCAGTAAAGCCATGTAGGCTCAAACCTGTTTTTAATGCTCTACCCCCCCAATGCTAAGTGGGAGACACAGCAATTCAGTCACGCTATAAAGTCTCAATCCAATTTTTGGTCAATCCAGATCTGCTACTAGGTTCCGGCCGTTATCACATACTCCAACCTGCCTGGGCCCAGGTGCAGCGGGCAAAAAACATTGCCATCTCATCGAGGATGGCATCCCTGACCTCGTAGGCACTGTGCTGTCTGTCCCCCAAGCTGATGAGCTTCAGCACGGCCTGCTGACGTCTCCCCACGCCAGTGTTGCAGCATTTCCAGCTCGTAGCTGGGGGCGATTTAATGGCAGCGGAGGAGGAGGGCAGTGTTTCAGCACTCCTGCCAGGAATATAGGGCGGGGAGACAAGGCAGGCCGCCACAGTTTGCGACCCGGTCCCAGCCTCAACTACATTCAGCCAGTGTGCCATGATTGAGATGCAGCGTCCCTGGCCGCATACACTTGTCCACGCATCGGTGGTCAAGTGGAACTTTGTGCAACTAAGCGCAGAACTTAGGGCCCGCCTGATGTTACGGTATACGTGCTGGTGCAAGGCTCAACTCACCCTAAGGGCCAAAAACACTGATGGTGAATTTTGTTCCGTTCCAAAGGACTCTGTGTTTAGATTTGGCTCAGTCGCAGCTCTAGAACATGCCTTTGAAGGCAAGGTTTCCTTTAGTGGCTCCATCTCAGCAGGATGATGATGGTGAAGCTTAGCTAAATCTGGTGCCGGAAGGGAAAGTGGTTTCTGGAGTCCGATATTAGAGGACCATTACCGGTAGTAGTGGTTGCAGCCAATTCTCCACCTTTGTGGTCCTCTAAATAAAAGTTACCCCCAGGACTTGATGCCAAAATGTTATCAATTTCCCAATCACAATCAAGGTCAATGTCTGGGTCCTCACTCCAATCCACTGTATCAATCCCACACAATGAGAGTGATGGTTCTGGAACCACTGTTTTAGGGGCTAACAATTTTAAAGGGGCTAACACTCTGCTGGTGCAAGGCTCAACTCACCCAAAGGGCAAAAAACTCTGCTGGTGCAAGGCTGAAGTTACCTAAAGGGCCTCAATCTCTGCTGGTAGCTCAGCTTAAGGGCCTCTAACTTAATTTGGAAGGGCTCACAATAAGGGCCAGAAAAGTGAAGGTCTTACCAGAACACACACACACACACACACACACACACACTGACAGTTCAGGATGGGTACTGTTGGATTTCCCATTGCCTATGCCATCTGTGGTTGTCATGGGCAATGTGATTTAAAGGGGTGCATGCTAATGTTTCTTTAGCTTTAAATTTGTGTTTCTGTCCATACTATTGTGGAGTAAAGGAGGTTTCCAAGTATTTCTCAACTTTGATAGAGGTTCTATTGAGTTTGGAAAGTGTCTAGTTGATAGGCTGTGATATTGAGGTAATACTGGGACTTGGACGCGTTAGATGCCCCCGGACATGCTTCCCCTGCTGTCCCAGTTGCATTCCAGAGGTGTTGTCATCATTTCCCGAGGTGTCATAGTGGACTTGGTGACCCTCCATTTTTCCCCATAGACTATAATAGGGTTCGATATTCGTTCAAATAGTCGAATATTGAGTGGCTATTCGAAACAAATATTTTACTGTTCGCTCATCTCTAGTGATAGGCCCTCTTTAAAGAGGACCTTTCACCTCCTGGGGCACATGCGGTGTAATACACTGTTAGAAACCGCCCACCGGACTCCTAGTTACGCGACTGCATGGGAAATAAGGAGGAAGCTCTTAGGCTGAGTTCACACACAGTTTTTTGGTCAGGATTTTGAGGCCGAATTCGCTTCAAAATTCTGACCAAAAAGACAGCTCCCATTGAAATCAGCATTTCTAACACTAGTCTAGGGAGGTGGGGGTGCGCAGGGCGCTCTGAAGGCATGTGAAGGATAAAGAAGAGGAGCCAGAAGAATGGGGAGCGGCAGCGGCAGCACTTCTGTGCAGGAAAGTTGAGCAATCGGGATCGGAATTCCGTTCCCGATCTTTTTTAGGTGGGATCGGAACCCAATCGCGATCGTGAAATTTACTCGATCGCCGATTGGGATGCAATCTTTTCCAATCCCGATCGCTCAACCCTAGTGGGGGTCTTTTTCTGTATCTTGTCTCTCCTTCATAAATGTGAAACTAGTCTGGGTTTTTTGTTTCACTTGTAGGTGAGTTATTTCTCCGGCTGTGTTCGTGCCCACTCAGGCTAGTTAGTCGGGCCCGCGGCTACTTCTAGTGTGCAAGGCAGGGATTAGGAGTATCATACACAAGGTATTCCAAACTGCTCATACTCTTTTTGTTTTTTCTTTTGTGTTTCCTCTTATACTTGACTGAGAGATTATCAGTCAGTGACCAGTCCATGGTCAGAGTTCCCCAGACCATAACAATAGTGGCCCCTGCATATACTATTATCTGCCATAGTTGCCCCTTCACACAGTATTGTGCCTCATTGTGAACCACACATGAACAATTATTTCACATCCCAGAATGTAATTATCAGAAACCCAGGGGAGCATATAAACATAAAAAACAATTACTTCTCTCTGGCTCTGGCGCACTCCCGCTACTTTCAGCTAACTTCAATGTTGGACCAGACGACACATGAGCCAGGTCGGCGTTGCAACACATAATGACGCCGGCCTGGCCCATGTTACATCTGGGATGTCACCAAACAGGCCCACAAACTGCCAGAGCGAAGGCAAGGTAAGTAACAGTGGACCGCGGAGTATAATGATAGCAACATTTGTGGGGTTTTCGGGCCCAAGGCCTCACTTACCGATCCTGGGATCCCGAGCAGGGATCGGAAGTAAATAAGGCACGTTACCTGCTGGGGGTATTCTAGCAGGTAATGGCCTATTAAATAAAAAAAAGATCAGGCCCTGTGGGAGCCACTCCCGCTGCTACCCCAGTATTTATGCCTCTGTTCTCATGCAATTCCTGCAACAAATAACACCCAATTTTGATTTGACAGTGAACACTGCTGAATTTCACTATTGAAAAGTCAACAGTCTCTAGGTGTGGCCCCTGCTTGCATTGGAAGCCGTTGGATCAGTCAGTCTAACTGGCAGACCCAGTCTTGGCATACAGAGATGTCTTCCAATCATAACAAGACACAAATAGACTGTAGTGAGCGTAAAACAGTTGTGAACTGCAAACTCTCCATACTAACTCCATGTCCATCACTCATGTTGTAATCTTTCACTCAAACCTTATACACTCAGAAGTATAGTATTCTTTTAGCATTAGATGTAAATCACAAATCTTTAAAAGAAGGAATTTCAGTATAGTAGGGTTAGGATAAAACCATGGAGCAAGCTGCAGCCAAAATGCAGAAAAGACTGCAATCTTGATGATGGAGCTGTAGGTTCCAGCCCCCAATCCCCTGGGCCTCTGAGATCAGGGGAGGAGGACAGGGAAGAGCATCTTGATGGTTCTAGCCTGGTCCATCACCAGGAATCCACCTGATCAATTAAGGTAATTGTAATTCCTTGGACAATCCATTTAAATGAAAATGTGATGTTATGAATCTACCAACAACATTGGTTATGTAACTACTATCAGACATGTAGAATCTGTACAGCATGTCTAATAATGTCTACTAACTAATATTTCTTATCTTATGACTTGTTTTCTCCATAGGGATAATTAGCGTTGAGCATTTCCATCACCTCCATACCCTTTAGAGTTAATGGCTTCATTGCTGCTGTTTTATTACAAACATGTCTTGTGTCCTTGTATAGTTAGCCTGAAGCATAGTTGGTTCTTCCAGTAGTGTTCCCATGCACTGGCAGTCTAATGATTTATAGCTCTGTTTAAGTAAAGGCCACATTGACTCCCAGCATAGCCATTTGTCTCTTTCTCATTTCTTAAAGGCACAGGCCCCACTTGGCAGATAAATACTAGAGGTACATTTCAATGAAAAGGACATTAATCTCTGGAATTAGAATATTGAAATCAGTGGTTATTGTAGCCTACCTTTTTGTATCAAATAATAAAAATGCAGTCATGGGGCATCTGATAAAAGCATTATTCATTATTGCTAGCATGAAGTGTATTTATGATAAGAAAACATAATAGATACTTGTAAATAAGAAGGTAGACCTATATTTATACTTTACTATATATTGTATGTCTAAATGGAAGTTAACTGGTAAATGTTAGTATATTAAAATTGTAATTCCGGCTAATAGTAAATAATAATATTATTCATAACCAAATACTGAATGTGTTACCATTCCATAGCTAGATGTTTATAAGGAAATGACACAGACCCTGGCCAATATCCCACAGCCAAAATCATCTGTATCTAGTTTATGAGAGTCAGCTACAAACTTCAATGGTTCAGATTTGCTATTCTGTTTTATCAGAATTCTGGTGTTCGTTGCATCATAATTTTGACACAAATCCATTAATATCAATATAATATAATTAATTGCAGCATAAATAACTAATGTTTGTGCCTTCCTAGTGTCTAGTGATTGTGGGCTGCACTGGGTGGTGTACTTAGTGGTGGGCTGCATTAAGTAACATTATTAAACCTACCCTATTGCATATTATAAAATTTAACGTAACTAGTTATCTGTCAGTATACAGTCATTACTCAATATGTAGATATGGAATACATCTACTTTAAAAATAAATGTGGTGCATGTTAACACTATAGTGTAGACAGATAGATCACACCGTGTAAGCCATGATATGACCAAAGGCATGACATAGTTCTCTGTTTTTGTGCTCAGGTCATTGTTGAATGTCAAATTGCAACTTTTTGCTATTGTTTGCCATGCTCACATCTTTTCTAAAAAGTGGGAAAAGTGAAGCAGGGCTCAGGGCAGCCCAGGGAAGGGGACATGTTATCCATTAGCTTTAACTTACACCATAAACTGGTGTTGATTATAGCTGACATTTTTGACAGATCCTCAAGCCTTTTAATTCTGATCTGTTGTATCTCACTGTAACAGAGGCATGGAGTAAGAAATACTGACTGCACAGAACTCCAATCTTAATACAGTCCTATGAAAAAGTTTGGGCACCCCTATTGATCCTAATCATTTTTAGTTCTAAATATTTTGGTGTTTACAGCAGCCATTTCAGTTTGATATATCTAATAACTGATGGACACAGTAATATTTAAGGATTGAAATGAGGTTTATTGTACTAACAGAAAGTGTGCAATATGCATTAAACCAAAATTTGACCAGTGCAAAAGTATGGGCACCTCAACAGAAAAGTGACATTAATATTTAGTAGATCCTCCTTTTGCAAAGATAACAGCCTCTAGTCGCTTCCTGTAGCTTTTATTCAGTTCCTGGATCCTGGATGAAGGTATTTTGGACCATTCCTCTTTACAAAACAATTCAAGTTCAGTTAAGTTTGATGGTCGCCGAGCATGGACAGCCCGCTTCAAATCATCCCACAGATGTTCAATGATATTCAGGTCTGGGGACTGGGATGGCCATTCCAGAACATTGTAATTGTTCCTCTGCATGAATGCCTGAGTCGATTTGGAGCGGTGTTTTGGATCATTGTCTTGCTGAAATATCCATACCTGGCGTAACTTCAACTTCGTCACTGATTCTTGAACGTTATTCTCAAGAATCTGCTGATACTGAGTGGAATCCATGCGACCCTCAACTTTAACAAGATTCCCGTTGCCGGCATTGGCCACACAGCCCCAAAGCATGGTGGAACCTCCACCAAATTTTACAGTGGGTAGCAAGTGTTTTTCTTGAAATGCTGTTTTTTTTGGACACCATGCATAACGCCTTTTTGTATGACCAAACAACTCAATCTTTGTTTCAACAGTCCACAGGCTTGTCCAAATGTGCTTTTACATACCTAAGGGGGCTCTGTTTGTGGCGTGCTTGCAGAAACGGCTTCTTTCTCATCAATCTCCCATACAGCTTCTCCTTGTGCAAAGTGCCCTGTATTGTTGACCGATGCACAGTGACACCATCTGCAGCAAGATTATGCTGCAGCTCTTTGGAGGTGGTCTGTGGATTGTCCTTGACTGTTCTCACCATTCTTCTTCTCTGCCTTTCTGATATTTTTCTTGGCCTGCCACTTCTGGGCTTAACAAGAACTGTCCCTGCGGTCTTCCATTTACTATGTTCCTCACAGTGGAAACTGACAGGTTAAATCTCTGAGACAACTTTTTGTATCCTTCCCATGAACAACTATGTTGAACAATCTTTGTTTTCAGATCATTTGAGAGCGGGCTGTCCATGCTCGGCGACCATCAAACTTAACTGAACTTGAATTGTTTTGTAAAGAGGAATGGTCCAAAATACCTTCATCCAGGATCCAGGAACTGATTAAAAGCTACAGGAAGCGACTAGAGGCTGTTATCTTTGCAAAAGGAGGATGTACTAAATATTAATGTCACTTTTCTGTTGAGGTGCCCATACTTTTGCACCGGTCAAATTTTGGTTTAATGCATATTGCACATTTTCTGTTAGTACAATAAACCTCATTTCAATCCTGAAATATTACTGTGTCCATCAGTTATTAGATATATCAAACTGAAATGGCTGCTGCAAACACCAAAATATTTAGAACTAAAAATGATTAAAATTAATAGGGGTGCCCAAACTTTTTCATAGGACTGTATATTAGACCCAATGTGTTATTTCAATGGCTTTTGTTGTCTTCTATTACAGCGTGCTATCAGTATAATTTTGATCTTGATCTTTGCTAGAGATGAGCGAACAGTGTTCTATCGAACACATGTTCGATCGGATATCAGGCTGTTCGATGTGTTCGATTCGAATCGAACATCACGTGGCAAACTCCAAAAAAATTTGATTCCCCTCCCACCTTCCCTGGCGCTTTTTTTGCACCAATAACAGCGCAGGGGAGGTGGGACAGGAACTACGACACCGGAGGCATCGAAAAAAATCGGAAAAAGTCATTGGCTGACGAAATCAGGTGACCTCCATTTTAGACGAATAGTGGATTTCAAATCCGGGTCATATGAGAATGTGAACTTTGTGACTAAGAGACAGGGATAGCTGTACAGGCAGGGATAGCTAGGGAGAACCTTTATTTAGGTAGGAATGATATTAAAAATAACTTTTTGGGGCTCTATCGGGTGTGTAATTGTGATTTTTGTGACATAAACTTTTTCCAATAGGAATGCATTGGCCAGCGCTGATTGGCCAGAGTACAGAACTCGACCAATCAGCGCTGGCTCTGCTGGAGGAGGCGGAGTCTAAGATCGCTCCACACCAGTCTCCATTCAGGTCCGACCTTAGACTCCGCCTCCTCCGGCAGAGCCAGCGCTGATTGGCCGAAGGCTGGCCAATGCATTCCTATGCGAATGCAGAGACTTAGCAGTGCTGAGCCAGTTCTGCTCAACTACACATCTGATGCACACTCAGCTCTGCTACATCAGGTGATGTACATCTGATGTAGCAGAGCCGAGGGTGCACTAGAACCCCTGTGCAAACTCAGCTCACGCTAATAGAATGCATTGGCCAGCGCTGATTGGCCAATGCATTCTATTAGCCCGATGAAGTAGAGCTGAATGTGTGTGCTATGGGGAAAAGTTAGCTTGCGAAAATCGCAAACTGACAGGGATTTCCATGAAATAAAGTGACTTTTATGCCCCCAGACATGCTTCCCCTGCTGTCCCAGTGTCATTCCAGGGTGTTGGTATAATTTCCTGGGGTGTCATAGTGGACTTGGTGACCCTCCAGACACGGATTTGGGTTTCCCCCTTAACGAGTATATGTTCCCCATAGACTATAATGGGGTTCGAAACCCATTCGAACACTCGAACAGTGAGCGGCTGTTCGAATCGAATTTCGAACCTCGAACATTTTAGTGTTCGCTCATTTCTAATCTTTGCTTCATCTGTATGTACTCCACTATACATTGATAGAATATTAACACTCAGTTCAATGTCAGCCACAGTAAAGAAGATTTTCTAATGTTGTACAATATTAGGAAGCATAAACGACAAGGAATCCAAAGGATGCACCCAATCTATCACAGAGGGTTTTTTTTGCCTTCCCCTGGATCAACACTGTAGGGGATTGTAGGGTTATAGGTTGGACTTGATGGACTAATGTCTTTATCCAACCTCATCTACTATGTAACTATGTAACTATGTATCATAGAGTTGGCACTACAGATGAGCGAATCAGCATGTGACGAGTTTGGTTTATCTCGAATATTCCAAATTTTTCTTTTTCTTACGAAACTGAAAAAATGGAGATTAGTCTAGGGCAAAGTAAAATGGCTGCTGAATTATACTCAGAGGTCTCTTCAGACCACAGAGTACAATAGGTGGACACCCCAGGGAAGGTGACAGAAATATGAAAACACACATACTTACCTTCTGTTATCTGTCTTGGGCTTCATTGTGGGGTTCAGTACTTTTCTGGGATTTCATTGACTCAAATATAGTGTTGAGGTCTGTCACTGGACCTCAGTGGTTGCCTGGGTATGCCGAGCATCCTGATGCCCATGTAACTAATGGTGGCCCAATCACAGGCGTTATATTCTTCAGAACTTTACAAATCATAGAACTCACATTCAGACAAAATGATACACTATGGAGTAACACATTAAACATCAAGTTATGCAACAGAAGTAAGGGTTTTGTTTGCAAGAGCCTCCAATCTGTGATGTAGAATGGGTGATAAGGTAACAGCCAGTGCAGTGACTGGCACAAAGTATAGGCATCACAGTAGCATTTAGACTGAAAGCATTCAGAATAGATTGTGGAGAGGAGAGATTAGGGAGGTCAAGGCTATTTAGTAGGGAGTTACAGTAGTCAAGAGTGAATCAGGAATATAGTGCAACCACCCAGGGAGAACCATGCAGGAAGCTAGACTGTCATGTGAGCTTATAGGCACCAGAACACCCAGGAGAGGTGCACTGGGTAATAGGTAGAGCCAGTTAGATGTGATGCCAATTGGAGTAAGAAGACACGTGCTGAAATGGTGAGTGGGTGCCAGTAATCCTCTCTAACTAGGAGCTTGTGCCCAGGGCTTAGCTGCAAGGAAGGCAATGTCCAGGCCAAGATGAGTTGAACTACTCACTGCTTTATTGTAACAGGAATCTGATGGTTCACTTGTCCTGTAGCAGTGAGTTGTGGCACAGTGGCTTGGAGCTAGCTGACACCTTTCTATGTATTAGCAAAGAGTCTAAAATGTCTGCAGGTCCAGTTTCTGGTCTTGTAGAGGTAGGTGCAGGCTGCCAAGGTTGTAGCTCTGCTCAGCCTGATGTAATCCTGTCCTCTTACTGATAGTGATGCAGGGCGCTGTCACAGCTTCTCCCCTGCTGCTGTGGCAATCCTCACAGCACAGTGTCTAAAACACAAAATGGCTACTGCCACGCTAATACTTGCGTCTTCTTCCCTGGCTGCTTACAGAATACTACTTCCTCTCTCTGCTATAGCTATTTCCTGTTCCAGCTACAGATCTGCTCACTATACTGTGTGGTGCTATTATTAACCTTAAGGGGTCCACAACTCACCAGGGCAAATGAAACCAGAGTACAACAGCTTGAAAACATTTCACAAATGAATACAGTATGAACTTGACAACATTTACAAACAATCATAGCATGGAAGGCACTCTTATGGCCAAATAACCATTAGTAACTCCTGGTTGTGGGTTACAATAGGAAAGGTTTTTGATATTTCCATGGTAATGAAATTCAGATTTTGGAGATGTTTTTGAGGTGCAGGTGGCATGAGTGTGCAAGAGGATGAATAAAGGGGGGTAAAGGAAATGTCTGAGTCAGGCACAACCTCAAGACAGGGGGCATGCCATTTCTGTATTATGGTAAACCACATAATAGAACATAACAGAAATTTAAGGATTAGGTTGGTTAATAAATGGTGGCAACACCAATAGTTCGGTTTTTGAAAGATTATGTTGCAGATAGGAGGAGGACATGATGTTAATACAGCAGACAAACAATCCCTGGTGTCCTGTAGCAGTGCTGAAATTTTGTCACAGGACAGGAAAAGATCTATATTTGGATTCATAAGCATAAACATGGTACTGAAAGCCAAATCTTTTGCTAGTTTGTCCAATAGATGCTGTGTAGAGATAAGAGGACCTAGGACTGAGACTTGAGGAACACAGACATCAAGAGATAGAAATGAAGAGAGAGAGTCAGCAAGTGATACACTGAACACGTGGTCAGGGAAAAAGGAGAACCAAGAGAGCAGTGTCCTTGAGAGCAATAAAGTGGAGCATGCTGAGAAGTTGTTGGTCTACAGCGTTAGATGCCGCTGTGCTGAGAGTTCCATCTACTAATCTGTTTGTTAATGTTTTCTGGCTTGGATGGGTATAAATGTGGGACATCTTTGGCACCTGGTCTCTTTTTGTGTCAACAGTGAGCCACATTGTTACTTCTGTCACCCACTTGCAACTTTTAGAAAGAGGGAAGAGACTAAGGGTAAGTTCACATGGGTTTTTTTGGACCGGAACCTGAGGAGGAGGCTCCACAGTGGAAAATTCCACTAGTGGAAAAAAAACTAGTGGAACCCATTGAAATCAATGGAAAGCATTATTTTCAGCGTGGAAAATTCCACACCAAATTCCTCACCATTTTCCTCCTTGTGATTGGACTCTTATACCTGAAATGCTCAGCAGTTCTTGACTGGCATAGATTTCAATTTTAGCACATGGTAGCTAATAATTCCGGCACAGTTAGTGTAAGTGAAGGAATAGATTAGGACTAAAGATGAGCGAACACTAAAATGTCCGAGGTTTGAAATCCAATTCGAACAGCCGCACACTGTTCGACTGTTCGAACGGATTTCGAACCCCGTTATAGTCTATTGGGGGAAATGCTCGTTTCAGGGGTACGCAAAATTCGATAAAAGCATACTTACCAAGTCCACGAGTGACGGTCAGGCTGGATTCTGCTTGAAGTCTTCTCCCGGCGCAGGGTCCCCGCGTCTTCTTCCGGGTTGAATTCACTCTGCCTAGGCATCCGGCCTGAGCAGAGCCGACTGCGCATGCGCGTGTATGCGCGTGCATGCCCGCGCATGTGCAGTCGGCTATGCCTAGGCCAGATGCCTAGGCAGAGTGAATTCCACCCGGAAGAAGAAGCGGGGATGCAGCGTGGAGAAGACTTCTAAAGGTAAGAGAAGAACCAGCGTTGATTGGCAGAATGTATAGCATTCTGCCAATCAACGCTGGTTCTGCATCGAACCTTAAACTTCGAACAGCTAGTAGTGTTCAATCGAGTACGAGTATTTCCGTAGTATTCAATCGAACACCTACTCGATTGAACACTACTCGCTCATCTCTAATTAAGACTGATATACAGAATGCTAGTCTTTAGAGATCAGTGAACACTGTTCGGATCAGCTGATCCGAAAATCACGCACCCATTGAAATGAATGGAAGCACCTTTGACGCTGAGTTTGCCGGCGACAGGCCGGCGTCACAGGTGCTTCCATTCATTTCTATGGGTGCGTGCTGTTCGGATCGGCTGATCCGAACAGTGTTCACTCATCTCTGCTAGTCTTAATATATTTCTCCCCATGCATGGGTAAAGAGAAGGCCCTATGAACTGGCAGCCATGACATGTGACTTACTGTAATTGTAAAATTGCACATTATTTCTGCTGCATCTGTAACATGATCTCTCTTCTTAATGGTGTGAAGGATGTTATACATATGATCTTTTCAATGACACTATTTCATCACATCCAGACGCACATGGGTAAGTGAATATCATGTATTATGGTGCTATTAATTAGTCTTTATTTACTTTTCTTATTTAGATTGTCCTTTTATAAACTAATTCAATGGCATACCGGTTAATAAGTTCAATAAAGTCACACATGTATTACTGGTGATATGTGGCAGTTTTGAACCTAGTAAGTTTCTACTGCTGCTTCTTGATCTCAGGCTGGCTTCCAGCAATAAAATGGCTTTCTATGAGAGTCTGTGTCAGATCTAATCTTGGTTACATAGAAAACTGAATTCATTATCCTACTTTCCCAGTTGCTCATTGCACCTGTACTGACCCTTCTATCTCCTAGGGTCAGGTGGCAGTACCATTTGATGTCTTTCATTCTAGTCTGTGGGCTTTCTCCAAAGACAAACTCTTCCTTTCAGCCTCCAGCACATGGTGTCTGAGGATGCAATTGCAAACTTTAATGTTGACTTTTAGTGTGTGGAGTGCACAGGTTTTTAGCTTTTACTAATGATTCTGTAGGTGAACCTATTCATCAAGATAAGGTTTAGCCACTGGCAGTGCATAGCTTTGTCCCATGCCTGACTACACGTTGGTGATCCAGAGCAAAACACAAAGTTTAAAAATCCCCATGCATCTTGTTTGACACTATCCATCTGTCCCATTTCTACACTAGCATTGAAAAGTTATCTATAAACATTGAGATTTTTTTTGGAATTTACTGTGAATTTCCTGCATGAATGCCCTAAATAGTGCTCATGGCGTAAACTGTTAAGACAATAGAATAATTGAGGTTCCTGCCATGATAGCAACATAACAGCACTACACTAGAGAATTAACAACTCTATTAAAGGGGTATTCTAGGATATTCTGTACCAGTATCAACAGATCAGCTGATAAGAGAATCCATAGACACTGAGACAAAACTAGGAGTGGGTTTAGCAGAAGGTAGAAGTACAAGTACTTCCTATATATTCCACGTTCCTTTTGTAGCCAGACTAAAAATAAGAAAAAAACGCAGCAAAATCTGCAACAAAACAGCTGCATTTACACAATGTGGGGTCTACTGTGTGGAAGGGCTACCATGTGACATAATACTGTGTGAAAGGGCCACTGTGGGGCATAGTACTGTGTGGAGTTCATATTATTGGATATAACACTGTGTGGAGGGACCACTATGGGAAATAATACTGTGTGGAGGGGCCACTGTGGGAAGTAATACTGTGTGGAGGGGCCACATTATACTGTGTGGAAGGGCCGCTAAGAGATATTATAATAAGTCAAGGGGCCACTATGGGACATTATAGTGTGTGGATGGAACTCTATGGGACATTACACTATCAGGAGGGGCCACTATGGGACATTATACGGTCTGCAGGCGACTTTGAGACATTTTTGTGTGTAAATGGAGTGTAATAGTGTGTGGGGGCCAGGAAAGGGGGTGATATGCCATAAGGGAGGGCTTAAGTTTAAAAATTCATTGTGGGACCCAGTCTTTGCTAGTTACGCCCTTGTTAAGTGATGACTGGGGAGAGTGGGTGAATAAGCTACTGGGACTGGGATACTGAGTGGGGTACTGATGATGGCCTGTAGCTCTAGGCTTTGTGACTAGGGTAATGGCACAGTAGGTACTGGTGGTGATGATCACCACCTAATTCATTGGTATTTAATGATGTCATGAATTTCACTGAATATTAATCAAAAGTCTGACTAAATCACAAGTACTGGTAAAGTGAGTATAAGTGAAACCTTTGTACAGTTAAAACCACATTAACTAAGGCCCCAAGTTAGAGTGGATTTAACAGAATGGAGAAGTACAATAGCTTTGTTTATATTTCCCATTAATTTTCAAGCCTTTCTTGACTTTGGCTTTAAATATAGCAGCAAAATCTGCAACAAAAAAAACATTTTCCGCAACATGGGGCATCAGTTTTAGGCTAAGGCACCACGTAGCGAGCCAAAAAACCTGTGGAAAAGACCATTGGCGGAAACATTTTTCCTGCAGTGTTTTTAATAGAAATTTTTCATCTACAGATTTTCTGCCTTTATTATATCTATATGGAAATTTTTTTTGTAGGTAAAATTAGATAGGTATAATTAACATGCTGCGAGTTCCAAAAATGATTTTTCAAATTGCAGCACTGCTGATTTCTTTGCGTAGTCCGTGGATGGCATTAGCCAGAATCCCATTCACTTTGCAGGTAATGTAAAATGCAGCGTTTCCCATGTGGCTAAAACACTATGTCTTTGCAACATGGGGCCACGGCTTTAGGCTAAATATCTATGTAGGAGGCCGCAGCAGAAAAGCCCTGCAGGAAAAAATCATTCTGGTCAATGCCACCTACACGTTGCAGAAAAATATCTGCAGTGGACATGCTGCAATTTCATTAACCATTGCACTTTGTAAATCGCAGTGTGTCAATTATACCTACAGAAATGCTGATATTTTCCATATTGGTATAATTGAAGCATAAAATCTGCGGACTTTCTGTTAAACTCGATGTGGAAAAAACCTGCAAAGCATTTAAGCTGTGCTTTTTTTCTGCAGCGCTTTTTGAACGTACTCGGCGTAAAAAACAGATACCATTGATTTGAATGGGTGCCGGCATACACGCACTCCCCATTGAAATTAATGGGAGCCTTTTTTACCTATTGCTTTCAATGTGATACGCACGTAAACTCCGTGTGAAGGCTCCCTAATGGTGTTATTACACTCTCTTGTTTTATTCCTGGACTTCCGGTCTTGGTTTTGAGTCTTAGAATTTAAACAAACATAACTTATTTTCCAATAAAATGCTCAATAAACTTCTATGTAGAAACATATATAGTACAGAGGTAGCAGAGTTAACCCCCGATATTTTGCAATTAGTTAAACTGCTACAGCTTGATATATTATTACAGAAGACAACAAAAACCAATGAAAAGTCATTGGAAAAACATTTTTAGTCTGGGGTCCTATGTTTCAAAAATGCAGCATTTTGTCTGCGGCGGAAATGCCATGCATAATGGATGGAATTCTGGCTAATCCCATCCACACAATGCAGAAAAAAATCCACAGTGGAAAAACTGCGTTTTTTTTGAAAATTGCAGCATGTCAATTATATCTGTGTAAACACTGGCGTTTTTCATATAGGTATAATAGGGGCAGAAAGTCCACAAAAGTTCTACGTTATTTTCAGCAGTTTTTTTGTTGTGGTTCCCTACAAGGGGCCTTAAAGTACTTTTCATTGGTTTTTGTTGGCTTCTGTAATAAGATATCGCGCTGCAGCAGTTTAACCAATTGCAGAAGTTCAGGTTAACTCTGCTACGGCTGTATAAATATGAAAAAATTTGCAGCACTACAAATAATCATTGAAAAAGGTGATTCTTTTTTTATTGACTTTCGATCCTCTCTATAGGTGGTGACACACTATGTACCCAGGCGTCGGTGCTTTCACTTCTAGGTAAGTAAAACACCACTTCATTTCAGCTGGATATCATTACAGACTGTGTGGTTTTGCTGTTACCGCACAGCCTGTTATGATATCCAACTAAAATTCATTGGTGTGTCACTTACTTAGAAGTGCAAGCACTAGCGGATGGGTAATGGAGCCGGCTATGGCCACATACAGGTGACACAGTATGTCACCACCCTAAGGGACTTCTCTCCCAAGCTCGTGCAGAGGACTTAAACATTGCATTTGATGAGTCAATAATAGAGATGAGCGAACACTAAAATGTTCGAGGTTCGAAATTCGATTCGAACAGCCGCTCACTGTTCGAGTGTTCGAATGGGTTTCGAACCCCATTATAGTCTATGGGGAACATAAACTCGTTAAGGGGGAAACCCAAATTCGTGTCTGGAGGGTCACCAAGTCCACTATGACACCCCAGGAAATGATACCAACACCCTGGAATGACACTGGGACAGCAGGGGAAGCATGTCTGGGGGCATAAAGGTCACTTTATTTCATGGAAATCCCTGTCAGTTTGCGATTTTCGCAAGCTAACTTTTCCCCATAGAAATGCATTGGCCAGTGCTGATTGGCCAGAGTACGGAACTCGACCAATCAGCGCTGGCTCTGCTGGAGGAGGCGGAGTCTAAGATCGCTCCACACCAGTCTCCATTCAGGTCCGACCTTAGACTCCGCCTCCTCCGGCAGAGCCAGCGCTGATTGGCCGAAGGCTGGCCAATGCATTCCTTTGCGAATGCAGAGACTTAGCAGTGCTGAGCCAGTTCTGTTCAACTACACATCTGATGCACACTCGGCACTGCTACATCAGATGTAGCAATCTGATGTAGCAGAGCCGAGGGTGCACTAGAACCCCTGTGCAAACTCAGTTCACGCTAATAGAATGCATTGGCCAGCGCTGATTGGCCAATGCATTCTATTAGCCCGATGAAGTAGAGCTGAATGTGTGTGCTAAGCACACACATTCAGCTCTACTTCATCGGGCTAATAGAATGCATTGGCCAGCGCTGATTGGCCAGAGTACGGAACTCGACCAATCAGCGCTGGCTCTGCTGGAGGAGGCGGAGTCTAAGATCGCTCCACACCAGTCTCCATTCAGGTCCGACCTTAGACTCCGCCTCCTCCAGCAGAGCCAGCGCTGATTGGCCGAATTCCGTACTCTGGCCAATCAGTGCTGGCCAATGCATTCTGTTGGCGTGATGAAGCAGTGCTGAATGTGTGTGTTTAGCTCAACTACACCGGTGGAGTAGTTGAGCTAAGCACACAGATTCAGCTCTGCTTCAATCATGCCAATGCATTCTATTAGCTTGATGAAGCAGAGTGTGCACAAGGGTTCAAGCGCACCCTCGGCTCTGATGTAGCAGAGCCGAGGCTACACAAGGGTTCAAGCGCACCCTCGGCTCTGATGTAGCAGAGCCGAGAGTGCACAAGGGTTCAAGCGCACCCTCGGCTCTGATGTAGCAGAGCCGAGGCTGCACAAGGGTTCAAGCGCACCCTCGGCTCTGATGTAGCAGAGCCGAGGGTGCACAAGGGTTCAAGTGCACCCTCGGCTCTGATGTAGCAGAGCAGAGGGTGCACAAGGGTTCAAGCGCACCCTCGGCTCCGATGTAGCAGAGCCGAGGCTGCACAAGGGTTCAAGCGCACCCTCGGCTCTGATGTAGCAGAGCCGAGGGTGCACAAGGGTTCAAGTGCACCCTCGGCTCTGCTACATCAGAGCCGAGGGTGCGCTTGAACCCTTGTGCAGCCTCGGCTCTGCTACATCAGAGCCAAGGGTGCGCTTGAACCCTTGTGCACACTCTGCTTCATCAAGCTAATAGAATGCATTGGCCAGCGCTGATTGAAGCAGAGCTGAATCTGTGTGCTTAGCTCAACTACTCCACCGGTGTAGTTGAGCTAAACACACACATTCAGCACTGCTTCATCACGCCAACAGAATGCATTGGCCAGCACTGATTGGCCAGAGTACGGAATTCGGCCAATCAGCGCTGGCTCTGCTGGAGGAGGCGGAGTCTAAGGTCGGACCTGAATGGAGACTGGTGTGGAGCGATCTTAGACTCCGCCTCCTCCAGCAGAGCCAGCGCTGATTGGTCGAGTTCCGTACTCTGGCCAATCAGCGCTGGCCAATGCATTCTATTAGCCCGATGAAGTAGAGCTGAATGTGTGTGCTTAGCACACACATTCAGCTCTACTTCTTCGGGCTAATAGAATGCATTGGCCAATCAGCGCTGGCCAATGCATTCTATTAGCGTGAACTGAGTTTGCACAGGGGTTCTAGTGCACCCTCGGCTCTGCTACATCAGATTGCTACATCTGATGTAGCAGTGCCGAGTGTGCATCAGATGTGTAGTTGAGCAGAACTGGCTCAGCACTGCTAAGTCTCTGCATTCGCATAGGAATGCATTGGCCAGCCTTCGGCCAATCAGCGCTGGCTCTGCCGGAGGAGGCGGAGTCTAAGGTCGGACCTGAATGGAGACTGGTGTGGAGCGATCTTAGACTCCGCCTCCTCCAGCAGAGCCAGCGCTGATTGGCCGAATTCCGTACTCTGGCCAATCAGCACTGGCTAATGCATTGTATTGCATTAGCACACACATTCAGCTCTGCTTCATCGGGCTAATAGAATGCATTGGCCAATCAGCGCTGGCCAATGCATTCTATTAGCTTGATGAAGCAGAGTGTGCACAAGGGTTCAAGCGCACCCTCGGCTCTGATGTAGCAGAGCCGAGGGTGCACAAGGGTTCAAGCGCACCCTCGGCTCTGATGTAGCAGAGCCGAGGGTGCACAAGGGTTCAAGTGCACCCTCGGCTCTGCTACATCAGAGCCGAGGGTGCGCTTGAACCCTTGTGCAGCCTCGGCTCTGCTACATCAGAGCCGAGGGTGCGCTTGAACCCTTGTGCACACTCTGCTTCATCAAGCTAATAGAATGCATTGGCCAGCGCTGATTGAAGCAGAGCTGAATCTGTGTGCTTAGCTCAACTACTCCACCGGTGTAGTTGAGCTAAACACACACATTCAGCACTGCTTCATCACGCCAATAGAATGCATTGGCCAGCACTGATTGGCCAGAGTACGGAATTCGGCCAATCAGCGCTGGCCAATGCATCCCTATGGGAAAAAGTTTATCTCACAAAAATCACAATTACACACCCGATAGAGCCCCAAAAAGTTATTTTTAATAACATTCCCCCCTAAATAAAGGTTATCCCTAGCTATCCCTGCCTGTACAGCTATCCCTGTCTCATAGTCACAAAGTTCACATTCTCATATGACCCGGATTTGAAATCCACTATTCGTCTAAAATGGAGGTCACCTGATTTCGGCAGCCAATGACTTTTTCCAATTTTTTTCAATGCCCCCGGTGTCGTAGTTCCTGTCCCACCTCCCCTGCGCTGTTATTGGTGCAAAAAAGGCGCCAGGGAAGGTGGAAGGGGAATCGAATTTTGGCGCACTTTACCACGCGGTGTTCGATTCGAACATGGCGAACACCCTGATATCCGATCGAACATGTGTTCGATAGAACACTGTTCGCTCATCTCTAGTCAATAAGTAAGAATCACCTTTCTTTATAAGATTTTGGAGTGCTGCAAATTTTTTATTTTATTGAAATTTCTTTCAAGCCCTTTGATAGTGCCCTTCCTTTATTTTTATGAATAATGCTGCTTATTTCCCTTTTTATTCATCTATGTAGGATACGACAGTCAACAGATACATGGAAAAATGTAACATACTCCAGTATCCAGTGTGGCAAAGGCTAATTCATGGAAACTAATTTCTATATGTGAAGATTAAACATTCCAGAAATAATCCAATATTTAATGTAGAGAACTAGGGTTGAGCTGATCTTGAGATTTCAGGATCGTTTTTAAAATCCAATTTTCGATCATTTTCCAGCCGATCCCGATCGTGAAATTTGCTCGATCACCGATCGGGATCCGATCATTCCCGATCCCAATCGCTCTATCCTATATATAGCTACTTATCCAAGTTTACACAAATGTACACAAAATAGACAGACTGGTTTACATTTACTTAGGCTGCTGCACGTCAAGTTGTGCATCTTGGCACAGTGTGGCACATCTGAGCCAGTGTGCCATGCTGGGCACTTTTCCAGACAGTAGGAAGAACCAGGCTGTAATCTCGCTGGTGTGAGTTATACCTCAGATTGACTCCAATCTCTAACTGGCTTAGATTTGAGAATAGGCACTCCTTCTACTGTGTACCCAAACTGAAGTTTATGCCCACATGTATGACACTGATGTACTCCACATGTCTCACAGATTTACCTTTCAACCTCTATTGTGCACTAATCTTTGGACCTGTGGGGTCCAAGTGCTAACTATACCCCTTGATAATTTTAGGGATCTAGTTTCCAAACTGATATAATTTGTTGGAGGGTTTCCAGTATACTAGTAGCACTGCAAATGCGTTATGATGTCTAAAAAACTTTGAAAGCAGTTTATATCTACAAGTGGGGCATTTGGGAGAAATTGCTTAACAAATTGAGAGTATTTTCTTCTTTAACCCCTAAAAAATGGGGTTAAAGCAATATTTTGTTGGAAAATATCTCATGTTCCAAAATCATAGCCAAGTTCTATGAATCACACGTGAAGTCCCAATGCTTTATTATACAGTCCTATGAAAAAGTTTGGGCACCCCTATTAATCTTAATCATTTTTAGTTCTAAATATTTTGGTGTTTATAACAGCCATTTCAGTTTGATATATCTAATAACTGATGGACACAGTAATATTTCAGGATTGAAATGAGGTTTATTGTACTAACAGAAAATGTGCAATATGCATTAAACCAAAATTTGACCGGTGCAAAAGTATGGGCACCTCAACAGAAAAGTGACATTAATATTTGGTAGATCCTCCTTTTGCAAAGATAACAGCCTCTAGTCGCTTCCTGTAGCTTTTAATCAGTTCCTGGATCCTGGATAAAGGTATTTTGGACAAACAATTCAAGTTCAGTTAAGTTAGATGGTCGCCGAGCATGGACAGCCCGCTTCAAATCATCCCACAGATGTTCAATGATATTCAGGTCTGGGGACTGGGATGGCCATTCCAGAACATTGTAATTGTTCCTCTGCATGAATGCCTGAGGATTTGGAGCGGTGTTTTGGATCATTGTCTTGCTGAAATATCCATCCCCGGCGTAACTTCAACTTCGTCACTGATTCTTGAACATTATTCTCAAGAATCTGCTGATACTGAGTGGAATCCATGCGACTCTCAACTTTAACAAGATTCCCGATGCCGGCATTGGCCACAGAGCCCCAAAGCATGATGGAACCTCCACCAAATTTTACAGTGGGTAGCATGTGTTTTTCTTGGAATGCTGTTTCTTTTTGGACGCCATGCATAACGCCTTTTTTTATAACCAAACAACTCAATTTTTGTTTCCAAAATGAAGCTGCCTTGTCCAAATGTGCTTTTTCATACCTCAGGCAACTCTATTTGTGGCGTACGTGCAGAAACGGCTTCTTTCTCATCACTCTCCCATACAGCTTCTATTTGTGCAAAGTGCGCTGTATAGTTGACCGATGCACAGTGACACCATCTGCAGCAAGATGATGCTGCAGCTCTTTGGAGGTGGTCTGTGGATTGTCCTTGACTGTTCTCACCATTCTTCTTCTCTGCCTTTCTGATATTTTTCTTGGCCTGCCACTTCTGGGTTTAACAAGAACTGTCCCTGTGGTCTTCCATTTCCTTACTATGTTCCTCACAGTGGAAACTGACAGGTTAAATCTCTGAGACAACTTTTTGTATCCTTCCCCTGAACAACTATGTTGAACAATCTTTGTTTTCAGATCATTTGAGAGTTGTTTTGAGTAGCCCATGATGCCACTCTTCAGAGGAGATTCAAATAGGAGATCAACTTGCAATTGGCCACCTTAAATACCTTTTCTTATGATTGGATACATCTGGCTATGAAGTTCAAAGCTCACTGAGGTTACAAAACCAATTTTGTGCTTCAGTAAGTCAGTAAAAAGTAGTTAGTGGAATTCAAATCAATAAAATGATAAGGGTGCCCATACTTTTGCACCGGTCAAATTTTGGTTTAATGCATATTGCACATTTTCTGTTAGTACAATAAACCTCATTTCAATCCTGAAATATTACTGTGTCCATCAGTTATTAGATATATCAAACTGAAATGGCTGTTGCAAACACCAAAATATTTAGAACAAAAAATGATTAAGATTAATAGGGGTGCCCAAACTTTTTCATAGGACTGTAGCTCTTGCTAAATTCCTTGAGGGCGTAATTTCCAAAATAGGGTAGCATATTGGTAGTTTTCTCTGTTCTGGTACCTCAGTGGATCAGTAAATAGACTCACAACTATACACCCATACAGCAGTTTACAGCTACATGTGGGGCATTTAGTAAAATGAAACATAGTTTGAAGTGAAAAGCAGGTGAATTTAAGATACGGTAAGTAGCTTGATACAGGTAATTTACCACCATTCCCGGAAAATGGGAATTTTTGATCATAGAAAAAGTTGTAAATAGAACGCATTCACCGTCTATCATTACTACTGTAGTGCAGAATAGCAACAGTGGACAAATACAACTAATTATAAATGTAAAAATTTAATAATGAAATTTTAATAATGAAATTGTGCCAGAATTTTGCAATAATTTGAGACAAAAAACTAAAATAGACATACATGCCTTATACATTGTAACGTAAACCAGAGTTTTATAGTACCTGCAAAGTGGATGGGATTCTAGCGAATTCCATACACACATTGCAGAAAAATACCCGCAACAGAAATGTGTTATCGAAAACTGTTTTTGGAAATTGCAGCATGTCAATTATACCTACAGAAATGCTGGTGTTTTCCCTATAGGTATAATTGAAGCAGAAAGTCCGCAGAGGAAAACTTTGTAGACTTTCTGTGAAAAGTTCTATGGGGAAAAAAAGTGATTTTATTTTTCCTGCAGAGCTTTTTCGTTGCGGGCCACTATGCAGGGCTTTAACTTTAGACACATTTATTAACTATTTTAGTTCCAGAAAGGAAGCATGGCTTATGTTGTGACAGTTTGTTGGAATATAGATGTGCCAGAATTCTCATCCAGCAACAGGTACTGTGATAAATCTGGAACCAAAATTTTACATTTGCCCAGAACTATTAGGCAGCAATAGTAAGTCTACCCCATTAGATTTGTCTACTTACAACTATGTAATAAAGCCTTACAAATGATTCTGTATCTTTTTGGAAAGTGTAAAATAATCATTTCTGGTTCATTGTTAGTAGGGTCAGTGAGCGTTTTACTCCTGCACATTCCTGAAGAAACAGGGCTTAGAATTTCACGAAACAATAGCAGCAGGTAGAACTTTAGTTAAAACCTGTTGTTACTTGGTGCCCAAGGAGTTCTCCATGTGTGCAAAAGCACAATTGATTTATGAGGAGCCAAAGACTCTGCTAATTTGCCTTGTCTTGTCCATGGATTCCATCACTGCAGCCAACACAGATTTGGCTGTAGGCAGTATCTTTTACTAGTCGTCTTCCAGCTGGATGAGGGACACCCCACTGTCTTTCTCTGTGACTTGCCAACATTTGACTGTTCTTGATGAGCAAAACAGAAGATACTGACAATGGAATACATTTAAATGTGTCCCTCATGTGGAGAAGAAGCATAATACAACCAAATATTGTAAAGTACTGCGTACTTCAGATTTGGGGTTCACCTATGTGCTTGAGTTTTAAAAAAAGATGTACGTGAGAAAAAATATTAGAGACTTTCTTTCAAATAAGGTTTTATTGAAAGTTTACATAAGAAACAGAAAGATAGAAATAAATATGTTAAGTAGGTACAAGTGGCAATTTAGCATCTGGGTATAATAAATGCAATGGTAGGTGTTATTTCAGGACGCTACATGCACAAGACAAATATAATATAATATCAACGAAGAGAAAAGCGGAAAATGGGGCCCAACCCAAGTCATATAATTTGGAAAGATATCTTTGTAAAGGTTATGATAAATCATTGGAATAAATGTGTAGTATGAGTATGAGAAGCAAAATCAGGATATTGTTGTCGTATTAGTAGGAATAAGATTAAGCGAGTGGGTCAACCAAGAAGACCACTGAGTGCGCAAAGATCTAAGCTTACCTGTCTGACAGACTAACATATGATCATGTATACAGTTTGTAGAGATTATGGAAATATTAAAATTAATGTAACAACTGAGTAATCTAAAGGTAATGTGTCAAAAAGGAACAATGCATGGCCAACTTCAAAAGACATCTAGAAGAGAACGGATTTGGCCACAACCTCTCCAACAGTACAATGAAGACATTGGGTAGATATTTTAGAGTCATAATGCGATCTTAAGAGAAGTTTGTTATATTGTTACCAGTATGAGGGGCAAAAGGTAGATTTACAAGCCCGACCTATAGTGGTGCTCCAGTCCGACACGTTAAAGCTCCCGGTAAAGTCAGCTTCCCACTGCAAAAGTTGAGGGTTTTAGTAAAGTAATAGTCATTTAATGCTAATAGGTATAATGGCTTGATTCCACCCATTGAACATAACAGGGATAGAGGTAGTAGTAAAGGGATTAGAGGACAGAAAGTCTTTGATTTGGATATATTTGAAAGTATCTTGAGAAGGATTAAGACTTTCATTTGTAGTTGTGAGAAAGATAAAATGTGGTTATTTTGGAATAAATCAGATATATGACTCATTCCTTTCGAGATCCATGATGATAATGATTAGAGATGAGCGAACACTAAAATGTTCGAGGTTCGAAATTCGATTCGAACAGCCGCTCACTGTTCGAGTGTTCGAATGGGTTTCGAACCCCATTATAGTCTATGGGGAACATAAACTCGTTAAGGGGGAAACCCAAATTCGTGTCTGGAGGGTCACCAAGTCCACTATGACACCCCAGGAAATGATACCAACACCCTGGAATGACACTGGGACAGCAGGGGAAGCATGTCTGGGGGCATAAAAGTCACTTTATTTCATGGAAATCCCTGTCAGTTTGCGATTTTCGCAAGCTAACTTTTCCCCATAGAAATGCATTGGCCAGTGCTGATTGGCCAGAGTACGGAACTCGACCAATCAGCGCTGGCTCTGCTGGAGGAGGCGGAGTCTAAGATCGCTCCACACCAGTCTCCATTCAGGTCCGACCTTAGACTCCGCCTCCTCCGGCAGAGCCAGCGCTGATTGGCCGAAGGCTGGCCAATGCATTCCTATGCAGAGACTTAGCAGTGCTGAGTCAGTTTTGCTCAACTACACATCTGATGCACACTCGGCACTGCTACATCAGATGTAGCAATCTGATGTAGCAGAGCCGAGGGTGCACTAGAACCCCTGTGCAAACTCAGTTCACGCTAATAGAATGCATTGGCCAGCGCTGATTGGCCGATGCATTCTATTAGCCCGATGAAGTAGAGCTGAATGTGTGTGCTAAGCACACTCATTCAGCACTGCTTCATCACGCCAATACAATGCATTAGCCAGTGCTGATTGGCCAGAGTACGGAATTCGGCCAATCAGCGCAGGCCAATGCATTCTATTAGCCCGATGAAGTAGAGCTGAATGTGTGTGCTAAGCACACACATTCAGCACTGCTTCATCACGCCAATACAATGCATTAGCCAGTGCTGATTGGCCAGAGTACGGAATTCGGCCAATCAGCGCTGGCTCTGCTGGAGGAGGCGGAGTCTAAGGTCGTACCTGAATGGAGACTGGTGTGGAGCGATCTTAGACTCCGCCTCCTCCAGCAGAGCCAGCGCTGATTGGCCGAATTCCGTACTCTGGCCAATCAGCGCTGGCCAATGCATTCTATTAGCCCGATGAAGTAGAGCTGAATGTGTGTGCTAAGCACACACATTCAGCACTGCTTCATCACGCCAATACAATGCATTAGCCAGTGCTGATTGGCCAGAGTACGGAATTCGGCCAATCAGCGCTGGCCAATGCATTCTATTAGCCCGATGAAGTAGAGCTGAATGTGTGTGCTAAGCACACACATTCAGCACTGCTTCATCACGCCAATACAATGCATTAGACAGTGCTGATTGGCCAGAGTACGGAATTCGGCCAATCAGCGCTGGCCAATGCATTCTAATAGCCCGATGAAGTAGAGCTGAATGTGTGTGCTATGCACACACATTCAGCACTGCTTCATCACGCCAATACAATGCATTAGCCAGTGCTGATTGGCCAGAGTACGGAATTCGGCCAATCAGCACTGGCCAATGCATTCTATTAGCCCGATGAAGTAGAGCTGAATGTGTGTGCGAAGCACACACATTCAGCACTGCTTCATCACGCCAATACAATGCATTAGCCAGTGCTGATTGGCCAGAGTACGGAATTCGGCCAATCAGCGCTGGCTCTGCTGGAGGAGGCGGAGTCTAAGATCGCTCCACACCAGTCTCCATTCAGGTCCGACCTTAGACTCCGCCTCCTCCAGCAGAGCCAGCGCTGATTGGCCGAATTCCGTACTCTGGCCAATCAGCACTGGCTAATGCATTGTATTGGCGTGATGAAGCAGTGCTGAATGTGTGTGCTTAGCACACACATTCAGCTCTACTTCATCAGGCTAATAGAATACATTGGCCAATCAGCGCTGGCCAATGCATTCTATTAGCTTGATGAAGCAGAGTGTGCACAAGGGTTCAAGCGCACCCTCGGCTCTGATGTAGCAGAGCTGAGGGTGCACAAGGGTTCATGCACACTACGTAACGCCAGGCGTGTATGAGAGCCGTACACGCCGGCGTTACAGCAGGGCTGCTGAACACTTCCCATTCACTTCAATGGGAGCGCTCATAAACGCCGCTGTTACGAGCGCTCCCATTGAAGTGAATGGGAAGTGTTCGGCAGTCTGCCGTAATGCCGGCGTGTACGGCTCTCGTACACGCCCGGCGTTACGTAGTGTGCATGCACCCTTAGTCTGTGCTAATTTGAAAAAAAAAAAAAAAAGTTTTGCAATTCAATGTTTTTTCCTGCTCTGTTCACCAGTGCTGGCAGAGTGTTAGGTAGAGTTCACACTACCGTTGGTGTCCGCTCAGAAGGTGTCTGTTTAAAAAAAACAAAAACAGACACCTATCATAACGGACACAAACAAACAGAAACTTATGGCTATTATTTACTGTATGTTATATGTTCGTTGCCCATAGACCTCAATGTTAAAAAAAAAAAAAATGGACAATTACTGTCTGTTTTTTCAAATGGACAGAAAAGTCCTGCATGTAGAAAAATGGACATGGTTGTAAACAGACACTAGAGGACATAAGATAAAGTCCCATTGAAATGAATGGAAATTGCACACAGACCAGCTAGTGTCCATTGCTAAAATCTTGTACGGACAATAGCCACGGACACAGTTGAGCGGACACCAATGGTAGTGTGAACACCCCCTTAATCTGAAAAAATATTTTATTCTTGAGGTTTTTTTTGTTGTTTTTCAATCTCATATATACAGTATTGCAGCCTTCAAAAACTTTACAAGACTCATTGACTTTTCCCCCACTTGGAAAAAAACACATTCTATAAAGTCTAGGGTTTTTATGGTATTTTTTTAGTTGTTTACCAGCCTTTAGTTGTTTGCAGCCTTTGTTAATTTAAATAAAACTTTGTTATTTAATGTTTTTTTCTACTCTGCTCGCTGAATACTTGGTGTGATTGCATGCAAATCTGAAAAAATATTCAATTGTTAAGGATCAGTACAAAGTTTTTTGGCGCTGATTTTGACGCTGAATCCGCCTCAAAATAAGCCTCCAAAAAAAGCTTCTCAATAGAACTATTCGGAGGCTTTTTTTGCAGGCTGATTTTGAGGTGGATTCAGTGTCAAAATCAGCTGCAGAAAACTTCATGTGCACTGACCCTAAGAGTTTTTTTTTGTTGCTAGTCATATATACAGTTCGGTTATATTAAAGCTTCGTGCCTAGAGCAGCAAGAGCTGTAAATACTAGAGATGAGCAAGTAGTATTGAACACCTCCCCTGCATAGTTATTGGTGTAAAAAAGCGCCAGGGAAGGTGGGAAGGGAATCAAATTTTTACTGCGTTTACCATGTAGCATTCGACTGATTACCCCAATAACTATGTAGGGGAGGTATTCGATCGAATACCACTCTCTCATCCAGTGGCGTAACTAGGAATGGCGGGGCCCCGTGGCGAACTTTTGACATGCCCCCCCCCCCCCCCCGACCGACTCCGATGACCTTGACCGCCCCCCTTCTACGCATTTCTGTGCGTTCTATTATGCCCCATTGTGGCCCCTTAACACAGTATTATTCCCCACAGTGGCCTCTGCACACAGTATTATGTCCCTTAGTGGTCCCTGCACACAGTATTATGTCCCTTAGTGGCCCCTGCAAACAGTATTATCCCCATAGTGGCCCCTGCACACAGTATTATCCCCATAGTTTCCCCTGCACACAGTATTATGCCCCACAGTGGCCCCTGCACACAGTGTTATGTCCCATAGTGGTCCCTGCAAACAGTATGATCCCCCATAGTGGCCCCTGCAAACAGTATTATCCCCCATAGTGGCCCCTGCACACAGTATTATCCCCCATAGTGGCCCCTGCACACAGTATTATCCCCCATAGTGGCCCCTGCACACAGTATTATCCCCCATAGTGGCCCCTGCACACAGTATTATCCCCCATAGCGGCCCCTGCACACAGTATTATCCCCCATAGTGGCCCCTGCACACAGTATTATCCCCCATAGTGGCCCCTGCACACAGTATTATCCCCCATAGTGGCCCCTGCACACAGTATTATGTCCCACTGTGGATACCCATAAACAATTACAGTATTATACTCTGGGGTCTTTTCAGACCCCAGAGTACTGTATAATAATCGGAGACCCGGGGGGAATAAAAACATAAAAAACTACTGTTACTTACCTATCCCCCGGTTCCTACGCGGTCTTCTCCACTGCCTTCTCCACTGCTGTCCATGTTCAATGACATCGGACGTCACATGACCTGGGACGCAGGCCGGGTTCATGTGACGTCAGAGACGTCAGGAAGGAGGCCTGGCAGGATCGTGGAGAGGTAAGTAACATGTTTTTATGTTTCTTACCTCTCCCGGTCCGCCAATCATTATTCTTGGGGGTCCGAAAAGACCTCCGAGTATAATGATAGCAGCGGTAGCAGCTGTCACTGGGCCCATAATGTCCCGGGGCCTGTGGCAGCTGCATCCTCTACTATGGCGGTAGTTACGCCACTGCTCTCATTTCTAGTAGATACCACCTTATAAAACATATGTGTATTTGCATAGACATCTGTAAGCGAACTGTACTCAATGCTTGTAATTAGGGTTGATGAGAAAATTTCACGGAATTCCGAACACGATCTTTTTAGGTGGTATCGAGATCGGTGATTATTTCTCACAGTGCTTTGCTACTGGCCAAGCATTGTGGGAAAAGCTAACAATGTTAGCCTTCACACTGAGTATACGCTCCGCTCATTCTGAGCAGAGTATATAATCAGTGTGAAGGCTCCGCTGCGGTTCCATAGGAATGAATGGAAGCAGCCGACACACAGCCTTAACCCCCTGCGCGCGTGATGTCTCCCCTCCCAGTACCCGCCCACACTCTCCTAACCCACCCACACTCTCCTAACCTGGGAGGCAGGGGGCAGCGAGGCAAAGAAGAACAAGAGCACCGGACCAGCCATCTCTGCAGGTAAGTGGACACCAGGGGGGACTAAGTAGTCAGAGGATTAAAAAAAAAGTCCTCTGGCTACTTAGTGATTAAAAAAAATCACTACACAGCGTGGATTCTAACAAATAAAGCATTCAATTGTTAGATTCCATGCTGTATAGTGAATAGGATTGTTTTTAAAATCCAATCTCTGATTAGTAAAAAAAAAAACATTGACTTGCATTGGGATCGGAATTGGGATCGAGATCGGGTTCAAATGAAAAATGATCGGAAATCGGATTTCAAAATCGATCCTGAAAAGTCAAGATCGGCTCAACCCCACTTGTAATATGGGGCCGCCATCCCTTTAGAAACAGCAACCTATATTACTGTACATGACTTTTGAGGAATTGCGATTCATTGAGATATAGCAGTCTTTTTCTTTAGGCCAAAGATGGAAATCATGTGACAGTTGTTTAATGGAAACAGTTAACAGCTTTATTCTTTTTTGCCAACATGTTTTAACATCTAATTTTTCAGACACTAAATGTGTTATCTCACACTTCAAGAATAATGTACATTTGGATTTCACTACTGCCAGCTATGTATATGAGGATTGAACTATAGCCTGGAAGCTACAGAGATTGTTGGACATCGTGAACTAAAGGCCAACCCAGAGGACATCTACTACATTAGCAGTCAAGATGTTGGATGTACATAACAATGTTTCTTAAGTTGAATCTTCAAATCTAGACCTGCAGAATGTATTTTAAAGGGGTTATCTCATTATAGACAGCCGCTACCAAAATCAGGGTTACCGGATGACTGGTGAGAATATATCCAGCCAGCCATTATCTGTGCAGCACCACCATGGAGAAGATGGAATATCACTTGGGTGCTATATATATGAATGGCCATTCTTGTAATACAAGGATGTCTTGCGTGCGGCATACAAACAGCTCACAGATATATAGTATTGTGTAACGCAACAAAGGAAATATGCCTCTACTGGAGACGATGTGTTTAGATTTTTATTAACAAAAATCATATTATAAAATCAGGTGATACTGAATATTTGTCATTATTTGTAATATTTGTATTTTTTAGATGCTAACAAAGTCACAGATCAGTTTCAACTTGCTACTTGATATATTGGGTTACAATTTATTGACGTGTATCTATCACCACTTTGTGCTTATTCTTTTGAATCTATTGGAATATTGCATTTCCTTTTTGAGTACATGACCCATATTGTTTAACAGTTGCCTTATGTTCTGAGCTGGCCCTATCTATGGAAATCATAAGCCATGAAAAATCCAGTAAAGATTTAATAATTTTCATAAACTCCTCTCATATAAATGTTCATATAAAAAAGAGATGTGTCCTCCATTTATTAGAATTTTATTGGTGCTGACAGTGTCAAAGAATCCGAGGAATAGCCTGAAAACATTACTGTTTGCACTAGATGTCCTTGTCAAAGGAACATTAATGTGGCTCTCTTACAGATAAGCATTTGATGATCACCAGCAGAAGAAAACGAGTCCTTTTCATAATTACCGATGTTTTGCTGACAGCTTCACATGCTTCTCCCTCTCGTTTCTCCCGCGTACGTTTGCTCTCTCAGTCAGTCACTTGATGCAGCCACGCAGGGGGTAATGGCCTGTCCTTTGGTTTTGATGACCTTTTAAGCTGCAGTGTGACAAAGGTTAATGGCGCGCCTCATGTATTACACATTGTTTGGCTCATAGTCAGCCTTAGAAAAGGTTATCCATCAGCATTATGCAGCTGTGCTGACAAAATATTTTGAAGCTCAGTTTAGAAGTCACAAAGTTTTTATATGAGGCTCAGCAATTCATCTATGAGAAAGATTTCATGGTTACAAACTACAATATACTGTGATATACATTTCACTGATACAGATTGCACGTAGGTGACTTTTCAGAATTACAACACCTTTTTATGTATTAATTATTAGTCTCCAACTTTAAAGGGATTCTACCATTAAAATCTTAATTTTTGTGGATCACACGTAGGAATAGCCTTAAGAAAGGCTATTCTTCTCCTACCTTTCGTTGTCTTCTCCGCGCCACCATTCAGTAGAAATCTCAGTTTTCGTCGGTATGCAAATAAGTTCTCTCACAGCACTGGGGGCAGTCCCCAGCACTCAAACAGCACTGGTGGTGTCCCCAATGCTGCGAGAGAACTCTCCAGTGCCACCTCCATCTTCTTCAGGAACGTCCTCTTCATGTGTCTTCTTTCAGCGCTGGGGGTCAAACTTCTACGCCTCAGGCAGAGCCGACTGCGCATGCCGGCGGCCACAAGAAAAATGGCTGCTTAACCAGGATTTTTACCGAACAGCGGCGCGGAGAAGACATTTAAAGGTAGGAGAAGACTAGCCTTTCTTAAGGCTATTCCTACGTCTTAGTCACAAAAAATTTGATATTAATGGTAGAATCTAGAGATGGGCGAGTAGTATTCGATCGAATACCTCCCCACCATAGGTATTCATGTAAGCGACCAAACCCCAAGGGGTTAAGCGCATCGAATATTCGATGCGTTTAACCACTTCGTGTTCGGCCACTTACACGAATACCTATGGCGGGGAGGTATTCGATCGAATACTACTCACTCATCTCTAGTAGAATTCCTTTAATGATACATTGTCAATTTTGAACAGAGAAAGAAAAGGCACATGGATAAAAAAGAAGACACTTAACTAGAGATGAGCGAACAGTAAAATGTTCAAGGTTCGATATTCGTTTCGAGTAGCCCCTCAATATTCGACTACTCAAATCGAATATCGAACCCTATTATAGTCTATGGGGGGGAAAATGCTCGTTTCAGGGGTAGGCAAATTATACTTACCAAGTCCACGAGTGAGGGTCGGGCTGGATCCTCCGTGCAGTCTTCTCCTAGCAGCGTCCCTGCGGCATCTTCCGGCTCTTCATTCACTCTGCCAGGCATCGGGCCTGGGCAGAGTCGACTGCGCATGCCCGCACTACAAGCGGACATGCGCAGTCGGCTCTGCCCAGGCCAGATGCCTGGCAGAGTAAATGAAGAGCCGGAAGACGCCGCAGGGAAGCTGCACGGAGAAGACTTCTAAAGGTAGGAGAAGAACCAGCACTGATTGGCCGACTGTATAGCATTCAGCCAATCAATGCTGGTTCTGCATCGAACTTTTACATTCGAACAGCGAGTGGTACTTGTTCGAGTACGAGTATTTCGAATACCGTAGTATTCGATCGAATACCTACTCGATCGAGTACTACTTGCTCATCTCTACACTCAACCCAATTATATATCAGTAGTAGTAGTAGTAGTAGTAGTAGCACTGTTCCATCCATTTTAGAAAGCCGTGCCAATTATGGCACAAATAATTGATGCTGCAATTAGAATTGGTGGAACCTTTGAAGAATTGTTTAGCATTGGGTTTGGGTGGTTTGATACAAAGTGCTGTTATAATGCTTTGGGGTGTCTTCAATCCCCAGAGGTTAATAGATGTGGAGACGTAATAAACAATTATACTCACCTTCCTCACCATTTTATTTAAAGGTGGCTAAACTGCCATGTGACCAATGGACATGATGTCACTTCCTGAGAAGAGGAAAGTAGCCATGTTTTCTAATCCAGGATACCCCCTGTAATCTTTTGCAGACGTCTGACATGTATGAACAGGTGTATGAGAGCTCAAAAGTTGATCTTCATAAATGGTCATTACCAATTATGTTATAATGCAGACACCTTCCAGTAGAGAACTCATTAATTCTGGCATTTTTATCTCCTCAGATGAAGCTCAGTTTAGGCCTGAACTGTGCAGCTCTAGAACCACTTAGGTTTTGTATTTACATTCCAGTTGGGCTCAGAGACCCATCTTTCCACAGTTTCTACACCAAAGACTTATAGATTTTCTCAAGCCTTCACAGAATTAACTCCCCCTGTTCTTCATCGGCTGCTTCTCTTTGCCAAACCCTTCACTGGCTACCCGTTGCCCAGTGAATTGAGTTCATGTTCTTACTAACGCTAACATACAAAGCGATCCACAACTTGTCCCCTCCATGTATCACTGACCTAATCTCCCACTACCTGCCCACATGTAACCTCAGATCCTCCAAAGACCTCCTACTCCAACAGAGAGTTTTGTAAAAATAATTTTTACACACAAAAGATGGAATAAAAATGGATCAAAAAAGTACCCTAAATTAGCATTAACCACTTCAGTACCGGGTCAATTTGTGGTCCAGGACCAGACATATTTTAGGTTTATTTTGTATGTGCGGTTTTGAGGTCTCTAAAATTTTTCTCGTATGTCTCAGTCAACTAATTTTTGCGTCTTTTTTAGGGGACACATAGGGCTTTATTTTTATGTTATTTTTATTTTCAAATGTGTTTTAATTTTTTTTATATCCGGGAAAATATAAACATAATAGGAGGGAATTTGTGTCTGGTTTTCAATTTATTATTATTTTTTAATTTAATAACACAAAGCGCTACTAAAAAACTTTATAATATAGTTTTTCCTCTCCGTTACAGTAATTTTTATTTTGTATGGTGTCGTCGGGGGTGGGGCTATAACCTTTAATAACGGTGTTTTATTAGCGTATTATTTATTTATTTATTTTATTTTTTTATTTACATTTTTTAAAAACTTTTTTTTATTATATTTTTATTTTATTTTTTTCCAGATTGTGTCCCCATAAGGTGATAAGAGACCTTTGGGGACATCTGATCACTTTTTTTTTGTACTTGAGGCTTTCTCCTATAACTGGGGCTGCTACATTTAACCCCAGATGCAGGAGAAATCCAGCCTCCTGCACGCTGTATACGCAGCTTACTGAGCTGATCTGGGGTCCTGTAGGACCCAGCAGCTCTTGTAAGATGCTGCTCCTGGTGGATCACGTGTCCGCCAGGTCAGAGGGCAGATGAATTATGGCAGCGTCCATAGCTGTGTATACAATGGCTCATTGAGCGCTGTATACACAGCGATCGAGATGGCAGGGGAGGGAATAAATCTGCCCTGTCTTCTCTCTGGGAGCTCCGGCTGAAGTTACAGCCGGCTCCCATTGAAATCAGCTGCACGATCTCTGTGCAGCTGCTGTGTTCTAACTGGACGTACAGGTACGTCCTGTCAGAACTAGGCAACCACTTCCCAGACGTATATAGTCTATGGGCGGTCTGGAAGTGGTTAAAAGTACAGATCATCTCATAAAAAATAATCTTTCAACCAAGTTATTGATCTCAGAATAAGGTCATAGAAAAAGATTTTTTTTTTCAAAAATGTTTTCATATTATGCAAAATGAGTAAATGCTGCAACTAAAAACCCTGTGTTTTACATTAAATGCAAGGTGGATGGGATTCATCATTCCTACACATATTGAAGAAAATTTTGCAAAGAAATCACAGTTTGTTAGTTATACCTATGGAAACACTGGCATTTATCATATAGATGAAAACGCATCAGACTTTCTATGAAAAACGCTGCAGAGAAAACCATGATGCGTTTCCATCGCGTTTTTTTCTGCAGTGTTTTTTTCTGCTGTGTTTTTTTTACAGAAATTTGCTGTGTGGAGACTTAGCCTCAGTTTTGTTTCAGTAATGACATTGATCCAAATTCTAACAATAATAGCAACATTTATAATCTACAAAACAATGTGAAAATTGGTGTTTTTCCACAACCTTCCCAGAAAGGGTTAATAAGATTTTCTGGCAACAGAAAAAAGTGTCACTGAAAAATGTAATGTATCCTGCAAAATACAAGCCTTCAAGCAGTTACATTGATGTTCGGATTTTACCAACAACAAATTAAGTAAAATTGGCAAGCCTTAAGGCCGGGGCCCCACATTGTGGAACACAGCATTTTGGCCGCAATGGACACTTCACGGAAAAAACTGCGTCATTATACAGTACCTACAAAGTGGATGGGATTCTGGCTTTTGCTCTTGGATATCTTCATAAATTAGGAGAGAATAGATATACTGTACACTTTACCTCTTATTATCCTAGTCATACATTTAAAGCCATACATATTTATCACCTAATTAGCATCATGCATACATTCATATGCAAATTTATTTCTTAGCTTTTGGAGGCGCGAAGAGGAGTTTAATGAGGAAGATGGACATGTTGGATGTGCCATTTCATGGCTGATATCCTGTTTATGTGATACATGGCTCTGGATGAATTTCTACAGGTACTGAACCAGAATGAGTCGGACTGTCTGGATTTTTGGATAGTAAATTGAGAGCTGATCAGGGTGGACATGTACACACTAACATTCATCGCAAACAAATATGAATTCAGTGCTGCATGCTGCATCTTCCCCATATGTGATCTGGGCTATACCAACTGGACAGTCCCTTAGAGCACAAGGAATCTGCAATATTGATGAGAGCTTCAAGATTGAGACCTTTAATGTTTGCTGAAAATTTATGAGACGGGACTATATGGATAAAGGTCATGGTTACAAATGGGCTAACAGGGAAGATAGCAGCAAGTTACTTACTTCTACTAAATACAAGGTCCTGGATAGTGAGATGTGTCATAAGAACATCCTACGTTGGCGGTAAAACTTTATCTGATCTGCTTGATCACTTTATTTCTCCTTGATCCCCATATATCTTTCAATTGAGAGCGACAAAATGGTAATTATTCCCTTGTGGCAATTGCTCAGACTATCAATTCATAAGAAAAAGTGGGTACTTTCCTAAGAGGTGGTGGTGGGAAGACATTTTGTATAGTCTATCATATTGATTATAGATCAACAATGGAAATATAGTAGGCAATTTGTGTTTATTGTAATTTTGTAATTATAATTTTTTTCCCCCTTTGCGTTATATCTTGTATAAGACCTTGGCCTTCTTATTGTGCAAGTATTATACAACTTGTTTTTTTTTACACCACAGTCAATTTTATTTGCCAGATTTCACATTTTCCACATACTTTTAAACTTTATTTAATAAACTTTTATTATCATCACATTGTACGCTGATTAATTAATTGTATTATTCTATTAAATGTGTACTGGATTAATTGTATTTTGTAATTTTATGTTAAATTATGCAATTCATATCTTTTTATATTTTTTTACATCACTTATAATTTGTTTTTACTTATAATTTTATATATTCATTATGGGAGATGGTAATAGATATACTTATATACATTTGGTGTATTGTATTGTCTTACTATAGCTATTTGGTGTATTGCTATTGCCATATCCAGGTACATAGTGTGTCACAGCCCTTTCACCTATAAATGACACATTGATTAATTCCAGGCTATTCTTCATTACTGACCTCATTAACAGCAAAACTTCACAGTCAGTTATGATTAAAATAAACATAACCAAAAATTATAAAAAAAATATATGTTTCACATAAAAACTTGATTTAAACGATGTCATTTTTTGATGATACGTTCACCTTTACTGGAAGAGAAAGTCAGATAATTGAAATAAGCTATTGAATTTTTTATGCATAAAAAAGGTGTAGTTTTTACATTAGAAACAGTAAATAGTGGAAACAGACACCTGAAATTGATGTCCGGCTGTGGACATATACATTATATGTAAAACATTATCATAGGTGATGCTTACCTGCTATTATTTTTCCTCGCTATTTGCTCCACATTTGCTGCATTTAGCTCAGCTTTTGTGGTCTGAGGATATAGTTTGGCTACAGTACCTACAGGGAGTTTGAGGAAGTCTGAGACACACCTCCTGTATCATCAGTGGGTCAAGAATGTGTCCCTCAACCCTAACAGCTTGGCCTCTTTAGGGTATGTTCACACAGAGTTTTTTGTAAGCTGAAAAATCTACTTCAGGAATTAGGAAACGTTTTTTGACGTGATTTTTTTACATGTATTTTTTTGCTTTTTTGACACTTTTTTTTTTTTTGCTCCACACTGTGTATGGACCTGGAAAATTCTCTTTAAAAAAACCCTAGCATTTTTTCCGCCTCCCATTGACTTCAATGGGTTTTTCCACGTGGAATCCACCCGAAGATAGGTCATGATGCTTTTTTTTTGCTAGCTAGAGGAAAAAAAACTGCTAGTGGCTCCCATTGAAATTTATGAGAGGCATTTTTTCAGGCAGATTTTGAGGCAAATTCCACTACAAAATCTGCCTGCAAAAAACTCTTTGTGAACAGATCCTAACTGGCTGTTTTGTATGAACACAGGCTCATCAGAAAGTCAATGCTTGAAGTGCAGACGTCCTCAAAGTCCTGAGCAAAGGGGGATGACTTTGGAAGAGGTGAACCAATAACTCCTGTATTTCTCTCTATAAGCAGTATTCCAAAAATAGGATATGGCAACAAAGTCATGGCATTTGTATTGCCCCTATTCACATGCATTGAGTTAATGTGGCCATGTGATGGCAGGTCACTAAAAAAAGAGTCTCTCACACAGCCAGCATTCACTTTTAAAGAGGACCTTTCATTAGATTGGGCACAGGCAGTTTTATATACTGCTGGAACTCCCCCCTCCCTTCCTGATAATACTCATCTATGGACGAGCTGTGTGAGCAGAGGGAGGGGGCATTCCTCCCCGCTCCACAGTACAGCGCGATAGGCGCTGCTGGGCAGAAGGGCGTCCCTGGCTAACTGTCAGAAACGCCCTTCTGACTGTAAATAGCTACGGTACCGGGACCGATAGAACTTTACCCGGGGCACAGATCGGGAACGCCGACAGTGCGCTGAATTCAGCGCACTGTCAGCTTTCCAGCAGTATATAGAACTGCATGTGCCCAATCTGATGAAAGGTCCTCTTTAAGTGACTATAGGGATCTTCAATAGGGTCAGTAGTCACCTTAAAGTGTACAGATTTTGCTAGAGTCACAGCCAAAGTTTGCTGCATTTTATGGACATCTGACCAGGTCTTATATGTCAGGCAGTTGCAGATCTCACAGTATTTATGATTCCCAATGGCCTAGCACTTCACCTGACTCCTTCTGTGATTGTATTAGTCCTGTGTTTTAAATAAAGCTGTGACCATTTTTACACCCAAAGAAAGTGTTTTGCGAATTTATCCCTAAGTCAGTGTTTACTGTAGTTTGGTTGGTCCATCCCATATCCATAAGTCATGACTTCTAATACAAAATAAGCAAAAAAAAAAAACCTAGTTCTGTGAAAAACAAGACTATCGTGTAAATCTGGCCATAGTAAGGTGGGAATAAGCGAGTAAAATACATACACTATAAATAACAAATGATAGTAGCCTCAATTGAGTGAATTATTTCTATTTACGGTACTTTCTACTTATATGCTGTAGTAAAATAAATTATTATTCAGTAAAATATAACCTTAATATGGGAATGTTTTACTTTGTAAATGAATATACAATTGGTTTATTCATTGAGAAACAAGATAGCAGATTAAATAAAACAATTCATGTAAATTAGTGAACAAGAAGTTTTACAAAGATAATGCCTAATGCAAATAATATTTACTGCACATAATGGTTTCTGTTGAGTGTTTTTACATATAGGAACACTTCAGACAGCGCTAGCAGTGATGTGTTTGATGTACTTGATATTTCCAAAACCATTTATCTTATTCTCGACAGTTATAGAACCCCAGGCTTGATGTGTCTATCAAAAAGGTTGTAAAACCAGAGAAAGTGAAGCTACTCAATATGCAGTCAAGCAGATGACGTATTGGGGGAAAACGGGTCAGTGGTCCATTCCACAGTCAGCTTTTGTGTGAGCTCTGGGAATAAGAAGGCGCACATCTTGTCAGCCTATCTAGGTGTTGCATTTGCAGCCTTCTTCTCAGGTAGTCAATGAATTCCATGAGTTAGCACTTATCATGGCTTGTGATTAATGTGAAAGTTAACCATGTGTGGGTCCACCAATTTTCTTCTCTGCCCTGTATAACATCCTAAATGTAAAAATTAAAATATAGCAAAGTAAATTAACAAATAAGTATATATGTGATATTGAAGAGACAAGACTTGATAAGACAAGAATAGCAAAGACTGACCCTTTTCATTGTATGGTTGCACAATGCTTTTAATTTGTTATATTGAAAAATAACTATAATATGAAATAACTTATTTCTTGTTTTACACAAAACCAGCCATGGAAGATGTGATGTTTTGTTCCTGGGCAGAAGGCACAGCATAGGAGAGTGGCTCTGATAGACATTTGTAGATCCCAGTCCTTTATTTTTTAGGGTAAGTTCACACGGAGTTTTTCCGTATCCGCCTCAAAATCCTGACCAAAAAGACGTCTCCCATTGAAATCAATAGGAGCCACTCAGGTCTTTTTTCCTGGAGCCGTTTCTTCCAGCTCCCAGAAAAAAGAAGTGAGGTGCTCATTCTTCAGGCCATGATTCGGCCTGAAGACACTCCCTCCTCCGAATTAGCCCCATTCATTCGGCCTAATCCGGAGCGGAGTGCGCGGCTGGATGTCGGTGCAGTGCACTGGCTTTCAGTCGCGGCTACCCGGCTTTTGGTCTGGCCTCGCCTCAGGTTTTGGACCAAAAAACCCCATCTGAACTTACCCTAATATCACTGTTGAACATTGGTACAGGCATTGAACTTCAGAGCCTGATAGATTGATACGTTTCTCCATGAACTTGTTGAACTTCATTGTCTTTTTCAGGCAGGATGATACTAATAACTATTCTATACACCACAAAATGGTGTTCTGATCTCTTATTACTTATGTAGTAAGAAGTATTCAGAAGGCATTACCCTGATGTGAAGTGCCCTGCACTTTCTGAACTACATGCCCCCATACTTTGCACCATAAAACCTTGTTTTAGCCAGTGGCATACTACATAAGTAGCAATAGATCTGAACACTATTTTGTGACATCTACCCTTCTCACCACTATCACTCCATGACTATTCGCCTAGGTATGTTTTAACCATGTTACACCTCACCTATCTTTACCTTTAGAGGTAAAAACTATCCATTAATTTTTAGAGATGAAACTAATGGAATGAAATAGAGTTTACTTATTCTGCAGTACAGTGAAACAAAGTAACAAACAAATCTACAAACATATAGGGTCCCCCAGAGCACAGACCCTCTTTGTATTTGCCCTTCTCTCTGGGCCCTAAATGAGGAAACTCCCTCAATTAAACTGAAAACTAGCAGGATACTCTACATTTTCATTGCTCTATATCGCATTCTTGGGGTCTTATTTAAACTTATTTTCTCTCCTTGAAGCATTGTCTCTGAGGGCTACCTGTCAGCCGTCTAACTCAGTAATAAAGACAAGTATCAGTCATGAATATACCATATTTTTGCAGAAGGTAACTTGAATTACATAAAGTCTAATTTAAATAGTATTATATTTGCATTAACATGTTTTATCACTACTTTAATCCAGACTGCTGAGCACTGAATACAGAAACAAGTGTTGTAAATGTGCTGCCTTTGTCAAGCAGCATGGATCTTTAAGCAAAAAGTTAATTAAAGTGCATTTAATTCAATTAATTAGGACATGATTTGTTTTAAAAATGTTAATTATGGAGTAGCCCATTAGAGATTACAGTGGGAACTATTAATTAGCAAAGACATTCAGCCTTGTCTTACTACACTACAGCAATCTAATACACTCTTACCCAAAAGTCATTGAATTGCAACTTATCTCCAATCACATATGCATTTAATAACATAATGCATTTGTGTTTTGTTGTAAATAAAGAATAGACAATTTTTTTTCTTTTTGGAAATATTTCAAATAAGCAGAAATTACTGTTTAATGGTTATGACTGTGGATAAATTGTGGTCTCTTATACTGTGTTTTAGAGAATTTTAATTAACGCTACTACGTGGTTGAAGTATGGACAAATTCAGATGTAGCTAATTTGTCCAACGGTGCAGATATTGTACTGAGAATCCAAATGTATCTCATGAAGTATTAGGGTAATTTCACACAGCAACTGAAAGCCGTTGCACTGCATCAGTATCCAGCCGCATACTCCACTCTGGATTAGGCCCAATGAATGGGCCTATTCTGGAGGAGGGAGTGTCTTCAGACCTGAAGAATGAGCACTTTCCTTTTTTTTTTCGGGAGTTGGAAGAAACGGCTCCCGGAAAAAACTCCTGAGCAACTCCCATTGATTTCAATGGGAGACGTCTTTTTGGTCAGGATTTTGAAGCGGATACGGCCTCAAAATCCTGACCAAAAAATCACATGTGAACTTACCCTTATGCAGTAAGACAGAAAACATCAGCACAGTTCCATATGGGGCTTTTATGGCATAGCACAGCGGCCATCAACTCCATACTGGGGGACCAAACAACCTCCATGCAAGGCTGTATAAATCCATGCACATCCATACACATCGGTCTTATGAGTACATTTATAAAAATGTATGGAACTTCTACAGTAATAATTGAAAATAAGCACTAGGTCTGTACCAGGATAGAGGGTATAAGATATCAAACAAAAATTAAATAAAACTTAACGTTTATTGATATAGATAAAAAACAGCCCTAGACTATTTGGACTGAAACATTAAAAACTAAACAAAATCGGTCAGTGGACAATGTCCTACATATGATCACCCAAGAATGACAAGAAAAGATTATCCTCCTATTGAACAGGTCAGAGGTACCTATAATTGAAAATAGATCAAGGGAATGCCTCAAGAGTTAACTGGCCAGGTGAAAGGTGTCCAATGAGAAAGGTATACAAATCAGTCCAATTAGAGCAAGGACCTATAACTATTTCTTCTTAGATAGGTCCCTGAGGTCCCTATAGGTGAAGATAGAGGGAATAACTCAAAGATTGAATGGCCAAACAACTAAGTAACCTATTCAGACACTCTAAGATATTGTAATGAGATGTGAAATAATACCAGGCACAAAAAGGTGTAGCCAGCAAAGGGGCAGGGGATATCCCCTATTTCCCTATAGACCAAGGAAAAAATCAAGGTCCATAAAACATAACAAAAATAGGAGGTAGGGGTGATGCCATGTGGAGGCACACAAAAAGTTAAAATTAGTCCCTTGGTTTCTTATACTGTGTTTTAGAGAATTTTATTTAACGCTATTACATAGTTAGAGCTATTGAAGTATGGACAAATTCAGATGTAGCTAATTTGTCCACTGGTGAAGATTCTGTACTGAAAAATCCAAATGTACTCTCATGAAGTGTTATGCAGTAAGAAAACATCAGCACACTTCCATATGGAGCCTTTATGGCATATCACAGCGGCCATCAACTCTATACTGGGGGACCAAAGAACCTCCATGCAAGGCTACATAGATTCCATTCACATCCATACACATGGGTCTTATGAGTACATTTATAAAAAAAAGTATGGAACTTCTACAGTCCAGATAAAGTATTTGGTATAGTATATAATTCTGAAAAAATATGTTCTAATAATAATTGTCTCTAGAGTTTCAGTAGTACCTAACTGTCAGTGGGTTATGATACCAGGCATTGCTTGTAAAGGTACAATATTATCAGATTACCTCTTTCCATCAGCTCAAGGACTAACAAAGATTCACAACATAACCTTGTCCATCTCCTGCTGCCACTCTAATTGGCATACTCCACCTCATGCTTCATTACCAATTCCATTTTTATATAGACATGGGATACATGTGCCCAATAGAAAAGAAATTGTATTCGATCTTCATAGTCTGAACCAGATGACTATTGATATGGTGCTGTTATAAATAGTAACATGGGTCAATATTGTTCCTCTCTTTTCACAAGCATACCTTTGTCTCCATCAATACATTTTATTATTTTGAGATGCTCTGGTTTAATTAATGCATTTGATAGTCTACCATTATGTGGAATTCTATTTCTGTTCTTATTTACATTACTTTAGTTGCATTGCTAGTAACATGTCACATAAGGTAAGAGTTCATTCCACACTTGGGGATTGAATTGATGCAGAACATGCTGTACAGCCATAACAATAAACCACTACAAATATAGTAAATACTGATTATCTTCACCTGTCAAGGGGTGGGGTATAGCTGGCAGCAATGTGGGATATATTTGCTTCAAAGGCTGAAGCTGCTTTTTTATTGCAGATTTTGCTGCAGTTTTTTTCAGTCAAGCCCAGAAGTGGATTGAGCAGTCGGAAGAAGTATAAGCTTCCTATATTTTTCCCATTCCTATTGTAGCCACTCTTGAGTTTGACTCTAAAAACTGCAGCAAAATCTGCTTTGGCGGGGCATAATATGATGGACTAGGCCAGGGGTCGGCAACCCCTGGCACGCGTGCCAAGAGTGGCACGCGAGGCATATTTTGCTGGCACGGCAGCCAGCCTTCAACCTTCATGCACTAAATTGAGAGAGAGAGCGTCCTTTCAGAAGCTCGGCTAAAGCCGAGGTGTAGGACACGCCCCCTTCCCTCCCTGCCACCAATCAGAGATGAGCCTCTCAGCCTCTCACTGCACAGGATAAGGGCTCCCTGGAGCTGCTGCTACATGTGAGGAGGAGCTCCTGCCGTCTGCAGCCCTGAGGAGGAGAGGAGCAAAGTGAAAGTAAAAACACCAGGTACATGTGTTACTAACTATTCTTATTACTGTCAGGCATTTGGGGTTATTAATTTAGTGTTAGTAACTCCATGTGCCTCACATTAATAACAGTTAACCCCATCATATCCCTCATATTAACCCCTGTGTGGCTCACATAAGTGTTACTGATGTGTGAGACATATAGGGGTACTAATAAAGGACCTATATAATGAAGATGTTCACTTATTACCTCCATATGTCTCACATATCAGTATCCCTTATGTAAAGCACACAGTTGGTTAATGTGAGGGACATGATGGGGTTAACTGCTATTAATATGAGTTACTAAGCTGTAATGTACATGACCAGACTTTTTATCCACAACTTTGGATAAGAGTACAGACCTATACATTTCAATTGACCCATATATACAGCAATTTTTTGTGGCTGTGTATCTGGGCCAAAATGTCCGGTTTTTAAAATCGGACACAGAGTACTGCATGTCCGACTCTGTGTCCGATTTAAAGAAAACGGTTTTGCGGCGGAGAGCATAAAACGCTCACCGACGCTCACGACCTGCAGGTTTCCGTCTCCTGCCTCTGTTTTGTGCAGGAAACGGAAACCTGCAGAACGGAGACCGGGTGCAGATGTGAACGAGCCCTTAGGCTCAGAAAAACGCAGCAAAATATTCAACAAAAAAGCTGTGTTCTCACAACGTGGGGGCCTCAGCCTTAGGCTAAAGCCCCACGTTGCAGAAACAGTTTTTTTTTTGTTGCAGATTTTGCTGTGTTTTTTGAGCCGAAGCCAGGAGTAGATTGAGCAGGAGGGAGACATATAAGAAGCTTTCTATATATTTCCCGTTCCTTTTCTAGCCATTCTTGGCTTTGATGGAAAAAAACCGCAGCTAAATCTGCAACAAAAAAAGCTGCATTTTTGTAATGTGGGGCCTCAGCCTTGGTGTGATTCTATTGGGTGGTGACACTGTAACTAGATGCAATTATAGTCAAATCCAGTTCCTGGGCACCAGTGCGGTCACTTTGGTGTAAGTGTGACACCCATTAATTCCTGGCTGGGGTTTTGCGGTTACTGCACCGCCAGGAACTAAAAGTGACTGAAATTAATCTGTGTTTCACTTACAGAAAACTGAAGGGCCAAGGGACTGGATGGAGCATCCAGGTACATTGTGTGTCAGCGCTTTACAGGTATGACCTTACTCTGCTCCCAGTCACATACATTACCACTAATTGTGGGTTACATATGTTACATTGCTTCTAATGGAAAAGAACATGTGTATCCAGGCAAATAGTAGTAAGCGCATGTGGCTGGGAGCGCAGTATGACAGCACCCCTATGTTGTGGTTTGTGCTATATGACTTTAGTGTAGGTGTCATCAGCTTTACAATTATTGCCCGGCACTCCGAGGACCTCATCTTTGATTTTTTTATTTAAATCGGCACGCCGAACAAAAAAGGTTGCCTACCCCTGGACTAGGCCATAGGACCTCTCTGCCTGAGTGGTGGTAATAAGCACTAGGTAGCTGTGCACACCCTAAGAATTTTCACCACCATAAATCTCTCTGGCTCCTCTACCACAATGACTACCAGTAGTAGTACAACACCTCCTGTCATTACTACCTCCACCACTGCCAACAGTCATCATGTCTTCCTCCACTGCTTACACACAATGCTGTCAGTTCTCATCCAGCTCACCAAAAAGAAGAGGAAGACTCCTCTGACTAGGAAAAATAGATTGATCAGTAGGTAGATCTGAGTCAGTGAAGAATGTGTAGGAGACACAGATGGCAATCCAGAAAGGCCCTACGATAAATTATGTTTGAGGAGGTACACACAGAAGACTGACTCAAGATCACATCACTCTTGAATGCAATGAGATGAGACAGCTAAAAAAAGAAAAAAAAAATCAAAAACTTCATCAACCTTCTCAGGAAGTACAACAATACATCGTCTACTGGCGATGCAACCAAAACCAGAGCAGTTACTCTTGCAACCCACATTTTTATTGTTAGTAGTACTTACTCAAGTGTTTCCTCCTCCCAATTCTCACCAAGGCTGAGTGGGAAAAAAGTACATTAAAATTCCTAATCCTAAATGTGTTTTTTAACCACTTCCTGCCACAGACATTTTTCGATTTTCGTTTTTAACTCCCCACCTACCAAACCTCGTAACTTAGCTTTCTGTTCAAAGAACCCTATGGAAACTCATTGTTTGCAGAAAAAATTGTAATAGTACCATTTAATATTTTGTATGACGTAATGGGAAGCTGGAAAAAATTCAGAATGAGAGTTTTATGTTTGTCTCCAAACTGAGTAATAAATAAATGTACTTGAGAAACAAAAGTGGTTTATTTAGAAATGCAAAATAAACATAAGTAGGAAAAATAAGAGAAAGCTTAAACCAAAATAGGCATGTAGATAATAGCAGGGGAAGTTTCCCTATCACTACCTTGACTAATGCCTCGTTCAAATCTGTGTTTGGTAATCTGTTAGGGTGAATTTCCAGGGTCTACTGAATGCACTGGTAAGCGATGTGCAGTGAAAGCATACGGACCCCATAGACAATAATGGGATCCGTGTGCTCTCTGAGTGCTGCCCGCATGAATCATGCGGACATCAAAGTAGATCACGAAGTACTTTTCTGTCCACATGTTCGTGCGAGCACATGGACCCTATTATAGTCTATGGGGTCTGTGTGCTTTCACTGCACACCACTTGACAAGGCATTTGGTATTCCATTCGGGGGAGTCCTCATACGGACTCCCCAAACGGATTACCAAACGCAGATATGAACGAGGCATAATCCTGCCTAGCATAAGAGTTATCCTCTGATGAGTGGACGCCTCACAGGAATCTAAATAGAGACCCTGGAATTTCACCCTAACAGATGTACAGTGACACAGAACCGAGACACCAATGAATACCATTACACAGACACTAGCATAGTAGGCCAGAGAGAAAACAGACAAAGCAAGGTTACAGGACTAAACAGACAGTAGAATAACAGGTCACAGGAGTAGCAGATCACAAGTGAATAACCAGCAGTGTATTGGTGCCATGCCAGAACCCATCTTAAGGCTGGGGCCTCAGACCTGAAATGCCGCGATTTGCCCACAGCGGAGACGCTTTGGGAAAAATAGCGGCGTTGTACAGTGCAGGCAAAGTGGATGGAATTCATGCAAATCCCATCCCCACTTTGCAAAAAAAGATTGCTGCGCGGACACGCTGCGATTTACAAAGCCGTCGCGGCTTTGCAAATTGTATAATTTGGAGATACTAAATTATATAGGTTTTTATTGTTTTTTTTTTACAAAAATCCAAAACTGTGCAAAAAAATAAAAATTAATTCTTGGAGTTGCCATATTTTGACACCTGCAACTTTTTTGTATGTCCATATATGCCAGGTGTACTATTTAGTTGTACCATTTTGGGAAATGTCTGATGCTTTTGATACGAAGAAATGCTTAAAATGTTTTGTTTCTATTTACAATTCTAGAAATAATGTGTTATGTGTATGGAGAAGAGATGAGTCTATTCATTTCTGTTTTAGCACTGCACTACTACTCTGCTTGATTCTCTCTAACTACTACTATAACTATTGTTCAGTTTACAATTCTTATAACTTGTGCTGCTTATAGCCTAAATAATAGAATAGCATTAGTTATGACATGCATTGAGATAGATGTGTGTGTATTTCCACCATTACAACACATAAAGAAAATGTTTATTTTTGTACCGTGTTAGCCAGTGGGTATGAAATATATATAAAAAAAAACTTTCAAGTCTTCAGTAGGTGATACCTTTTGTCAAGAAGATCATAATATCACCAATGACCTGAAAATATTGATTTTAAGAGGGAATTTTAAATCAAGGAAACAGCGTCTGATTCATGAATACAAGTGCTTGACTCTACTTAACACTCTGGATAATGGAATGAATGCATCACATGGGTTCATGTCATTCTATACAAATCCCTGAACTAAGACAGCCATAAAGATAAAGAACCTGGGAACTGTGAATTGTTTATTTGTTTTTATATGTATATAGTAATAAGCCTCTTCCCCCCTCCCTCCTGAAAGCCTATCCCTATGTGTCCAGCTGTACATAAATATGCAGCCTTCAGTAAGTGTTTTTAGATATATCTGAAGAAGAAGCCAGGAAGCTTTGAAACGTTATATTCTGTCATCATTATGAGTTAGCCATTAAAAAAGGTATCACCTACTGAAGACTTGCAAGTTTATATATATATATATATATATATATATATATATATATATATAACAAATAAAGACTGTGTCACGAATGTACAAGCTTAAAGGGGTTGTCCAGGATAAACTGATAATTAGCCCCTAAATTAAACTTCCTCCCCCCACCTAACTTCTAATTTACATTAATTTTAAAAAAATTCTATAATTACTCATATCCCTGGAGTGGTCAAGTGACCGCTCCAGGGACACTTTCTGATAATCTGATGACGTTCCGTTTTACCACTTCCGAAATGGAACGTCACCATCACTCTTATCCTTCCCTATCCCCATCAATACTTACCAAGCCTTCCTGCATCCGAGGAATGGGTCTTCCCCTCTTCTTGTCTTCTAGTAGTGAGCAAAATAGGTTAGCAAGGGAGACAGGGAGAATGGGAGGGGCTAGTAATGGGCGGGATTAATCGACTTAGTGAGTTAGCAAAGGTGAAACCTGCAGGTCCAAAAAGGTTTTTTTTGCAATAATTAATGACAATTACCTTGATTTGCCTTGAGCATGCACAGATATCTGATGCCTCCATCCTATAAGATATTCGCAGATGAAGGTGGATTACACTGAAACATCCACCAACTGAATATATTGTTCATATACAGTACTTAACTGGATTTCTACATTGAACTTCTGTGGTGCTATATGTAAATAAATCAATTTCACTTTTTGCATAAACAACTGTGTTCCATGATATTTCTATTCCACTGTTAATAGGAAGCACTCAAACTGAGTCAAAGTCACCAGTAGGGTGCCACTAGGATCAGTATGCAAGGGGAATCTAGAAAATCTAGACGCATGGGTGGAGAGTTGGCAAATGAAGCCTAATGTAGACAAGTGTAAGATTATGCATACTAGTCAAAGAAATAAAATATATGATAATGTACTTATGGGTACTTATGGCCACTTTCAGACCAATATTGAGAAACCAACCATCATATGATCATAGAACTAGAGATGAGCGAACACTAAAATGTTCGAGGTTCGAAATTCGATTCGAACAGCCGCTCAATGTTCGTGTGTTCGAACGGGTTTCGAACCCCATTATAGTCTATGGGGAACAGATACTCGTTAAGGGGGAAACCCAAATCCGTGTCTGGAGGGTCACCAAGTCCACTATGACACCCCAGGAAATGATGCCAACACCTCTGGAATGACACTGGGACAGCAGGGGAAGCATGTCTGGGGGCATCTAACACACCAAAGACCCTCTATTACCCCAACATCACAGCCTAACAACTACACACTTTACACACTCAATACCACCTCTCTGACAGTAGGAAAACACCTTGAAACATGTGTATTTGGCACTTGCAGTGAGGAGAGCTTGTCACCAGCAGTGAATTTGGCCCTTGTAGTAAGTTGAGGTTGGCACCAACATTTGTTTTGAAAATCAGGGTGGATTGAGCCTCTAACCAGCAGAGTTTGGGCAAATTCATGGTGGAGGGAGCCTCTAAAAACCCCAGTTTGGACCAATTCATGGTGGAGGGAGCCTCTAACCAGCCCAGTTTGGGCAAATTCATGGTGGAGGGAGCCTCTAAAAAACCCAGTTTGGACCAATTCATGGTGGAGGGAGCCTCTAACCAGCCCAGTTTGGGCAAATTCATGGTGGAGGGAGCCTCTAACCAGCCCAGTTTGGACCAATTAATGGTGGAGGGAGCCTCTAACCAGCCCAGTTTGGACCAATTAATGGTGGAGGGAGCCTCTAAAAAACCCAGTTTGGACCAATTCATGGTGGAGGGAGCCTCTAAACAGCCCAGTTTGGGCAAATTCATGGTGGAGGGAGCCTCTAAAAAACCCAGTTTGGACCAATTCATGGTGGAGGGAGCCTCTAACCAGCCCAGTTTGGACCAATTAATGGTGGAGGGAGCCTCTAAACAGCCAAGTTTGGACCAATTCATGGTGGAGGGAGCCTCTAAAAAACCCAGTTTGGACCAATTCATGGTGGAGGGAGCCTCTAAACAGCCCAGTTTGGGCAAATTCATGGTGGAGGGAGCCTCTAAAAAACCCAGTTTGGACCAATTCATGGTGGAGGGAGCCTCTAACCAGCCCAGTTTGGACCAATTAATGGTGGAGGGAGCCTCTAAACAGCCAAGTTTGGACCAATTCATGGTGGAGGGAGCCTCTAAAAACCCCAGTTTGGACCAATTCATGGTGGAGGGAGCCTCTAACCAGCCCAGTTTGGACCAATTAATGGTGGAGGGAGCCTCTAACCACCCCAGTTTGGACCAATTCATGGTGGAGGGAGCCTCTAACCAGCCCAGTTTGGGCAAATTCATGGTGGAGGGAGCCTCTAAACAGCCCAGTTTGGGCAAATTCATGGTGGAGGGAGCCTCTAACCAGCCCAGTTTGGACCAATTAATGGTGGAGGGAGCCTCTAACCAGCCCAGTTTGGACCAATTAATGGTGGAGGGAGCCTCTAACCACCCCAGTTTGGACCAATTCATGGTGGAGGGAGCCTCTAAACAGCCAAGTTTGGACCAATTCATGGTGGAGGGAGCCTCTAAAAACCCCAGTTTGGACCAATTCATGGTGGAGGGAGCCTCTAACCAGCCCAGTTTGGGCAAATTCATGGTGGAGGGAGCCTCTAAACAGCCCAGTTTGGGCAAATTCATGGTGGAGGGAGCCTCTAACCAGCCCAGTTTGGACCAATTAATGGTGGAGGGAGCCTCTAACCAGCCCAGTTTGGACCAATTAATGGTGGAGGGAGCCTCTAACCACCCCAGTTTGGACCAATTCATGGTGGAGGGAGCCTCTAAAAACCCCAGTTTGGACCAATTCATGGTGGAGGGAGCCTCTAACCAGCCCAGTTTGGGCAAATTCATGGTGGAGGGAGCCTCTAAACAGCCCAGTTTGGGCAAATTCATGGTGGAGGGAGCCTCTAACCAGCCCAGTTTGGACCAATTAATGGTGGAGGGAGCCTCTAACCAGCCCAGTTTGGACCAATTAATGGTGGAGGGAGCCTCTAACCACCCCAGTTTGGACCAATTCATGGTGGAGGGAGCCTCTAAACAGCCAAGTTTGGACCAATTCATGGTGGAGGGAGCCTCTAAAAACCCCAGTTTGGACCAATTCATGGTGGAGGGAGCCTCTAACCAGCCCAGTTTGGGCAAATTCATGGTGGAGGGAGCCTCTAAACAGCCCAGTTTGGGCAAATTCATGGTGGAGGGAGCCTCTAACCAGCCCAGTTTGGACCAATTAATGGTGGAGGGAGCCTCTAACCAGCCCAGTTTGGACCAATTAATGGTGGAGGGAGCCTCTAACCACCCCAGTTTGGACCAATTCATGGTGGAGGGAGCCTCTAAAAACCCCAGTTTGGACCAATTCATGGTGGAGGGAGCCTCTAACCAGCCCAGTTTGGGCAAATTCATGGTGGAGGGAGCCTCTAAACAGCCCAGTTTGGGCAAATTCATGGTGGAGGGAGCCTCTAACCAGCCCAGTTTGGACCAATTAATGGTGGAGGGAGCCTCTAACCAGCCCAGTTTGGACCAATTAATGGTGGAGGGAGCCTCTAACCACCCCAGTTTGGACCAATTCATGGTGGAGGGAGCCTCTAAACAGCCAAGTTTGGACCAATTCATGGTGGAGGGAGCCTCTAAAAACCCCAGTTTGGACCAATTCATGGTGGAGGGAGCCTCTAACCAGCCCAGTTTGGGCAAATTCATGGTGGAGGGAGCCTCTAAACAGCCCAGTTTGGGCAAATTCATGGTGGAGGGAGCCTCTAACCAGCCCAGTTTGGACCAATTAATGGTGGAGGGAGCCTCTAACCAGCCCAGTTTGGACCAATTAATGGTGGAGGGAGCCTCTAAAAACCCCAGTTTGGACCAATTCATGGTGGAGGGAGCCTCTAACCAGCCCAGTTTGGGCAAATTCATGGTGGAGGGAGCCTCTAAACAGCCCAGTTTGGGCAAATTCATGGTGGAGGGAGCCTCTAACCAGCCCAGTTTGGACCAATTAATGGTGGAGGGAGCCTCTAACCAGCCCAGTTTGGACCAATTAATGGTGGAGGGAGCCTCTAACCAGCCCAGTTTGGACCAATTAATGGTGGAGGGAGCCTCTAACCACCCCAGTTTGGACAAATTCATGGTGGAGGGAGCCTCTAAAAAACCCAGTTTGGACCAATTCATGGTGGAGGGAGCCTCTAAACAGCCCAGTTTGGGCAAATTCATGGTGGAGGGAGCCTCTAAACAGCCCAGTTTGGGCAAATTCATGGTGGAGGGAGCCTCTAACCAGCCCAGTTTGGACCAATTAATGGTGGAGGTAGCCTCTAACCAGCCCAGTTTGGACCAATTCATGGTGGAGGGAGCCTCTAAACAGCCCAGTTTGGGCAAATTCATGGTGGAAGGAGCCTCTAACCAGCAGAGTTGTGGGAAAGCAGGGTGGAGGGAGCCTCTAACCAGCAGAGTTGGTGGAAATCAGGGTGGAGGGAGCCTCTAACCAGCAGAGTTGGGGGAAATCATGTTGGAGGGAGCCTAGTATTAGCAGAATTGTGCAACGCTTATGGTGGATGAGTATGAGGATGCGGAGGAATTGGAGAGGTTGAGTACAGACATGGAGTTTCATGTTGGGGTGCTTTACACAGGTGGGCACAAAAATGAAGGCTCTATCCAGTGGTGGTTCATTTTTATCAAAGTGAGCCGGTCGGCACTCTCAGCTGACAGACGGGTGCGCTTGTCAGTGATGATGCCACCGGCTGCACTGAACACCCTCTCAGATAGGACGCTGGCGGCAGGACAGGACAGCACCTCCAAGGCATATAGGGCAAGTTCAAGCCACAGGTCCAACTTCGACACCCAATACGTGTAGGGCGCAGAGGGGTCGGAGAGGACAGGGCTGTGGTCGGAAAGGTATTCCCGCAACATGCGCCTATACTTCTCACGCCTGGTGACACTAGGACCCTCCGTGGCGGCACTTTGGCGAGGGGGTGCCATCAAGGTGTCCCAGACCTTAGACAGTGTGCCCCTCGTTTGTGTGGACCGGTGAGAACTTGGTTGCCTACTGGAGGAACTGCCCTCCCTGCCGCCACTGTCACATGCTGGAAACATCTCCATCATATTCTGCACCAATTGCCTGTGGCAAGCATTGATGCGATTGGCCCTCCCCTCTACCGGAATAAAAGACGAGATGTTGTTTTTATACCGGGGGTCAAGGATAGCAAAGATCCAGTACTGGTTGTCCTCCATGATTTTGACAATACGCTTGTCGGTTGTAAAGCACCCCAACATGAACTCAGCCATGTCTGCCACAGTGTTAGTTGGCATGACTCCTCTGGCCCCACCGGAAAGTTCAATCTCCATTTCCTCCTCATCCTCCATGTCTACCCATCCGCGCTGCAACAATGGGACGATTCGAAGTTGCCCGGAAGCCTCCTGTATCACCATCACATCATCGGACAACTCTTCTTCCTCCTCCTCCTCCTCCTCCTCCATTAAACGCAGTGAAGCGGACAGATGTGTGGACCTACTCTCCAGCTGTGACGGATCGGATGCTATCCCTAACTCCTCTGTGTGATCTGAGTTATCCCTGATGTCAATCAGGGATTCTCTCAGAACACACAAGAGCGGGATTGTAAGGCTCACCATCGCATCCTCAGAGCTCACCCTCCTTGTGGACTCCTCAAAGACCCGTAGGATGTCACAAAGGTCTCTCATCCATGGCCACTCATGGATGTGAAACTGAGGCAGCTGACTTTGTGGCACCCTAGGGTTTTGTAGCTGGTATTCCATCAAAGGTCTCTGCTGCTCAACCACTCTATTCAACATCTGAAACGTTGAGTTCCAGCGTGTGGGGACGTCGCACAAAAGCCGGTGTTGTGGCACATGCAGGCGTTGCTGGAGAGATTTTAAGCTAGCAGCGGCTACTGTCGACTTGCGAAAGTGGGCGCACATGCGCCGCACTTTCACCAGTAGCTCTGGAACATTGGGGTAGCTCTTTAGGAAACGTTGCACCACTAGGTTGAAGACGTGGGCCAGGCATGGAACATGTTGGAGTCCGGCAAGCTCCAGAGCTGCTACCAGGTTCCGGCCGTTATCACAAACGACCATGCCTGGGCCCAGGTGCAGCGGCTCAAACCATATTGCCGTCTCATCGAGGAGGGCATCCCTCACCTCGGAGGCAGTGTGCTGTCTGTCCCCCAAGCTGATCAGCTTCAGCACAGCCTGCTGACGTCTACCAACGCCAGTGCTGCAACGTTTCCAACTCGTAGCTGGGGTCAATCTAACAGCGGAGGAGGAGGCGGTGGCGGAGGAGGAGGCGGTGGCGGAGGAGGAGGCGGTAGAGGAGGAGGAGGAGGGGGGTGTTCTTCTCGTGTCCCTGCCAGGAATGTTAGGCGGGGAGACGAGGTACACCGGGCCAGTTTGGGAAGCAGTCCCAGCCTCAACTACATTCACCCAGTGTGCCGTCAGTGAAATGTAGCGTCCCCGTCCGCATGCACTTGTCCACGCGTCGGTGGTCAAGTGGACCTTTGTGCAAAGCGCGGAACTAAGGGCCCGCCTGATGTTGAGTGACACGTGCTGGTGCAAGGCGGGGACGGCACACCGGGAGAAGTAGTGACGGCTAGGGACGGCATAGCGAGGTGCCGCAGTTGCCATCAGGTCCAGGAAGGCGGGAGTTTCAACAAGCCGGAACGCCAACATCTCCTGGGCCAGCAGTTTAGCGATGTTGGCGTTCAAGGCTTGCGCGTGTGGGTGGTTAGCAGTGTATTTCTGCCGCCGCTCCAATGTCTGAGAGATGGTGGGTTGTTGTAAAGAAACGCCTGATGGTGCCTTTGATGGTGCAGGAGAAGGAGATAAGACAGCACCAGGGGAGGATGAGGTAGAAGTCAACAAAGTGGCGGAGGCAGATGAAGTGGTGTCCTGGCTCGTCCTCTGGAGTGCATCGCCAGCACAGTCAGCAGTGGCAGTGGCAGAGGCAGAGGCAGAGGCAGTGGCAGTGGCGTGAACGGCAGGCGGCCTTTGTCCTGCCGTTGCTGCCTGCCACTGATTCCAGTGCTTGGATTCCAAATGACGGCGCATTGAAGTGGTGGACAGGTTGCTCTTCTCAGAGCCCCTAATCAATTTCGAGAGGCAAATTGTGCAGACAACACTATATCTGTCCTCGGCGCATTCCTTGAAAAAACTCCACACCTTCGAGAAACGTGCCCTCGAGGTGGGAGTTTTTCGGGGCTGGGTACGAACTGGAACATCTTGGGAGATTCCGGGTGTGGCCTGGCTTCGCCTAAGCTGCTGACCTCTGCCTCTGCCTCTAGCTACCCTTTTTGGTGCTGCACCTGCCTCAACATCCACACTACTTTCCCCGCTTGACATCCCCCCTGTCCAGGTCGGGTCAGTGTCCTCATCATCCACCACTTCCTCTTCCAACTCCTGTCTCATCTCCTCCTCCCGCACAATGCGCCAGTCAACTGGATGCCCTGACGGCAACTGCGTCACATCATCGTCGATGAGGGTGGGTTGCTGGTCATCCACCACCAAATCGAACGGAGATGGAGGAGACTCTAGTGTTTGAGCATCTGGACACAGATGCTCCTCTGTTAGGTTCGTGGAATCGTGACGTGGAGAGGCAGGTTGAGGGACAATGAAAGGAGCGGAGAACAGCTCTGGGGAGCAGGGACAGTTTGGGTTATTGTTCTGTAAAGCTTCGGAATTTTGGGAGGAAGGAAGACAAGACTGTTGGGTAATAGGAGGAGAGGAGGCAGAGTCTGACTGGCTGCTGGACAATGTGCTGTAAGCGTTCTCTGACAGCCATTGCAAGACCTGTTCCTGGTTCTCGGGCCTACTAAGGTTTGTACCCTGCAGTTTAGTTAATGTGGCAAGCAACCCTGGCACTGTGGAGTGGCGCAATGCTTGCTGCCCCACAGGAGTAGGCACGGGACGCCCTGTGGCTTCACTGCTACCTTGCTCCCCAGAACCATTCCCCCGACCTCGCCCACGGCCTCGTCCACGTCCCTTTCCGGGAGCCTTGCGCATTTTGAATTCCTAGTTAGAAATTGGCACTGTATACCAGTAGTAAAAATTGTGGGTGCACGTAACCCCAATATATTCTTTGAATTCCCAGTCAGACACTGGCACTATATGGCAGTAGCAAGAAATGAGGGTATTTGTATTCCCAATATACTCTTTGAATTCCCAGTCAGACAATGGCACTGTATACCAGTAGTAAAAATTGTGGGTGCACGTAACCCCAATATATTCTTTGAATTACCAGTCAGAAACTGGCACTATATGGCAGTAGCAAGAAATGAGGGTATTTGTATTCCCAATATATTCTTTGAATTCCCAGTCAGACAATGGCACTGTATACCAGTAGTAAAAATTGAGGGTGCACGTAACCCCAATATATTCTTTGAATTACCAGTCAGAAACTGGCACTATATGGCAGTAGCAAGAAATGAGGGTATTTATAACCCCAATATATTCTTTGAATTCCCAGTCAGACAATGGCACTGTATACCAGTAGTAAAAATTGTGGGTGCACGTAACCCCAATATATTCTTTGAATTCCCAGTCAGACACTGGCACTATATGGCAGTAGCAAGAAATGAGGGTATTTGTATTCCCAATATACTCTTTGAATTCCCAGTCAGACAATGGCACTGTATACCAGTAGTAAAAATTGTAGGTGCACGTAACCCCAATATATTCTTTGAATTACCAGTCAGAAACTGGCACTATATGGCAGTAGCAAGAAATGAGGGTATTTATAACCCCAATATATTCTTTGAATTCCCAGTCAGACAATGGCACTGTATACCAGTAGTAAAAATTGTGGGTGCACGTAACCCCAATATATTCTTTGAATTCCCAGTCAGACACTGGCACTATATGGCAGTAGCAAGAAATGAGGGTATTTGTATTCCCAATATATTCTTTGAATTCCCAGTCAGACAATGGCACTGTATACCAGTAGTAAAAATTGTGGGTGCACGTAACCCCAATATATTCTTTGAATTACCAGTCAGAAACTGGCACTATATGGCAGTAGCAAGAAATGAGGGTATTTGTATTCCCAATATATTCTTTGAATTCCCAGTCAGACAATGGCACTGTATACCAGTAGTAAAAATTGTGGGTGCACGTAACCCCAATATATTCTTTGAATTACCAGTCAGACACTGGCACTATATGGCAGTAGCAAGAAATGAGGGTATTTGTATTCCCAATATATTCTTTGAATTCCCAGTCAGACAATGGCACTGTATACCAGTAGTAAAAATTGTGGGTGCACGTAACCCCAATATATTCTTTGAATTCCCAGTCAGACAATGGCACTGTATACCAGTAGTAAAAATTGTGGGTGCACGTAACCCCAATATATTCTTTGAATTACCAGTCAGAAACTGGCACTATATGGCAGTAGCAAGAAATGAGGGTATTTATAACCCCAATATATTCTTTGAATTCCCAGTCAGACAATGGCACTGTATACCAGTAGTAAAAATTGTGGGTGCACGTAACCCCAATATATTCTTTGAATTACCAGTCAGAAACTGGCACTATATGGCAGTAGCAAGAAATGAGGGTATTTATAACCCCAATATATTCTTTGAATTCCCAGTCAGACAATGGCACTGTATACCAGTAGTAAAAATTGTGGGTGCACGTAACCCCAATATATTCTTTGAATTACCAGTCAGAAACTGGCACTATATGGCAGTAGCAAGAAATGAGGGTATTTGTATTCCCAATATACTCTTTGAATTCCCAGTCAGACAATGGCACTGTATACCAGTAGTAAAAATTGTGGGTGCACGTAACCCCAATATATTCTTTGAATTCCCAGTCAGAAACTGGCACTATATGGCAGTAGCAAGAAATGAGGGTATTTGTATTCCCAATATATTCTTTGAATTCCCAGTCAGACAATGGCACTGTATACCAGTAGTAAAAATTGTGGGTGCACGTAACCCCAATATATTCTTTGAATTCCCAGTCAGAAACTGGCACTATATGGCAGTAGCAAGAAATGAGGGTATTTGTATTCCCAATATATTCTTTGAATTCCCAGTCAGACAATGGCACTGTATACCAGTAGTAAAAATTGTGGGTGCACGTAACCCCAATATATTCTTTGAATTACCAGTCAGAAACTGGCACTATATGGCAGTAGCAAGAAATGAGGGTATTTATAACCCCAATATATTCTTTGAATTCCCAGTCAGACAATGGCACTGTATACCAGTAGTAAAAATTGTGGGTGCACGTAACCCCAATATATTCTTTGAATTACCAGTCAGAAACTGGCACTATATGGCAGTAGCAAGAAATGAGGGTATTTATAACCCCAATATATTCTTTGAATTCCCAGTCAGACAATGGCACTGTATACCAGTAGTAAAAATTGTGGGTGCACGTAACCCCAATATATTCTTTGAATTACCAGTCAGAAACTGGCACTATATGGCAGTAGCAAGAAATGAGGGTATTTGTATTCCCAATATACTCTTTGAATTCCCAGTCAGACAATGGCACTGTATACCAGTAGTAAAAATTGTGGGTGCACGTAACCCCAATATATTCTTTGAATTCCCAGTCAGAAACTGGCACTATATGGCAGTAGCAAGAAATGAGGGTATTTGTATTCCCAATATATTCTTTGAATTCCCAGTCAGACAATGGCACTGTATACCAGTAGTAAAAATTGTGGGTGCACGTAACCCCAATATATTCTTTGAATTACCAGTCAGACACTGGCACTATATGGCAGTAGCAAGAAATGAGGGTATTTATAACCCCAATATATTCTTTGAATTCCCAGTCAGACAATGGCACTGTATACCAGTAGTAAAAATTGTGGGTGCACGTAACCCCAATATATTCTTTGAATTCCCAGTCAGAAACTGGCACTATATGGCAGTAGCAAGAAATGAGGGTATTTGTATTCCCAATATATTCTTTGAATTCCCAGTCAGACAATGGCACTGTATACCAGTAGTAAAAATTGTGGGTGCACGTAACCCCAATATATTCTTTGAATTACCAGTCAGAAACTGGCACTATATGGCAGTAGCAAGAAATGAGGGTATTTATAACCCCAATATATTCTTTGAATTCCCAGTCAGACAATGGCACTGTATACCAGTAGTAAAAATTGTGGGTGCACGTAACCCCAATATATTCTTTGAATTACCAGTCAGAAACTGGCACTATATGGCAGTAGCAAGAAATGAGGGTATTTGTATTCCCAATATACTCTTTGAATTCCCAGTCAGACAATGGCACTGTATACCAGTAGTAAAAATTGTGGGTGCACGTAACCCCAATATATTCTTTGAATTCCCAGTCAGAAACTGGCACTATATGGCAGTAGCAAGAAATGAGGGTATTTGTATTCCCAATATATTCTTTGAATTCCCAGTCAGACAATGGCACTGTATACCAGTAGTAAAAATTGTGGGTGCACGTAACCCCAATATATTCTTTGAATTACCAGTCAGAAACTGGCACTATATGGCAGTAGCAAGAAATGAGGGTATTTATAACCCCAATATATTCTTTGAATTCCCAGTCAGACAATGGCACTGTATACCAGTAGTAAAAATTGTGGGTGCACGTAACCCCAATATATTCTTTGAATTACCAGTCAGAAACTGGCACTATATGGCAGTAGCAAGAAATGAGGGTATTTGTATTCCCAATATACTCTTTGAATTCCCAGTCAGACAATGGCACTGTATACCAGTAGTAAAAATTGTGGGTGCACGTAACCCCAATATATTCTTTGAATTCCAAGTCAGAAACTGGCACTATATGGCAGTAGCAAGAAATGAGGGTATTTGTATTCCCAATATATTCTTTGAATTCCCAGTCAGACAATGGCACTGTATACCAGTAGTAAAAATTGTGGGTGCACGTAACCCCAATATATTCTTTGAATTACCAGTCAGACACTGGCACTATATGGCAGTAGCAAGAAATGAGGGTATTTGTATTCCCAATATATTCTTTGAATTCCCAGTCAGACAATGGCACTGTATACCAGTAGTAAAAATTGTGGGTGCACGTAACCCCAATATATTCTTTGAATTACCAGTCAGAAACTGGCACTATATGGCAGTAGCAAGAAATGAGGGTATTTGTATTCCCAATATATTCTTTGAATTCCCAGTCAGACAATGGCACTGTATACCAGTAGTAAAAATTGTGGGTGTATATAGCCCCAATTCTATTGCTAGGGGACTTGCAGGGTATTTCTGGGGTGAAGGTGGGGGGGCACACCGTTGGAACGGGTATCGGGGTATATATCGGGTATACGGGAATACACTGACAGTGTATTCCATTCAGGATCCTGGGAAAGCTGGGTTGCGGCGATTGTGCCCGTCAGTGCCACGTTACACTGACAAGCTTCTCCCTGGAATTTAGCTCTTACAAGAGCTGTTGGTTGTCTTCTCCTTCCTATCCTAGCCTGTCCCTGCCTACCCAGAATCTAAGCCCTAGCTAGCTGGACGGAAACCTCCGTCCTCGGTGAATTGCAAGCTCAGAATGACGCGAAGCTGGGCGTCGCTGTTCTTTTAAATTAGAGGTCACATGTTTTCGGCAGCCAATGGGTTTTGCCTACTTTTTTCAACGTCACCGGTGTCGTAGTTCCTGTCCCACCTACCCTGCGCTGTTATTGGAGCAAAAAAGGCGCCAGGGAAGGTGGGAGGGGAATCGAGTAATGGCGCACTTTACCACGCGGTGTTCGATTCGATTCGAACATGCCGAACAGCCTAATATCCGATCGAACATGAGTTCGATAGAACACTGTTCGCTCATCTCTACATAGAACGTATATCACATGACCATAGACAGATCTTTATCCACTGGGAGTATACAGAATGAATGACCGCAAGAAGAGATCTAGAAAACTATGAGGGATTAATACAGAAAGTATACAGGAATATTGGAGATCTTTTCATGAAAAGAACATAGTTATCCCCTATACAAATCACTGGTACAGCCACACTTAGACGATTGCACTCAATTTTGAGCCCCAGTATACTAGAAGGACATAACTGAAGAAAACGCAGAAAAAGGCAACCAAGACAATGAGTGGAATACAATAGAATACAATGACAGTAATACATTTGTAGTTCAGTTTAGAAAAAAGGCTAGAAGGAAATCTAATCACAATGTACAACAATGAAGAACAATGTGATAAGAAAGAACAATGTAATAACAATTTCATAATGTAATAATAATGAAGATGCAGCACAAAGACCTTTTTAATGATCTTTGTACTCCTAGGCTGGTGACAGTGACAAGGGGACATCCTCTACACCTAGAGGAAAGTACATTTCAGCAACATAATGGACGGCCATCTTTTAGTGTAAGGGCAGTGAGTATATGGAACTCTCTGCCCCAGGATGTGATGATGGTTCATTCATTGTACAACTTCAAAAAGGGACTGGATGTATTTCCGAAAGGGAAAATATTACAGGTTATGTGTTATAGATTCTTGATATAGACAAGTTGGTCCAGGGTTTTGTATTGATTCCTGGATTTAGATTCAGGAAAGAAATGTTTTCCCTTGATATGAAACAATTGGCATAATTGATATTCTCAGAGTTGTTTTGCCTTCCCATGCATCAACAATGTAGAGCTACAGGTTGGACCCTTATTTTCATCCAGCCTCAACAATTATGTTATTAATTAGAGATGAGCGAGTAGTGAAATATTCGAGATTCGATATCCGTTTCGAGTAGAGCCTCAATATTCGACTACTCGATCGAATATTGAATCCCATTATAGTCTATGGGAAAAAATGCTTGTTTCAGGGGAAACCACTGTTCAACTAAAGGAGAGTCACCAAGACCACAAATAGCAGGAGGAAAGTGTTTAGGAGGAGCACTGTGCAGTTAAAGCGCACGGACCCCATTATAGTCTATGGGGTCCGTGTGCTTTATCTACACAGCGCTTGCAGTTGCGCTGATATTTCGTTCGGGGGTCCTCCTGCGGACTCCTTCCAGACGGGAGGCAAGCGCTAATGTGAACCAGCCCTTACTCCTCCTGCAGAACCAGCATTGATTGGCCGAAAGCTATACAGTGTATAGCATTCGGCAAATCAACGCTGATTCTGCAGCAGGCTCGTCCTTGCTAATCGGGAGATCTGGCAGCTTGCATTTATGTGGGAGCTTACTTTTTCTCATAGGAATGCATTGACCAGCTCTCCCGACTATCAAGGACGAGCCTGCTGCAAATAGCGATAGTATTCGAATGAGTATGAGTATTTCGAATACCGTAGTATTTGTTCAAATACCTACTCGATTGAATACTACTCGCTCATCTCTATTATTAACCATTTGATTGATGGTGCGATCACTTGTACAAATGTTCATCATCAGCATTATGAAGTAAACTGGACGATCACAGGGACACTGAGTCTGTGGTAACTGGCTGATGGTCTGGTCTTAACAAACCCTGATATTTTTGGCTAGCAGATTTTCATTTGGCAAACCATAGTCTGCCATCAGCCTGCACAAAGTAACATTTTACAAATGATCTTCAGCTACTTTCAGTCATCAAAAGTCTAACATGTTCGCTAAAATGTTGTCTCCCACTTTATTAAAAGAATGCAACAGAAAATGGAAAAATCTGGAAATGATAACATTAGCAGTCAACCCATGGAGAGGTATAATTTGCAGGACTGACATAAATGACTGGTTTGGCTAAATATAACTTTTATATTGTAACAGTATACTGAAAATCACCGCAGTTTAAGCATTGTATTGTGCATTTTATTAATTACTTGATGACTTTTTCACAACGCATGCGAAAATGACAGCTGTTGTTAAATACCGTTATCACCATGTGAAAAAGTCTATCGGAGAATTCCATTACAGATGAGATATTTTTGATTATTTTGCAGCCTTTGAGACTTTTGGCTGCACCCCAACGTCACCTTGGCTGTGAAATGCTCACATAACACCTCTGTGACCTGTAAAGCCTTGAGGGGGGAAAGTGGCATGTTCCTAGGTTCCATCAGCAGATGGATGCCACCTTGACGGCAGGATGTCGCTTCTCAGTCATTAGTACACAAAAGTGGTACAAAGTCAGCTTCATGATGGAAATAAAATTATATATATATATATATATATATATATATATATATATATATATATATATCACAGATATTATTTCTGTTTAATACTTTTGTTTAAACAAAATTAATTTATTAGTTTTATTTAAATTACAATTTATTTAAACAGATTGTATTTAAAAAAAAAATCCCTTAGAGAATTATAAATAGGGCTGAAGCACAAAACAGACTGTTTTAAAACTGGCATATTATTAGAACTAAAAAGAGGTTACTTGACATGCAGTAATTGACGGTAAACATATAAAGTCTGTCTATAATATTCCATAAAGCTATGCTGTACAGCAGTGGATAAACTATGTAGCATATTTAATAATGAAGGTACAAAGAAAAAAAAATCTTCTTATTTATCCTTTAAACATTTGCAAATGTCTCTACCCAGACTTACAATTCAAAAGTACACAAAGTATTACCGAAAATTATGTCTATAGTGTCCTACTTGGGTGACCTCACCTACAGATTTTTTCCACCTAAAGTACTGCAGCAAGCAACAACCTTAAATGTTGTTCAGAGGCTGGTAGTGACATATGGAACATACCTTTTTGTGTTAAAATGCAAAAAAAATAAATAAATAAATAAATGCAAAAAAAATAAATTCAACTTTTAATCCATATGTAAATGTGCTGTTCAGTGCACTTGGATTACAATGGTCAGAGCACTCATTTTCATGTGTGGTAGCCGGCCAGTACCAACCTCTCTCATAAAGATGGACAGGTTCCAATGTTTGGAGACCACAGGCAAAAATGAGTGCTCTGTCAGATCCATTGTTCTTAGTGGCCCTTACAGTCCATTGAGATCACGTTCATATGTCACATGGCCCATTTGCAGCTCAGTGAATGACCCTGCTCAATGCACAGTACAATACACCAGTATGCATTTTCAAACAGCTGAGGGTCTCCCATGTGTCGACCACCAGCAATCTGATATTGATGCTGGTTTTGGAAACCACAGTGTGCCTGCGCTGCTGTTTTTTACCACAAAGTGGGCATGGGATTCGCATGAATCCCATCTACTTTGCAGTTACTGTTTAACGCCGTTTTTCCTGCCCGTGGAGCCCTGGCCTTAGGCTGAAGACAAACATAAGGGCAGATTCATTAACATTGGCGTTTCATATGCCAGCCTTAATAAAGACTCTGGTGCAAGAGACAACTGATTTATTAGGATACTCTGGTGTGAGTTTATAATAAATATATTGAGCTGAAGCAAGCGTACAATCACAGATGATGATGATTGTATAGGTGAAACTCTTGTGATCACTTGATCACAGTGCGTAATTTCCAATAGGATAAGTAGAAATCATCATCATCATCTGAAAAAGATGAGTGTACAAATGTAAAAATAGTCTACTGGTAAGACGTATTGGGTCTTCATGTATAGTACATGCTGTGACTGGGACAAGTTTCAAGAACAGTCAGTGAGAATTAGGGTTATTTTTCTGAGGATCTATGGAAAGCCTAAAGTGACCACCTTGATGCCCACCTTGAACAACTGCTCCACATCCCCTTGTACCTGTTTTGATAACTCTCGCTCAGTGGTATGAAGTATTTCAGAATATACATATACCATGAATCTTATCTGCTGCAATAGCATCTGCTAGTCCTTTTCACCATATTTGTGTCTTGCTGCATATGGTAAAGCCTGTGAGCGGCTGCTACTCTTTTCTATTGATTTGTTCTTTTATTAAATTTGTTGTTTTTTGAATGTGCATGTATAGAACTAAAGTAGTGCTAATGCTTTCTGCTCATCTGAAAAGTCTAGATGTGTGTGCATAGAGGATTTCATGTCATTTCTCCTCCATCTGTCATTTTACTGATCCACATCTCTAATTAATTTATTGCACTGAAATAAAAGAGAAAAACAACAATTACAAAAACAAGCTTACATTTCACAGAAAAACCATTTCCTAGCAGCATGTGAATGCAGGGCTAAATGACTAGAACCAAGCTTATTTACAAGTTTCATTATTTTATTATTAAGATTACTGAGCGTGTATTTTGGGCATTAGGCATAAAGTGGACGATGTGAAAGCAGCTAGTGAAGAGAGTAAGTGATCTGCATATTAATTTAATATGGAGGAGGTCAATGTATAAGGTTTGCTGAGGCAGCATGATGTGTTAGCCCCTAAAGGATTTGTGATGTATGTGAGAAGGGAGAAGGACCCATTTAAGCCTCTCTCCAGACACAGCTCACAGCAAAAGTACAGTCAACAGCAATTCTCTTTTTCTGCTTGATTGGACCTATCATGGACTCTGACCACTGGGGTAATTTGGTGCGTGGGATTCAGCTCGGAAGCATTTATTTCGCAAGTAATTGACCAAAAAATTAATTTTATTCAGGAGATTCAAACTCACATGAAAACTAGCGGTATTTGGCATGAAAGGAGAACTTTTACTGTTTTACTGGCTTCATATCCATTTAACTACTTGTAGTGTAGCACAGCACAATTATATATATATATATATATATATATATATATATATATACCGTATATATATATGCAAAAAGGCAGGAATCCAGTGATAGAGGTGATAAATCTTTACTATTTTTTTTCCCCCTGAATCCCAGAAGTGCTGCCTTTTCTCTTTACTTTTGTACCTGTGGTTTTTAGGTAGGGGTCCTGGGTCTTGCACCTAACTTCTTCCTTTTACAGAAAAGTGGTGCTGTTCTGTTTTTTTTTCTATTAAAGTATACAACATAATATATTCACTTTTAGAACTTTAGCAGTCACTCAACAACTTTAGCAGTCACTCCAGAAATATCTGGACTCTGTGACATGACCAGTACTTTTATATAGGTCCCTAACCTCTATATACTTATCCATGTATCCTTATTATGGTACTGGGTTCATAAATATATGTTTCTTCTAACTAGGCAGTTGGATCAACAGTACAAATACAATAGTGTAACATGTGGGAGCTTAAAGATGTTCCTGACAATATACAGTCCCTGACTCCCTTTCAAATAGTCTCTCAGACGCATTAGTCTCTGCAGCTTTCATTCAATATACAAGCAACAAGTCTGATAGTTTGAAACTTAAAAAGTAGAGATGAGCGAACACCGTTCGATCGAATAGGTATTTGTTCCCAATCGAATACCACGTGGCATACGCAGTAAAAATTCATATGCGTTTTTTGCACCAATAACTGTGCAGGGGAGGTGGGACAGGAACTGTGACAACAGAGGCATTGAAAAAAAATTTAAAACCATTGGCTGCCAAAAACATGTGACCTCCCATTTATAAGAATGGCCGACGCCATATTAGCCAGATTTGCGGTCAGAGATAGGGAGAGAAACATATCTGCTGAGGGCTAGATAGCGATTAGCTTCAGATAGGCAGGGAAAAACTGAAGAACAACAACATCTCTTCTCAGAGCTATACTGTACACTGCAGGGACAGGAGTCCAGCTTTCCACAGACGGTGGAAAACAGGGATACAGAACAGTTACTTGTTGCTATATACGTGCAATCCAGCTTTTGTAAGGGGTGTCCCCCCACAAAATAGCAGGAATCTACAGCAGTTACTTGTTGCTATATACGTGCAAACCAGCTTTTATTAGGGGTGTCCCCCCCAAAAAAATAGCAAGAATCCACAGCAGTTACTTCTTGCTATATACGTGAAAAACAGATTTTATTAGGGGTGTCCCCCCCCAAAAAAAATAGCAGGAATCCACAGCAGTTACTTCCTGCTATATACGTGAAAAACAGCTTTTCTCAGGGGTGTCCCCCCCAAAATGGACATGCAGTGGAAATGCAGATGTGGAGCAAGGTTTCACTCAACCAAGGTTATGCTCAACCAACAGCGTCTACTATGCCTACTGTTCTGTGGCAGCAAGCATTGCGCTTCTCCACAGTCTATGGCTTGATGGCCACATTAAGTAGGGTGCAGGGTACAACCCTAACCAGGCCTGAGCACCAGGAAGAGGTGTTACAATGGATGGCGGACAATGCTTCCAGTACATTCTCCACCAGCCAGTCAGCCTCTACCTCAACTCCTCCTCCTACCAAACAGTCTGGTCCTCCTTCCTCACAACATGCCCATTCTTCCCAGCAAACTAATCCCACCTTTCCCACCTCCCAGGCGCTGTTTTCGGGTCCATTCACTGTCCCTCTCTCTGTCCCACTACGTCCTGAATCAACAGAGGTAACAGATGAGTTGCTGTGTTCTGATGCACAAACACTGGAGCATCCGTTATCTCCTGTTGTTGTTGTTAACCAGCAATCGGCCCTCAGTGATGACGATGACGAGACACAGTTGCCATCATGGCGCTTGTTGCCATCGTCGGTGTGCAAGAGGAAGAGGAATTGGAAGAGGAGGTGGTGGACGACGAGGACACTGACCCGACCTGGACAAGGGGGATGTCAAGCGGGGAGAGCAGTGTAGATGTGGAGGGAAGTGCAGTACCAAAGAGGGTGGCTAGACGCAGAGGCATGTCCAGAGGCAGAGGAAAGCTGCTTCACCGAAGCCAGGCCGCAGCCAGCAGGGCCGAAAATGTTCCCTCTTGTAGCAGCCTAGAAAAACTCCCCCATCGAGGCCACGGTCTTCAGTGGTGTGGAATTTTTTTAATGTATGTGCGGCGGACAAATATACTGCAGTTTGCAAACTCTGCAACTCCAAACTGAGTAGGGGCTCTGAAAAGAGCAACCTTACGACCATTGGCATGCGCCGTCATTTGGAAGGCAAGCACTGGGCTCAGTGGCAGAGAGCAAACGCAGGACAATCGTTGTCCGGCGTTGCTGCCACTGCCTCTCCCACTGTTGCCAGTGCTGGCGCTGCAGTCCAGACCAACAGCCAGGAAACCTCCACATCTGCCTCCACCACTTTGGAGACTTCTCTCTCATCATCCCCTTTTCCTGCCTCAGCTCTACCATCATGCACCTCTTCACAGCAACCCACCATCTCCCAGATTTTTGAGCGCAGGCAAAAATACAGTGCTACCCACCCCCATACACAAGTCTTAAACGCGCACATCTCCAAACTCCTGGCCCAGGAGATGTTGCCATTCCGGCTTGTGGAAACTCAGGCCTTCCGTGACCTGATGGCAAGTGCAGCACCTCGCTATGCCGTCCCTAGCCGTCACTACTTCTCCCGCTGTGCCATCCCCGCCTTGCACCAGCACATGTCACACAACATCAGGCGGGCCCTAAGTTCCGCGATTTGCACAAAGGTCCACTTGACCACCAACGCGTGGACAAGTGCATGCGGACAGGGACGCTACATTTCATTGATGGCACACTGGGTGAATGTAGTTGAGGCTGGGACTGGGTCACAATCTGGGGCGGTCTACCTCATTTCCCCACCCAACATCCCTGGCAGGGGCACTGAACCACCACCCTCCTCCTCCTCCTCTTCCTCCTCCGCCATCACATCGACCCCAACTACCTGCTGGAAACGCTGCAGCACTGGCATGGGGAGACGTCAGCAGGCCGTGCTGAAGCTCATCAACTTGGGGGACAGACAGCACACTGCCTCCGAGGTCAGGGATGCAACCTTCCATGCCTGGCCCACGTGTTCAATTTAGTGGTGCAAAGTTTTTAAAAACCGTACCCAAATGTACTCAAGCTACTGGTGAAAGTATGGCGCTTGTGTGCCCACTTTCGCAAGTCTCCAGTAGCCGCTGCTAGCCTCCGAAGCCTCCAGCAACGCCACCATCTGCCAGAACACCGGCTGATGTGCGACGTCTCCACACGCTGGAACTCAACATACCACATGTTCAATAGAGTGTGTGAGCAGCAGAGACCCTTGATGGAGTACCATCTCCAAAACCCAAGGGTTCCTCAGAGTCAGCTCCCGCAGTTTCTGCGCCATGAGTGGCCATGGATGGCAGACTTATGCGAGATCTTGCGTATTTTTGCAGAGTCAACCATGAGGGTAAGCTGTAACAATGCACTCGTGAGTGTCACAATCCCGCTCCTGTGTGTGATGCGAGAATCCCTCATCGCCATCAGGGATAACACATTGGACGCTGAGGAATCGAACATAGGAGCACAACCATCCCAGCAGGATAATCAGGGCACACTCTTATCTGCTTCATACCGTATATTGAGGGAGGAAGAGGAGGAGGAGGATGATGAAGTGGCAGATCTCATTGTCACACATGAGGCTAGCGGGGAAATTCAGTGCGTCCCATTGCTGCAATGCGGATGGGGTGAAATGGAGGAAGAGGAGGAAATGGAGAGTGACCATTGCACTAGGGGCAGCCAAGTCATGACAAGTAACACTCTGGCACACATGGCTGAATACATGTTGGAATGCTTTTCAACTGACAAACACATTGTCAAAATCCTGGAGAGCAACAACTACTGGATTTTTGCAATCCTCAACCCCCGGTATAAAAATAATATTTCTAATTTTATTCCGGTAGAGCGGATGGCCAGTCGCATGAGTCATTGCCACAAGGAACTGGTGCAGAATATGATGGAGATGTTTCCATCAACTCTCGTTGGTGGCACACAGTAGAGTTCCTCCAACAGGCGAACAACTGCCATCCGGTCCACACCCGGCAGGGGCACACTCTCCAAGGTCTGGAACACGTTAATGGCACCCACTCGCCAAACTACTGCCAGGAGGGACAAGTATAGGTGCATGTTGTGGGAGTACCTGGCCGACCCCAGCCCTGTCCTCTCTGATCCCTCTGCACCCTATACTTATTAGGTCTCCAAGTTGGATTTTTGGCTGGAACTGCGCTGCACGCATTGGAGATCCTTTCCTGCCCAGCTGCCAGTGTGCTTTCGGAAAGGGTCTTTAGCACAGCCAATTATTACAGATAAGCGCAGCCGGCTGTCAGCTGACATGTCCACCTGTGTCAAGCACCCCGACATGAAGTTTCATGTGTGTGCTCACCCTCTACAATTCCTCCTCCTCCTCCTGCACCATCAGCATTGCACAATTATGCTCCTACTAGGCTCACTCGACCCTGATTCCCCCCAACTCTGCTGGTTAGAGTCTCAATCCACCCTGATTCCCCCCAACTCTGCTGGTTAGAGTCTCAATGCACCCTGATTCCCTCCAACTCTGCTGGTTAGTCTCAATCCACTCTAATTCCCCCTAACTCTGCTGGTTAGAGTCTCAATCCACCCTGATTCCCCCCAACTCTGCTGGTTAGAGTCTCAATCCACCCTGATTCCCCCCAACTCTGCTGGTTAGAGTCTCAATCCACCCTGATTCCCCCCAACTCTGCTGGTTAGAGTCTCAATCCACCCTGATTCCCCCCAACTCTGCTGGTTAGAGTCTCAATCCACCCTGATTCCCCCCAACTCTGCTGGTTAGAGTCTCAATCCACCCTGATTCCCCCCAACTCTGCTGGTTAGAGTCTCAATCTACCCTGATTCCCCCGAACTCTGCTGTTTAGAATCTCAAAAACACTGCCGGTGCAAGGCTCTACTCACTCCAAGGGCCAAAAACACTGCTGGTGCAAGGCTTTACTCACTTTAAGGGTCAAAAACTAAATCTCTGCTGTTTACAGGCTCACCTCACCCAAAGGACCAACAAATCTCTGCTGGTGCAAGGCTGAACTAAGTTAAAGGGCCTAAAACTCTGCAGGTAGAAGGCTGAAGTCACCTGAAGGGCCTCAATCTCTGCTGGTAGCTCAGCTAAAGGGCCTGTAACTTAATTTGGAAGGGCTCATGTTAAGGGCCAGAAAAGTGAATTTTTGAAGGTCTCACCACATCACACACACATGAACAATGACAGTTAAGGGTGGAGGCTTTTGGATTTCCCATTGCCTCTTCCATCTGTGGTTGTCATGGGCAACGTGATTTAAAGGGGTGCTTGTTAATGTTTCTTTAGCTTTAAATTTGGGTTTTTGTCCATCCAATTAGGGAGGAAAGAAGGTTTCCAGGTATTTTTCCACTTTCCTAGTATTTTTTTTTGAGTGTGGAAAGTGTGTAGTTGATAGACTGTGATAGTGGGGTAAAACTGTGACTTGGGCTTGTTAGATGCCCCCAGGCATGCTTCCCCTGCTGTCCCAGTTGCATTGCAGAAGTGTTGGCATCATTTCCTGGGGTGACATAGTGGACTTGGAGACCCTCCTGAGTCGAATGGTGGGTTCCCCTGAAACGAAGCATTTTTCCCCATAGACTATAATAGGGTTCGATATTCGTTCAAATAGTCGAATATTGATCGGCTATTCAAAACGAATAACGAATATCGAATATTTTACTGTTCGCTCATCTCTATTAAAAAGTCTTCCTAAACTATCACTCTCTCTCTCTCCAACCACACAGACTCCACTATACCTAAGGTTCCAGATACTCCCTGGCTTCTCTTCCTTGGTGGCCACCGTGTTTCCCTGAAAATAGGTCACCCCCGAAAGTAAGGCATGGGGGGGGGGGGTTTGTTGAATTGCCTAATATAAGGCACCCCCCCAAAATAAGACATCCCCAAAAACCATTGCAGCTGAACACTGTGCGCGATGTTCCATGTGCACAGGTATGCTGGCTGCTGCCTCTGCTGTTGTATCCACTGTTCTGGCTGCTGTAGGATGAGCTGGGAGATGCCTGCTGTCCATATGCTGCGGGGAGTTCACTCTCCCAGCTCATTCCACAGCAGGCAGAACAGTGGATACAACAGCAGAGGCAGCAGCCGGCTTTACTGTGCACACGGAGCACCGCACACAGCGTTCAGCCGGCTGCAATGCCCACGAAGTGAGGGTTTCCGGCACGACCACTTACACCATTGCGATGATAAGCAGCACCAGCACTGCTACGAAGATGGGGATGGTAAATAGCATACCTTCACTCCCCCCCACACTACCTACAACCGACAGTCATGCCGGTACTTCAATAAGGAAGTGCCGGCATGACTGCTGGTTGTCAGCAACTCCATAAGACATCCACCGAAAATAAGACAGGTCATATATTTAGGACAAGAATATAATATAAGACACTGTCTTATTTTTGGGGAAACACGGTAGTTAGGCCCACACACTAATGACACTTTTTAATAACATGGTAGATTGGGACACTGTTAAAGATTCTACTTTTTGATCCTTAAGTTACCATCTCCCTAACAGAGGAAACACTACTACTGTTTCTACCATATTATAAGTCCCATCTGTAGAGGGATAAAGGATAGCAGGATCTCCCTTATATGAGCAGTGTGTTGGAAACATCACATAGCGTCCTGCTACTGTTCAGCAGAGCTCAAGGACAGCTGGTGATTAGCAGTTCTTCCACTATGCAGAATATCGATAAGTGTTTTACAAATCCATCTTCTACAATGATCCCCTAGTCACATCTTTAAATACGCCTCAAATAAAAGCATATATTCACACTTGTAAGTTAAAGGAGCATTTTCAGAATAACGTTTATCTTTTGCTCCGTTGGTATTCAACATCCAGCTAGTATATCTAAAGTTAATTTCCTTACCAGTGACTTTGTTCTTGAATTAACAGCTTCTGTTCCTTCAGCTATACCACATGTCCCCACCCTATCTCTCTAAAACATAAGGCATCTTCACTGCACTGGAACCAAAAGTCAGTTTCTATATGCAAGTGTGTGAGATGAATAGTGAATATTTCATAGGAATGCAGGACAGACTGGCTTACCGTCAACATTAAAGATGCTACATGATTTGTATGGCCAAAATGTAGCCTCATGTTGTAGTTAAAGGCAACAGAACTGAAGTTTTCAGTTCAAAAAGAAAGTTACTGGAAAAAAGTGCAGATCTACATATCAGAGAGTGAGTACTAGTGATGAGTAAAATGGTTTAGATTTGAGATGAACTTTTCAAAAACTTTGGATAGAAACAAATCAAAACGTTTTGTGGTTTGGTACACAAAAACTAACTAACATGGTGGCCATCATCTGAAAGCATATAGAAAGCAGAGAAGAAGGAACATGTGAGCGCGGGGAACACATGGGCTTCCCCCATAATGTATTGCAGGCCACCTTCATGACAGGACAGCCAATCATAAGGGGCTATAGATCTGAGGTCACGGATGACTCATTGTTATCGTAGCCTCATTAACATTACTGGAAGCCAAGTTGTCCCAGAAAAGATTATCTGCAGCCTAAAAGACAGAGAATGGTAGAGCAGGAAGCCCCTAACTTCCTGCTCTACTAGAAGTTAGTTAGGGCTCCACTTCTCTATGGTTCTATAATCAAGTTGTATTTTTATCTACCTGATCACCAGAATCAGGGGGGAAACAGCTACATCCCTTCTATGTAAACACAGAGTAAAAAGAGACAGGCGTTCAGCACTGGAAACACAGGTACTAAATTAGGAACAGAGGCTGGTTCAAAAGACATAAATCGAAAGAAGGACATCTTGACATTTAGCACAGAAATATGCATAGCTGAAAACCACAGATAGCATGAGTATATACATGACAGAAGGCCCATAGACCCAAGGTAGCAGAAGAATAACAGAAGCCCATAGGACAAGCATTCACAGCAGAATGTAAACCCTAAGGCCACAGTTAAGCATGGCCGACAGAAGGCCATGAACCTAAACATGGCAGATAAAAACACATATATACGTCCACAAGTGGAAGGCAGAGATGAAAACATGGTAGAAGGACAAATGCATTCACAGGATTACAGAGAGAAACATGCAGAAATAACATAACACAGCATAACACAGAAACATAACTCAGAAGAGCAGAACATGTATGTCCAAACAACAGATCATGAAAGAGACAACTGAACTTTGCAAAACCAACAGACAGACCAGGATTGGCAGAAGGAAGCTTGCCAGGTGAGCACATTGACCCTTAAAGAAAAGTGCTCGTTGAGGTAACAAGGTAGCTAGATTTGCTGGGAAAGGTAGTATGCCAGCAATTGCAGAGTGCAGGTTTTATATAATGAAACACTATCTTTTCATGTACATCACAAATTATTATAATAAAAATGGTATAATATAATACCTGCAATATAGATAAAAAAGAAAGCCAAACCAGACTTATACAACATATAATTCATGTGTGGAATAAGACGCTGAATCAGTGTTGAAAGCACCTTCATGTAACTCTATATAATAAATATAAACAATCTATAAGAAGAGACTGCCGTGTCAAGGTTTGGTATAGTCCACCCACTATTGAACATATATCACACTGTCTGCTAACAAAAAATATCATTAACCAAAAAAAAGTAGGAGCCCTAACATACCTGAAAAGTCAGTTTGTTCTTCTATATGTTTTTCCCCAAATATATGCTCTGTATATTATCACCATGTTTTAGGGCATCATTAAGTTGCTGTTACTTGATTGGTAAACTACATATTTGTATCCATAAGTAGGTGTACAGGTACATCTAGTAAATTGGGTACATGGGTGCACTCACATTAGGTGGAACGGTGCGGCAGCATCTGTAAATATATTAGGGTTTTTAGTACACCTTTACCATGACGATCACTGTCATGCCAATAACTGCCTATATTTATATATGTTTTGGTGATTTATCTTTCTGTCTATTTTATGCCAAGTGTAAAGCAATTTTATACATCCAAAAAAAAAAAAAAAATCTTCTACTGTTTCCAGATGGTCACCTACACACAGGTCCAGTAGTCCTTCAGTCTGTGAAATACATACCAAAGATGTCATCTTCACCCCATTCGCTTTAGAAATGTGTATTGTGTGTATGTACTGTATATGTGCTTATGTATCTGTACTTACTGTATACGTGGCTACTTGTGTATCCATACAGTCACTACCCATAAGTCTGCTGGCCATGAAGATAATAAGTCAGTGATTTAAGTGACAAGAATATCTTTAGGAAAGATTAATTTATAAAAACAAAACGCATTGATATAATGATGAAGTCATAACATATATACGTTGACGTAATTAAAGATATACTGACCTACTGAGCAGAAGATATACAATAGATGGCATACTCTATATGAGGCAAGGGAATACTTGGAACATCAGTGCATGGATCAGCTATGTGTTTGTGTAAAACATTTCCATTTTGGCCTATCTTTCAAAGAATACACTTCTTGTACACTAAAGAGAAAACATTGTCGTCCAAAACACCACAATGACAACCTCAGCAGGATAGGTAAGTCTCTAGACTGGGCATCATACTGTGTGACTACTGAAATTTTACTTTTCTATGTAGAGAAACAAAACCTTGAAGAGGAGACTATCTGTGACTATTCATATCAGTGTTGTAGAGGATCAATGTACACACAACATATGAGAAAATACCTTCAGTTGTGTTTTCTTGAGTTTCAACCTTTGATACATGTTGAAACGCAGCAAAGAAAACTCACAAGTGCTGAGTTTGATACTTTTTCTCCTATGAGTGGCGATAAGCCAGTCTGTTTTGCTGTTATGAGAAGCTCTAATTGACCATATGAGACTTGAGCGTGGCCTCTGCGAATCTCTCAAATTAAAGAAGAATCGTTGATGGGCTGAGGGAGACGAAGCGTCTGAATTTCTGAGATGACAACAGGGAATTGGCTCATGTCGCAGCTGAGGACCTAAAAAGTCATTCGGCTTCTGAGCTGTAAAATTAATTAATTTAATGCTAGTAGAAATTTTTCTTGCTCTCTTGTGAATATCAGTTAACTATCAGTACAATAAAAAGCAGTGGTCATTAACGGAAGCGCAGCAATTTCATTCAAATGCTGACCATCTATTTATCATATCTATCTATCTATCTATCTATCTATCTATCATCTCTATATCATGTAGCTACTAGAGATGAGCGAACAGTGAAATATTCGAGATTCGATATTAGTTTTGAGTAGAGCCTCAATATTCGACTACTCGATCGAATATCAAATCCCATTATAGTCTACGGGAAAAAATGCTAATTTCAGGGGAAACCACTATTCGACTAAAGGAGAGTCACCAAGTCCACGAAAAGCAGGAGGAGAGTGTTTAGGAGGAGCGCTGTGCAGTTAAAGCGCACAGACCACATTATAGTCTATGGGGTGTGTGCGCTTTAACTGCACAGCGCTTGCAGTTGCACTGATAAAAAGCAAGCTTCCTTGTAACAGCAAGCTGCCAGCTCTCCTGACTAGCAAGGACGAGTCTGCTTCAGAATCAGCATTGATTTGCCGCAGGCTCGTCCTTGCTAGTTGGGAGAGCTGGCAGCTTGTTGTTACGAGGTAGCTTACCTTTTCTCATAGGAATGAATTGACCAGCTTTGATTGGCCGAATGCTGTACACTGGCCAATCAACGCTGGTCAATTCATTCATATGAGAAAGAGAGTCAGCTCCCTCATAACAGCAAGCTGCCAGCTCTCCCGGCTAGCAAAGACGAGCCTGCGGCAAATCAACGCTGGTTCAGCAGCAGGCACGTCCTTGCTAGTCAGGAGAGCTGGCAGCTTGCTGTTATGAGCGAGCTTGCTTTTTCTCATAGGAATAAATTGACCAGCATTGATTGGCCAGTGTACAGCATTCGGCCAATCAACGCTGGTTCTGCAGCAGGCTCATCCTTGTTAGCCGGGAGAGCTGGCAGCTTGTTGTTATGAGCGAGCTTGCTTTTTCTCATAGGAATTAATTGACCAGCGTTGATTGGCCAGTGTACAGCATTCGGCCAATCAACGCTGGTTCTGCCGGAGGCTCGTCTGTGAGGAGGCGGAGTCTAAGATCAGACAACAGCAGTCTCCATTGTGGTCCGATTTTACACTCCGCCATCTCACAGACAAGCCTCCGGTAGGACCAGCGTTAATTGGCCGAATGCTGTACACTGGCCAATCAACGCTGGTCAATTAATTCCTATGAGAAAAAGTAAGCTCGCTCATAACAGCAAGCTGCCAGCTCCCCCGGCTAGCAAGGACGAGCCTGCTGCAGAACCAGCATTGATTGGCCGAATGCTGTACACTGGCCAATCAACGCTGGTCAATTCATTCTTATGAGAAAGAGAGTCAGCTCCCTCATAACAGCAAGCTGCCAGCTCTCCCGGCTAGCAAAGACAAGCCTGCGGCAAATCAACACTGGTTCTGCAGCAGGCTCGTCCTTGCTAGTCAGGAGAGCTGACAGCTTGCTGTTACGAGCAAGTTTGCGTTTTCTCAGGAATAAATTGACCAGCGTTGATTGGCCAGTGTACAGCATTCGGCCAATCAACGATGGTTCTTCCGGAGGCTCGTCTGTGAGGAGGCGGAGTCTAAGATCAGACAACAGCAGTCTCCATTGTGGTCCGATTTTACACTCCGCCATCTCACAGACAAGCCTCCGGCAGGACCAGCGTTAATTGGCCGAATGCTGTACACTGGCCAATCAACGCTGGTCAATTAATTCCTATGAGAAAAAGTAAGCTCGCTCGTAACAGCAAGCTGCCAGCTCTCCCGACTAGCAAGGAGGAGCCTGCTGCAGAACCAGCGTTGATTGGCCGAATGCTGTACACTGGCCAGTCAACGCTGGTCAATTCATTCTTTTGAGAAAGAGAGTTAGCTCCCTCATAACAGCAAGCTGCCAACTCTCCCGGCTAGCAAAGACGAGCCTGCGGCAAATCAACGCTGGTTCTGCAGCAGGCTCGTCCTTGCTAGTCAGGAGAGCTGGCAGCTTGCTGTTACGAGCGAGCTTGCTTTTTCTCATAGGAATAAATTGACCAGCGTTGATTGGCCAGTGTACAGCATTCGGCCAATCAACGCTGGTTCTGCCGGAGGCTCATCTGTGAGGAGGCGGAGTCTAAGATCAGACAACAGCAGTCTCCATTGTGATCCGATTTTACACTCCGCCATCTCACAGACGAGCCTCCGGCAGGACCAGCGTTGATTGGCCGAATGCTGTATACTGGCCAATCAACGCTGGTCAATTAATTCCTATGAGAAAAAGTAAGCTCGCTCGTAACAGCAAGCTCGCTCGTAACAGCAAGCTGCCAGCTCTCCTGACTAGCAAGGATGAGCCTGCTGCAGAACCAGCGTTGATTTTCCGAATGCTATACACTGTATAGCATTTGGCCAATCAACGCTGGCTCTGAATCGAATATTTACTGCAAATAGCTAGTAGTATTCGATCGAGTACGAATATTTCGAATGCCGTAGTATTCGAAATACCATAGTATTTGATTGAATACCTACTCGATCGAATACTACTCGCTCATCTCTAGTAGCTACCTATCTATCTCTCTCTCATATATGTATTTATCTATCTATCACTCTATCATCTATCTATCTATCTATCTATCTATCTATCTATCTATCTATCTATCTCACCCCAGAATATAAGAATCAGAAGTCAGGGATGGTGTGTATAAATGATGAAGATGGCAAACAGCGAAAGGTGAGTAGATGTTTTATTTCTACAGCCTTCCCTGTGCCCTAAAATGGACAGGAAAATGTAAAAAATTTTGCTGGACTTATGAAAGGAGATCTTCAAAAAGTTTGGGATTTGCAACCTAAAGTTTTTGTAGAATTGTTAATGAAGCCAACTCATTATGCACCAGTTTGTCCAACATTAGCAGTTATTATGGGTCATATTATTATGCTTTTTTTTTTAGTTACAGTTCAGGCATGACATTTATATCTAAAAATGGTAATAGGTAAAGCTATGGGGTCCAAATTGCCACCTAAACTGCATCAGTGAAGCGGTGTTACAGACTCGCTTATTAGGCTAAGAAAACACCCCTAAAAAACAAAAAAGTTGAAAAAATGCATCACATTTTTTTTCCTGCAGCTTTTTTCATTGAGTCTTTGCAGAATTTTTCTTTGATTTTTTTTCAGGAAAACGTAAAACCCACAGTAAATGTTGTCCCTGGCCCAGAAGTGCTGAGGTTCATGTGGCCATCATGTGTTCATCGCTAGCCTTAATACTCATACTACTTATATGTCACAGGTAACACACAAGTGGCCACTGAGTCTAGTGAATTGTTGCCATGATGAGATATTAGCTAAACAAGTATTTGTCTGACAGCTATCTTATGTATCAGACCAATATTAGTACATTGAAGAGACAATATTTACAATAATAATAATAATAATAGTTATTATTATTATTATTATTATAAATACTATTCCACTATCATTCTTGTACAGATATCACATGGATATGTGTTATGTACTAATGAAGAACATGTATAATATGGAACCCTGTTGTTTAGTGAATGCCAGGGATAATATGATAGCTATGGAGTCACATATCTGGTGCCATGTTTAGTCTTATTCAGTTAGCTTTGGTTCACATCTGCACTTGGTATTCTGCTCCGGGAGTCCAATTGGGTACCCCCGGAATGGAATACCAAACGCATTGGCAAGTGGTGAGCAATGAAAGCACATGGACCCCATAAACCAGGGGTCCTCAAACTGCGGCCTGAGGGCCACATGCTGCCTGCCAAGCACTTCTGTCTGGTCTCGCCAACAACGCCGGCAGGCGTCCATTTATAATGAAGCTCCTGGGGAGCTCGGGCCAGGCCATGGAGCGCACTTCACTTTACCTATTGGAGGGCACCGCTCCTGATGTCTGTGCGACCTGCTCTGCCTCCGGCCCACTGTTTAAAAAGTTTGAGGACCCCTGCCATAAACTATAATGGTGTCGGGGTGTTTTCCGTGCAGTGTTTGCACGAGTCATGCGGAGAGGAAAGTAGTTCATGAATTACTTTTCTCTCTGCATGTTCCATGCAGACACTGCAAGGAAAACAGATGAACCCCATTATAGTCCATGGGATCCGTGTGTTTTCATAAGCTCTGCTTGACAGTGCGTTCGGTATTACGTTTGGGGGGGTCCCAATTGGACTCCAAGAGCAGAATACTGAACGCAGATGAGAACCAGGCCTCAGTCTTTGAATGTATTCCAGTACACAAGACTGATATGTGGGCCATACATACTATGATGCACACAGGTGTAGAACTGATAAAAGAAACCTGAGAGCAGAATTTAAGCACACATATAACAGAAATTGTATGATTTTCCATTCCATAAGCAAGTAAAAAAAAATAAAAGCAAATGAAGCAAAATGATAGATATTCCAAGGACTAATTGATAGAATGTCTCATAGGCACAAATGCTGATGACACCATGAAAATTGGCTACATTCATTTATATCTCCTAAGCCCGGAGTTCACATATATACATCTAAGCCTCACGAGGCAAAATCTGATGATAGATATGTTTCAGAAATAAAACATCACCTTTTCTTACTGCTCCACCCGTTTATTGTGTACTTTTCTATATAGGGTACGTTCAATTACGTATGTCAATATATGACATCAGATCCATTAAAAGAAATGCCCTTAGATAATACTAGATACTGTCATGGATAAGAAGAACATGAGTGAACGGCAGATTTGAATGCACATGGAACAGGGATATTTTACAGGCTGCAGCAATGGGTTAATTCCCTCGAGCTCATTCTTAGAGACAAGATTCCACAAATAGATGCTGAAATGTACACGATGATTTAAGTAGCCTACACACAGACATCAATGTCCTCTTCATCTAACACCCATACTAAGATGTTTTGAGGTATCCAAAAAATAAAGTTTGACCCTAGATCTTGAAGATCGGCTGGTGCCCTGTTAGGTCTTTACGAGGACAGGTGTTATAAATAGTTCTGCTTCTGTCAGGATTGCGTTAGGAAATTCTGTTTGCCAATTACAGTAATCCCTGCTGGGAGTTGAATCTTTACTTTTGAGTGACTAGCCAACTCAATTAAGTGTAAGAAAACCTCCCAGCCTGCCAGACGGAAAGTAGGCCAAAATTTAAAATGCCTGTATCAAAGGAGCCCCTCTGAACCCATATGCTGCTAGAGGGTTGTGTAACGGGTGCGAGAAAGCTATACCGTACACGCGAATATTAAAGCATGGCTATGGTTTCTCTTCTGGAAATTAATAAAAACAATACAGTCTTGTTTTCAAACTTTATGAAATGAATGACTCAAGGATGGCGTATTTATTTAGTCTTCAGGCAAATAGAGGATTTTTTTTTCTTCATTTTTCACATTGAGTCACACTGATTCCAAAAAATAAATATGTGGATTACATTGCTGAATAAAATGAGATGTCTTGTTGAAAATAATGGCAAACTATGTTTCAGTTATTGGCTACCACACCAAAGTCTTTTTGACACATTGATGCTGTCTACTTGGCTAGTTCACAGCACTAAATTTCCCAGACATTCATGTTAAAGGGATGTCTTAAGCAGACAACCCCTATCCATATTCCTTTTAAAGGGATTCTATCATTAGAATCCCATATTTTACTACTAACACATAGGAATAGCCTTTAGGAAGGCTATTCTTCTCCTGCCTTTATATATCTTCTCCGCACAGTTGTTCAACAGATATTCCCGGTTTTGGTCATTATGCAAATGAGTTTTCTTGAAGCACTGGCAGCTCAGTGGTTAGTAGAGATGAGCGAACACTATTCGAAACAGCCGTTTCGGATAGCATGCTCCCATAGAAATGAATGGACGTAGCCGGCACACCGGGGTTAAGTGGCCGGCCGCCGTAAAAGTCTGAGTGCCGACCGCTTCCATTCATTTCTATGAGAGCGTGCTATTCGAAACGGCTGTTTCGAATAGTGTTCGCTCATCTCTAGTGGTTAGCACTGTTCGAATCAAGCAGGGATAAGATCTACATGGAGGTTTAAAGCTACAGGAGCTGGAGAGATAGCAGTCACTACAATGCACTGGATCATAAGGGGGCCCCAACGGTCCCTCTGCCACATAAAATATACCACTATTCTAAATGACATAAAGAAGATAGGTACCCCAATAAAGATTTTGCATTTGTATGTTCTTCCTGTATTTGTGTCGGTTTCCTCTGGGTATTCCTATTTCCTACCATTCTCCAAAAACATGGTGATAGGGCATTATGATTGTGAGCCCTTCTAGAGACAGAAAGTGACAATATCTATATCTGTCCCATCTGGGAAAATGTCTTGTGGACAGATGAGATCAAGATAGTGCTTTTTGGTAAAGCACATCATTCTACTGTTTACCAATAGTGAAATATATTGGAGAGTCAAAGATGTTTTGGGGTTGTATTGTTGCCTCTGGCACTGGGTGTCTTGACTGTGTGCAAGGTATCATGAAATCTGAAGATTACCCAAGGATTTTAAGACTCAATGTGGAGCCCAGTGTCAGAAAGCTGAGTTTGAGTCCTAGATCAAGAGTATTCCAACAGCACAATGACAACACAAATACTTTAAACAAACAAAACAGAAATGGATGGAAACAAAGTGCTGGAAAGTTTGGAAGTGGGCAGCAATGAGTCTGGATCTAAATTCCATTGAACACCTATGGAGAGATTTTAATATTTCTTTTGGGAGAAGGCAGCGATCACAAGATCACCATTAGATTAAACCATGCACTTGTGAATGTGTATGTGCGATAGACATTAGGCCCGGTTCACATTTGCGTTCAAGCCATTCCCTTTGCCTATCCACATGAAATATGCAGAGAAAAAAGTCCTGCAAGCAGCGCTTTTCTCTCTGCAAGTTTCGTACGGAAAGCGAGCGGAAACCACACAAGCCCCATTATAGTCTATGGAGTTTGTGGGTTTCCTTAGGTAATCGCTTTTTTATGCAGATAGGTTTCCGTTTGGGGGGGGGGGGTCCCTAAGCAGATTTCCTGAATGGAAACCAAATGCAAATGTGGGTAGGACCTGAACATATAGTTTTTTAGAATACATTTTGCTTGCATAATTGATCTGTTTCACCATTTAGTTGCAGATTTGAAGTGATCTCTAATTTTTATTTATAATCACTGGTTTCTGCAAAGTTACGTGAAGGTATATTGTGCAAATTTACATTTGGATAGCATTGTGGTGTCAATTGTAACAAATGTCGATATACCAATCAGTGAAATCTACACCAGTTGGAAGCTTGAATTTTCCCACAGTGACTTTTGAGCTACTTGGCATGCAGTGTAGTCAGCAGCAGCCCAACTGGATCCACAAGTCAATATGTCAGTGCCCACACCGGGAAATTATAATCTAGGCTTGACCACAATATGTGCATTATATAATCTAGACATTTTTGTTAATAGATTTTTAATCCGCATTTTAAAGCACATATAGGGGAAGATATTTCATTTTCATTATTATCTCTCTATATTATAAAAATGAATTTCTATCTGTCTGTCTGTCTGTTCTTTATGTGCGACCAAACAACTGGACCGATCTTCACCAAATTTGGCACACAGATACTTCAGATGTCCAGGAAGGTTTAAGACAAGGCCTGAACTCACTCGGACGTACCGTTACTGAGATACAGCATTCCCAAAACCCTGACCCCCATTAGCCAATACAAACCTGCAAGTCTTTCACTCATATTCCAACTGCCATAAACATGGTCAACCCACATGTACAATCCAACACTGATATCCAAACTGAGATGCATGCATCAGAGGATTAGATACACAGGTCAGCACACAGTATCACATGTTAGAGGATTAGATACACGTGTCTGCACATAATTCCACATGTCAAAGGATTAGATACACACATCTGCACACAGTTCCACATGTCAGAGGATTAGATACGCACATCTGCACACAGTTCCACACGCCATAGGATTAGATACGCGCATCTGCACACAGTTCCACATGCCAGAGGATTGGATACGCGCGTCTGCACATACTACCACACACTGGATGATTAGATATGTGCGTCTGAACACAATACCAAATCCTGAGGATTACATACGTGCATCTGTACACAGTACCACACACCGGAGGATTAGATACACGCCTCAGCACACAGTACCCAACACTGGAGGATTAGATACGCGGCTTTGCACAAAGTACCACACATTAAAGTTTTACTCCAGGTTTCCATAGAAACCCAGCCATTTTTCTTCACTGCTGTATGTCAGCTTTAAAGGGGCAGGGTGCTGTGTAGGACACTGTTACACAAGGTCACATTCACACAGCTTTACTCCAGGTCTCCATAGCAACCAATTGTAGGTTTTTCACTGATATACAAAATGAGATACACATGATCACATATTGCTTATGGACACACACACAAACAACATACAACATACACCAGTGCAAAACTGGACAATTCTTATGGGGCCACTACACAAACAAAAAATGAAATATACCTGTGTGAAGCCGGATCCTCCTGTTAGTGATGTGTATATAAATATATATATATATATATATATATATATATATATATATATATATACTAGAGGGAGGACCCGGCTTCGCACGGGTATATTACAATTTATGCTTGTGTACTGGCCCCATAAGAATTGTCCAATTTTGCACTGGTGTATTTTGTATGTGGTTTGTGTGTATGTCCATAAGCGTCATGTGATTATGTGTATCTCATTTTGGATGTCAGTGAAAAACCTGTGATCAGTTGTTATGGATACCTGGAGTAAAGCTGTATCTAATCCTTCCCTGTGTAGTACTGTGTTTAGATGCAAGTGTCTAATTCTTGTTGGTGTGGTACTTTGTGCAGTGTACAGAAATTCATTTTTATAATATAGGGAGATATATATATATCTCCCTATCTTATAAAAATGAATTCTTGTCTGTCTGTCTGTCTGTCTGTCTGTCCGTCTGTCTGTCTGTCTGTACTCTAATGCGAACCAAACGACTGGACCGATCTTCACCAAATTTGGTACAGAGATACCTCAGGTATCCGGGAAGGTTTAAGACGAGACTCCAACTCGCTCGGACGTACCGTTGCTGAGATACAGCATTCCAAATACAGTGCCCCCCCCCTTAGCCAATACAAACCTGCAAGTCTTTCACTCATATTCCAACTGCAATACACACGGTCACTCCACATGCACAATACAACACTGATATCCAAACTGAGATACACGCATCAGAGGATTAGATACACAGATCAGCACACAGTATCACATGCCAGAGGATTAGATACACGGGTCTGCACACAGTCCCACACACCAGAGGATTAAATACGCATTTCTGCACACAGTTCCACACACTGAAGGATTTGATACGTGCATTTGCACACGGTTTCACATGCCAAAGGATTAGATACAGGCGTCTACACACAGTTTCACACTCCAGAGGATTAGATACGTGCATCTGCACACATTTGTACACGCCATAGGATTAGATACACGCGTCTGCACACAGTTCCACATTCCAGAGGATTAGATACGCGCATCTGCACACAGTTGTACATGCCATAGGATTAGATACACGCGTCTGCACACAGTACCACATGCAGTAGGATTAGATACGCGCGTCTACACATAGTTCCACACGCCAAAGGATTAGATATGCACGTCTGCACACAGTACCACACGGGGGAGGATTAGATATGCGCGTCTACACACAGTACCACATGCCATAGGATTAGATACGAGCATCTGCGCACAGTACCACATGCCGGGGGATTGGATACGCGCGTCTACACACAGTTCCACACGCCGTAGGATTAGATACGCGCCTCTTCACACAATACCATACAAGGGAGGATTAGATACACGTGTCTTCACACAGTTGTGAACCAGAAAAAAAGGACCAATAGGATGGCACTGCTGGATCTGTAAAATATGATTCCTGGTGGGCTGGAGGTAAATCAAAAGGATATAACCTTGAATGTAGAGAGCCGTGGAGGTGCTACACAGCCAGAGACAAGGCAATGTGATAATGTAGAAAAAGTAGAAAAATTGGAAGGGCACTCACCCACATAACGGCTCATCTTCATAAAAAGACTTCTTTATTTAAGTATCACATCTTAAAAACAATTTTTGAAGGGAGGGAGAGACAGCATCAAAATGGCAAGAAGGCAACAGCCGTTTCACGCAACTATGTGCGCTTTCTCAAGCCTCAAATGTAACCCTTCAAAAATTGTTTTTAAGCTGTGATACTTAAATAAAGAAGTCTTTTTATGAAGATGAGCCATTATGTGGGTGAGTGCCCTTCACACAGTTGTACACGCCATAGGATTAGATACACGGGTCTGCACACAGTCCCACACACCAGAGGATTAAATACGCACTTCTGCACACAGTACCACATGCCATAGGATTAGATACGTGCGCCTGCACACGGTTCCACATGCCGAAGCATTAGATACAGGCGTCTACACACAGTTCCACACTCCAGAGGATTAGATACACAGATCAGCACACAGTATCACACGCCAGAAGATTAGATACACGGGTCTCCACACAGTCCCACACACCAGAGGATTAAATACGCATTTCTGCACACAGTTCCACACACTGAAGGATTTGATACACGTGTCTGCACACGGTTCCACATGCCGAAGGATTAGATACAGGCGTCTACACACAGTTCCACACTCCAGAGCATTAGATACGTGCGTCTGCACACATTTGTACACGCCATAGGATTAGATACACGCGTCTGCACAGAGTACCACATGCCGTAGGATTAGATACACGCGTCTACACAGAGTTCCACATTCCAGAGGATTAGATACACGCGTCTGCAGACAGTACCACATGCAGTAGGATTAGATACGCGCGTCTACACATAGTTCCACACGCCAAAGGATTAGATACGCGCCTCTTCACACAATACCACACTTTGGAGGATTAGATACGTGTCTCTGCACACAGTACCACAAGCCAGAGAATTAGATACGCGACTCAGCACACAGTATCACACAGGGGAGGATTAGATACGCGTGTTTACACACAGTACCACACGGGGAGGATTAGATACGCGCGTCTACACACAGTACCACATGCCATAGGATTAGATATGCGCATCTGCACACAGTACCACATGCCGGGGGATTGGATACACGCCTCTACACACAGTTCCACACGCCGTAGGATTAGATACGCGCCTCTTCACACAATACCACACAGGGGAGGATTAGATACACGTGTCTTCACACAGTTGTACACGCCATAGGATTAGATACACGCATCTGCACACAGTACCACATGCCTTAGGATTAGATACACGCATCTGCACACAGTACCACATGCCGTAGGATTAGATACGCGCATCTACACACAGTACCATACGCCTTAGGATTAGATACGCGCCTCTTCACACAATACCACACAGGGGAGGATTAAATACGTGCGTCTGCACACAGTACCACACGCCAGAGGATAAGATAAGCGCGTCTGCACACAGTACCAAATTCCGTAGGATTAGATACGCACGTCTGCACACAGTACCACATGCCGGGGGATTAGATACCCACGTCTACACACAGTTCCACATGCCGTAGGATTAGATACGCGCCTCTTCACACAATACCACACAGGGGAGGATTAGATACGTGCATCTGCACACAGTACCACATGCCAGAGTATTAGATACGCGCATCTGCACACAGTACCGCACGCCAGAGTCATTAGATATGCGCGTCTGCACACAGTTTCACTTACTGGAGGATTAGATACGCGCCTCTTCACACAATACCACACGGGGAGGATTAGATATGTGCATCTGCACACAGTACCACACCAACAAGGATTGGATACTTGCATCTAAACACAGTACTACACGGGGAAGGATTAGATACAGCTTTACTCCAGGTATCCATAACAACTGATCACAGGTTTTTCACTGACATCCAAAATGAGATACACACAATCACATGACGCTTATGGACATACACACAAACCACATACAAAATACACCAGTGCAAAATTGGACAATTCTTATGGGGCCACTACACAAACATAAAATGTAATATACCCGTGCGAAGCCGGGTCCTCCCTCTAGTAAAATATATTTCTCAAGCTATATAGTGATGAAATCCTTTTGACTCAGTGGTGTCCCTGAAAATCAGGCACAATACTTAAAACAAAGGTCCATTCAAATCAAAGGGACTTTCTTAATTTTTCTGTAGAAATCAGCAGTGGCCCAAGTTCTTCTTCTTTCTCTTACTTGTATAGCACTAATTTGATCTTCTAGCCAACATCTTTGAACTTCTGTTAAATTGTTTTTGCCTGGATTTTTCCTTTAACCTCTTCAGAACTGTCTTATTTTGGAACAAAGCAATACATTAATGAATTATACATTCAATGAAAATCCATTGATAATCAAGGGTGTCTATGGGGTAATACAGGGAATTTCTTTCTATTTATTAAAGGGAATGTGTTGCCCGAAAATGACCTTTTTCAATCAAGTTTTATGTTAAACATATTTTTGAATATTTTTGTTGAGGTTTTTAAATAGTTTCCTTGTTATCTATTTTTTAGTGTGATCTGATCTTTATTATTGTATATTCACACTAAAATGATATACCCAATAATGGACATACACTATTTGTGGCTTGGTGCTTGTTTTTATTTTTTTGTCCTTTTAAGAAATAAGTGTATAAGACTGTCAAGCACTTTGTTTAGGTTCTCCATAACAATGCCAAGAATGTGTCCCGATCAGGCGGAGACATTCCTGGGGATCCCTTGATGAATGTGACCAAATATTTTTCTGCTGTAAAATGCCAGTTGGAAGCCCTGCCATGAAAGGCAACACATGTGGGCGCAGGATGTCCTGAACATATTATATAACTGTTAGTGTCCCTCATATCACTGCTAGGTGTCACTTTAGGATTTGTCATTAAAGACAAGAGAATTCCTGTTCATAGCCCGCATAGAACACTAGTCAGAACACGTAGTAGAGAAATTTGCCAGTATATAAGCTATGCATTTAGCATTTATTAGTGATTAATGGGATCTGGCACCAATACAATTGTTTGCCAATTGTTACTATTCCACAATGAAATAATGATCCCTAGTACTGAAGGTTTTGGTCAAAGCCTTATCAACAGTGGCCAAGAACATAGCGCCAGATTAGAGCTGGGCTTATTACCTTATTACGGAATCCTAAAATATTCTTTTTTTTTTTTATAAATCTTATTTTATTGATTTTTAGAAAACAAACATCATACACAAAATGTACAGTGAAAAGTCACATTAAGATGACAAATCCATTGATACAGGTGGCTGAGTACAATAAAGCACCTAGTCAAAACTAGTAAATTGCATGACCATAGTAGACATACATAAATAAGCAATAATGAAGTCTATATCAGCCAAAGAAAAAAAAAACATATGTCTCGTTGAAAACAACTGTTCATTATCAAAGAAAGATAAAGGAAGGGGGGGGGGGGGGATCCAGAAAGAGGGGAGGGGAGAGAAGGTAAAGGGGGGGGGGATGTTTGAACCTAAAGCGAGAGTAAATAAAGTAAAAAAGTATCCAGATCTTAGGGGCTCGGGTAGAGCAGACATGGACTATTGATTTATTGGGAAGCCCACCAGGGGGACCACAGTTTCTTGTATACATCATGGCGCCTCTCCCTCCAGCTGATAAGTTCTTCATATCTCGCAATCTCATGCACTTTGGCATACCAGAGTGAAATTTTTGGGACTTCCGCTGAGAGCCAGAACAACGGAATCAGCAGCTTAGCAGCCTCTACTAGGTGAACTATCAGATTCATTTTGGAAGGCAAAAGGTTGTCTTGCGGCAGTGACAGTAACACAAATTCTGGGGATAAAGTAATATTCTTTTTCATTATGCGCGATATCTGAGTTTGCACATCCGACCAATAGGCTTTGATGTGAACACAGTCCCACCACAAATGTAACATAGAGCCAACTTGCTTGTGACACCTCCAACATAAATTTGAGTCTGATAGCTTTCTGTTATATAACCACTCAGGGGTCTTATACCAACGTGAGAGCACTTTGAAATGTAGCTCTTGTTGTCTCACACAGGTGGAAAACCCATGAGAATGCCTTAACATAACATTTACATCTTGCTCTGTAAATTGTGTCCCTAATTCTTTCTCCCAGGAGGAAATATACAGAGGTGTTGACCGGGGGGATGTGGCAGATATAAGTGCTTTACAAGCGGAGATTGAGCGCCATGAGGGATCAGTAGATTGTAGAGTTAGTTCAAATCTTGAGGGAAACCACTTTCGTGGTGTGGATTGGATGATTCTCTCCACCACTGAAGTGAATTGGGCATAATTCAAAAAATTAATTTTAATTGGCGACACCATCTCTTGCAGTTTAGCCTGAGAGATCGGTTTTCGATCTTCTATCAGGTCTTTCACCGTGTAGTTATGCAATTTGGACCATATATCAGCTGGTGATAAACAAGGTGGGGAGAGCAGAAACGGCAATGCATTAGCAGGGGCAGCAAGAGAAGGGAGAGGAGAAAGTGTTGCTTTATACCTGGACCAGACCTCACATGGACCTAGAAGTAGAGAGTTAAAAGTAAGATTTTTCAAGTCCGCATTAGTAGCTGACCATAAAAATTTATAGAGCTGTTGGGCACAGGCACCATGTGCTAGAATTTTACAAGTATCGTCCTTCAGCGGTTTGTTGTAAAGAAACCATCGATTCATCTGAATGGCATGGTAGTACTTCAATATGTCCGGTATCGCTATACCTCCATCTTTTTTGCTCCTAGTCATGACTTGATATGCTAATCGGGGGGGTTTATGTGACCAAATAAAAGCACTAAACAATCTCCTAGCGGTAACAAAAAAGGATTTAGGTAAGGCTATCGGTAACATTTGCATCGTGTACAGTATTTTCGGGACAATACATGTCTGTAAAAGATTCCTTCTACCTAGCCATGATAGAAAGGGAAAATCATACTGTTTAAGTAAACGTTTTACTTCATCAAGCAATGGAGGGTAATTTTTTTCAAAGACCAAATGTATAGATCGGGGCAGTTGTATACCTAAATATTTGATGGTTTGCTGCTTCCAAATGAACAGAGAGGATGTTGCTAACTCAGATGCCAGTTTATCATTTAAGGAAATATTTAAAATTTCAGATTTAGATATATTGATCTTGTAATTGGACAAGATACCATACTGATGGAGCAAGTCTGTTAATGCGGGAAGACCCACATCAGGGTTTGAAATCAGGAACATCACATCATCTGCGAAAGCAACTGAAGATATCATTTTCCTGAATGCCTTAAAACCGTGTATCAGTGGGTGTTGCCTAACCGCTTGAAGCATAGTCTCCAATGTCAAGATAAATAAAGAGGGAGACAAGGGGCATCCTTGTCTCGTTCCATTTGAAATAGTGAAGTACTCAGAGAGTGCACCATTTACCTTTATTCTCGCGTGTGGCTGCGAGTACAACGTAGCTATCGCTCCAATAAATTGGTCGGGCATACCAAAGGCCTTTAACGTTGCGAACATAAAGGACCAGTCCACCCGGTCAAATGCTTTTTCAGCATCTACTCCTAAAAGTATTAAGGGGGACCGGGTGGACTGGGCTATGTCGATGGCGTGAAGGAGTCGGACAGTATTGTCCTTCCCCTCCCTGCCCCTGACAAACCCAGATTGTTCACAATGTAGCAATTGTGGCATCAAATCTCTTAATCGCAACGCTAGTAACTTTGCCCAGATCTTAAGATCGTTGTTCAGCAACGAAATAGGCCTATAATTACTGCACGCTGTAGGATCACGTCCCTCTTTGTGGATCAGAGTTATATGGGCCTCTTGTGTTTGTTTTTGCATCTGATCTCCATTCAATAAGGCATTGCAAAAATCGGTCAGTGGAGAGAGAAGTTGTGCCTGGAATGTGGTATAGTATAAGATCGGAAGTCCATCAGGGCCCGGACTTTTGTTGGGCGGAAAACTAGCAATCGTCTTCCTAACTTCGTCTTGCGTAACTGGTGAAGTGAGAAACTCCCTGCCTTCTGCTGTCACAGTTGGGAGAGACATTTTGGCGAGGAAGTCCGCCATATTTGCATCTCTATTTTCTTGAGCTAAATATGAACTTTCCTGTTTGAGATTATACAAGGAGGAATAATATGTATGAAATGACCTTGCAATACTATCTGTATCAAAAACTGTTGAGCCATCAGCTGTTTTAATGGAGGCTATGTGTGATTTTGCTCTCTCCTTTTTTAGTAATGCAGACATCAATTTGCCGCCTTTATTTCCATGTGAATATAGGCGAGATCTGGAATAAAGCAATTTTTTCGCTGCTATATGATTCAAAGATTTCTTTAACTTCTCTCTCAATGACACTAACTCAGCATGTGTGGTAATACACAAATGTCTCTTATGCAATCTCTCAAGAGTTGAGATTTGAGTTAATAGAGAATATATCTCTTTCTGTCTCTCCCTCTTTTTTGCCGATGCTTTGGCAATTAGCAATCCCCTTACGAAAGACTTATGCGACTCCCAGACAAGAGGGGGAGATACAGTTGGTGTCACATTTCTCTGGAAGAATGCCACTAATTCCGCTGCAACATGAGAGCGGACATCTTGATGCGAGAGTAAGGTTTCGTTAAGTTTCCAATTCCACGCTCTTGGGGTCATGTCAGGAAAGTGGAAAGAGGCTAAAATAGGAGCGTGGTCGGACACTGTGATATAGTCTATGGTCGCAGTGTGTAAGGAGTTTAACAGAGATTGAGAAGCGAAAATATAGTCTAAACGCTGATGAGTCTGATGTGGTGTCGAGAAAAAGGTAAAATCCTTCTGCGAGGGGTTCACACATCTCCATGTATCAACTAAGCGTAGATTCTGCAATGCCTTATGAATAGAGCTCAAAGCTCTTTGAGATAATGACGACTTCCCAGAGGATGAGTCTAGAGCAGGGTCTAATACAACATTTAAATCTCCACCTAAAATAATCTCACCTTCCGCGAATTGTGAAAGGGTTTGAAGCATGGAGACTATCCATGCACATTGGTTGGCGTTTGGGGCATACACTGATGCAAATGTCACCCGCCTGGAGGAGAGTAAGCCTTTCAAAAATAAGTACCTTCCCTCAGGGTCCTGGAGGGTGCACTGACATGTGAATGGCAGAGTATGTCTA